>NC_045426.1:94258312-94600812 GCF_902635505.1 Sarcophilus harrisii
GTTTATGACATGTTGACAAAAGATATCCATAGTACAGAGATAAGAGCTCTGGAGAACTCTCCTCTTCCCCAGAAGAAGCATCATTTTCTTTTCTTCTTTTTTTTTTTATTTAATAGCCTTTTATTTACAGGATATATACATGGGTAACTTTACAGCATTAACAATTGCCAAACCTCTTGTTCCAATTTTTACCTCTTACCCCCACCCCTCCCTAAATGGCAGGATGACAGTAGATGTTAAATATATTAAAATATAACTTAGATACACAATAAGTATACATGACCAAAACATTATTTTGCTGTACAAAAAGAATCAGACTCTGAATTATTGTACAATTAGCTTGTGAAGGAAATCAAAAATGCAGGTGTGCATAAATATAGGGATTGGGAATTCAATGTAATGGTTTTTAGTCATCTCCCAGAGTTCTTTTTCTGGGTATAGCTAGTTCAGTTCATTACTGCTCCATTAGAAATGATTTGGTTGATCTCGTTGCTGAGGATGGCCTGATCTATCAGAACTGGTCATCATCTAGTATTGTTGTTGAAGTATATAATGATCTCCTGGTCCTGCTCATTTCACTCAGCATCAGTTCGTGTAAGTCTCTCCAGGCCTTTCTGAAATCATCCTGTTGGTCATTTCTTACAGAACAGTAATATTCCATAATTTTCATATACCACAATTTATTCAGCCATTCTCCAACTGATGGACATCCATTCAGTTTCAGTTTCTAGCCACTACAAAAGGGCTGCCACAAACATTCGTGCACATACAGGTCCCTTTCCCTTCTTTATAATCTCTTTGGGATATAATCCAGTAGTAACACTGCTGGATCAAGGGGTATGCACAGTTTGATAACTTTTTGAGCATAGTTCCAAACTACTCTCAAAATGGTTGGATTCGTTCACAACTCCACCAACAATGAATCAATGTCCCAGTTTTCCCACATCCCTCCAACAATCATCATTATTTTTCCTGTCATCTTAGCCAATATGACAGGTGTGTAGTGTATCTTAGAGTTGTCTTAATTTGCATTTCTCTGATTAATAATGACTTGGAGCATCTTTTCATATGACTAGAAATAGTTTCAATTTCTTCATCTGAGAATTGTCTGTTCATATCCTTTGACCATTTTTCAGTTGGAGAATGGCTTGATTTTTATAAATTAGAGTTAATTCTCTATATATTTTGGAAATGAGGCCTTTATCAGAACCTTTGACTGTAAAAATATTTTCCCAGTTTATTGCTTCCCTTCTAATCTTCTCTGCATTAGTTTTGTTTGTACAAAAGCTTTTCAGTTTGGTATAATCGAAATTTTCTATTTTGTGATCAGTAATGATCTCTAGTTCTGCTTTGGTCATAAAGACCTTCCCTTCCACAGGTCTGAGAGGTAAACTATCCTATGTTCCTCTAATTTATTAATAATTTCATTCTTTATGCCTAGGTCATGAACCCATTTTGACCTTATCTTGGTGTACGGCGTTAAGTATGGATCAATGCCTAGTTTCTGCCATATTAGTTTCCAATTTTCCCAGCAATTTTTATCAAACAGTAAGTTCTTATCCCAAAAGCTGGGATCTTTGGGTTTGTCAAAGACTAGGTTGCTATATTTGTTGACTGTTTTATCCCTTGAACCCAATCTATTCCACTGATCAACTAATCTATTCCTTAGCCAATACCAAATAGTTTTGGTAACTGCTGCTCTATAATATAATTTTAGATCTGGTACAGCTAAGCTACCATCATTTGATTTTTTTTCATTAATTCCTTGAAATTCTTGACCTTTTGTTTTTCCATATGAACTTTGTTGTTATTTTTTCTAGGTCATTAAAATAGTTTTTTGGGAGTCTGGTATAGCGCTAAATAAATAGATTAGTTTAGGTAATATTGTCATCTTTATTATATTTGCTCGCCCTATCCAAGAGCATTTAATATTTTTCCAATTGGTTAGGTCAGACTTAATTTGTGTGAAAAGTGGTCTGTAATTTTGCTCATAAAGTTTCTGATTTTCCCTTGGCAGATAGATTCTTAAATATTTTATATTATCAGTAGTTACTTTAAATGGAATTTCTCTTTGTAACTCTGACTGTTGGATTTTGTTAGTGATATATAAGAATGCTGATGACTTATGTGGGTTTATTTTATAACCAGCAACTTTGCTAAAGTTGTGGATTATTTCTAATAACTTTTTAGCAGAATCTCTGGGATTCTCTAAGTATACCATCATGTCATTGGCAAAGAGTGATAATTTGGCTTCCTCATTGCCTATTCTTATTCCTTTAATCTCTTTCTCAGCTCTTATTGCTATAGCTAGCGTTTCTAATACAATATTAAATAGTAACGGTGATAGTGGGCAACCTTGTTTCACTCCAGATCTTATTGGGAATGGTTGCAGTTTGTCTCCATTACATGATGCTTACTGATGGTTTTAAATAGATGCTGCTGATTATTTTAAGGAAAAGTCCATTTATTCCTATACTCTCAAGTGTTTTTAATAGGAATGGATGTTGGATTTTATCAAATGAGAAGCATCATTTTCAAGATAACATAATGAATGTACTGGTGATGGAAGAGTTGGAGACGACAATGGGAAGATAGGGATTTACAGAGCAAGATGAAACACATCTTTGACCTCAGGAGGATTATTAGGCTTTGCCCCACAGAATTTGTGGAGAATAGCATAGATGTGCTCTTCATTCTGGTTTTCTTGGCATTATAAATACCTTCTATTCTACCTCCTGCTCCTCTGTCTTTGTTCCATCTGTCCCTCATGTCTGCATTACCCTTCCTCTACATCCCTTGGATTGTCTAAATTTTCTCAAGGCTTAGCCTAGGTATTCCTACATGAAGCTTTTTTTCCCCTGATCTCTCCAGCTATTAGTGCTCCACTTACACCCTCCTCCACAAATAATTTAGTATATAATTTGGATTTACTCATCTATGTACATTTCTCTTTCAAAATTCAAACTCCTTGAAGTTAGGGTTTGTTTTGTTTTTGTATCTCCAGCTTATAATAGAGTGCCTTTGCACAGATGGGGAGAGCTTAATAAATATTTTTCAATTGAAACTGAAATTCAAATTGAAACTGAATTGAGTAATGAAATAATGTGACAAACATAAAAATAAACACTTTTCTCTGTGAAAGCCTTTTTTGTGAGTTCTAAGATTGCCTTTTGCCTCTTTTTCTATACCCAATACTTAAGATGGTACTTGGCACATAGTTGGCCCTTAATAAGTATGTATTGATTGATTCATTGACAAGAGTATTTTCTTTTTGTGCTTGAATGTAAGTTCTGGTTATTTTTACTGATCCATCAATAAAGGTCTTCTCTCTTTGAGTTGTATGATGTGGAAGGATTGTTGTGACCTCCTATGAATACACATCAAAAAAATTATATGTGTGGGGTGAAGGAGTTGTACAAATAAGGAGCTTATCTAAGAGTGCCAGGAAAAACACCTTGCTCAAAGATTTTTATTTTTATTACCTAGGATTTTTTGCTTAACATTATTTGTCTCATTTAAATTTCATAATAACCCAGTGAGAGCAATAGGACAAAGATTATTTCTATTTAACAAATAAGGAATAGAGGCCTGGAGAGGTTAAATGATATTTAATATCATATGCTCAAATAAATGGTGAAGTTGTTTCATAGATAACAAAGCTCTTATTCATATTTTATAGTGTTTAGATATCTTACAAAAGTAATAATATATTTATTACCTTTGTTAAATAAAAATATAAACATAAATAAGTGCATAAGTATATTTTAATACTGTCCTTGGGTGTCATGTCTCCCAGCTTGGTCAGGAGAGCAAAGACTTAAATTATTTTGATAAAATTATGTTTGTTTTAGTGAAACAAACATAAACTCAAAGCAACAAATATGCATAGTCAAGCAAAATAAATTGCCACAATGGCCATGTCCAAAGATATATGCTTCATTCTGCATCATGCACAAAAACATTTTTTTGGTTTCCATTCTTAGGATATAAGTATTATAAGTGATCTATTCTTCCTTTTAGAATTTTTTCCTTTATAATATATCTTAAGAATTAATTCCCAAGTATATTTAAAATAGCATTATTTGAAGCAAATATCTCTCCAGAATGTATTAGTTCAGTTCTAAGTACTTTTCCTAATTTAATCTTCTGAAATGCCATTACCACTTCCCAATATGGCATTTGAGCTAGTAACAAGATGGCAGAATCTGAATGTGGTGGTTCCATTATCACTTATTAGAGTAAGTAACCATCAAAATATCAGCAGATCTGTTCTATTTTGTGCCTTTTGTCTTCCCAGTTTCATGTATAATGATTATGGGATAATCTGGTCTATCTGGCTCTCCAATTAAAATTTCTGTAGTTCATTATTTTCTCAACTGCTTTTGGATATTTTGTGAAAGAACATTCTTTGTAATCTTGTTCTTTTTTGCCTTTTCTGAAAGTTTACACATTAAAGCAGAATTGCCCTCCCTGCCACATCTACCCAGTTGGCAAGGAAATAAACTATATGTTATCTAAGGAAATTTCTTGGGTCTTTTAGCATCCTTATTGTATCCATTAAATTTTGTTTTATCTTTGTTGTTTTATAAATAACCCCTTTGGCTAGGAATATTATTTGGTTTTTGAAGAATTATTTTAACTGGGCATGTCTTTGGTCTTATCTAATTCCTGTTTTTCAGAGTAATAGCTTTTTAAGATAGTTTAGGTTGAAATCTCTATGAATACTCTTACATTAATTTTGTGTTTATTTTGTCTATTATTGTGCCTTCTGATAATTTAACTATACATCTACAAATGATTATATCAGTGACATATTGGAAATCAGATGATTTCTATGCTCCAGACTTCTATTTTATACTCTCTTTCTCTATTATTACTTAAGTACTGCTAAAGGAGCATGTTACCACAAATGACCTTCTCTTGTACTAATTTCCCAATTGTTATCATCCAGTGATATTGTCTTAGCTGGATCCCATTTCCACCTTGCACCCAAATATCCAAACCTAGTTTAAAGTTCCCTTTCAAATTTCTTCTCTATTTTTTTTAAACAAAAAGCTTTATATCCTTCAACTTTTCAGTGAATATAGATGTCATCTTCACTTAAATTAAAATTTTATATCCAAGATGTTGATGGAAGAATATTGAAGGCTTCTTATATGTCACACAACCAAGCAAAAAAATAGAAAGACCAAATAAAAATACATCTAAAAACCCCAAGAAAAGAAAAACCAACCCCCCCCAAAGAAAGAACAAAAAGATTGCTGACATAATTAAGATTGTAGAGTAATTAAATTAATGAAAATACCAGATACAATTGAGCTGGAAACTGAAATTATTTATGATATCCCAAGAAATTTCTGCAAATAGATAAATGTTTTAGTCAAAGAAATTAAAGTAAAGATTGGAAATACAAAGAGAATCTTGAGAATCAAAAAGAAATGATTAAGAAAGTTATTAAAATTCACAAGCTAATAGTTCAACTTTTTTTCAAATTCATTAAAGATGAATAACAGGAAGAAAATTATTTATATCCAATATAGAATAGAACTGAAAAATAACAACTTAGAGTCAACATATTAACCATACTAAAGGATAGAATTTTACATAATGAAGAACTGTGAGAAATGCAGGGTCAAAATAATCACTAAATCATCAAAACTATTGGAAAATAAATGAACTCAATTAACAGAACAAGTGGAATGATTATGATACGGTACTGTTAGAATTGCTGGCATGCAAGAGAACTTAGAGAAAATATGGATTCTATATTTATTGAAATTATCATAATAAATCCCCAGAACTATGAAACAATGGAAAATATCACATTCATAATAAAAAGAATTCACAAAATGCTAACAAGGGGGAAAAACTAACAATTTAACATGCCTAAATATATAATGGTCAAATCTCAATGGTACCATTATGAAAAAAAAATATCAGAAGCTCCCTGAAGTAATGAATAAATCATAATTAATGAGTAAATCACTTGTTGAGGACCAATAATTAGGTGCATAATAGGCAAAGTTTCTAAGAAAAACAGGGAATAACTGAAATACTTGAAATTGTAAATTACAAAGAAGCATTTGTCCTTGAACACAGAATTATTTTTGCAGAATAAAATCAAACAAAAAAAACTTCATCATGCTTTTTTGAAAAGACACAAATGTTTGAGAAAGAAACAATTATCTATTTTTAAAGGAAAACATATCCTCAAGTAATTATTTGAACAACAAATAAATCTCTTAGCTAAAAAGATGTTTAAAAGGAACAGTATAAAACAGTTACCAATAAAATGTGAAAATTTTTAAGATTATTGTTTTGACAATTACCTAGTGAATTTATAAAGATGTTTCAGAAAATTAAAGGAAAATAAGAGAGAAAATGGGTAAAAACAGTCAGAGAAATCAAAAATCAAAGTTTTTATTTTTTGATAAAGGGGAAATTCAAATCGAAATAATCTCTAGAATAATTAATATAAGATAGAGGAACCTTTTTTTTTTTTTTTAGAGTGGGTCTGGGGAGACAGAATTCTGTGAAAATAACAGAGTAGGTAAGAAAACTTTTGGGTCTCTAAATTTCCCCCACAGAAAAAGGCAGAACACCTCAGAGGCAATGGAGAGCTTCATAAATAAACAAAAATCAGGGTAGAGCAGTTGTTCTCATAAGACAATTTAAGAAGACTCCAGGAAATTCTGGGGCAGAGGTTCAGCCTAATTGAAGTGCAAAAACCTCTAGGCTGCCTCTGTAGAATCCACAAACAACAAGCCCTGGGGAGGGTCAGCTGGGCAGGGAAGCAACCTTAGTCTTAGAAACTTTCATCTGCCAAACAGTTTCAGAGTCTGGTGGCTGATTTGGAGAAGACTGAATAATTTTCCATTGCTGAGGGATGTCAAGCACAATTGTGCTTACCAGACATGTCTCAGCAGTGGGTGCAGGGAAGAACACATCTGATGAAGGCAGAAGCAGTAGTTGCTGACTGTACACAAGAGAGCAGAGTTCCTTATATCAGTTCCAGAATAGCCACCCCAGGTACCAATTAGCAATATCATTTCTGGAACAATGTGATTAGGGGCTCTATCCATGACTTAGGAGTGAATAAGAAAGCCCAAAGTTGAGCCCCAGGATAGACCTCAGAAAATAAGAATATGAAGGAGCTGAGACTTTGGAGGGTCATTTTTCATACCTTAGACCACTAACTTGATTACACCAATAGCTGCTAAAAACAAAATAAAATAAACAAAAAAAGAAATAAAAAATGAGTAAGAAAAGGAGAAAGAACCCAAACATAGTTAGTTACTATGGGGATAGAAAAGATGGAGGTTCATATTCTGAGGAAGACTGCAGAACAAGAACAACAAAAGCCACTCCTTTTTCAATGAAAAACATCAAGTGGTCCTAAGTATAAAAAAGTTCTTGGAGGAACTTTAAAAAGATTTTAAAATCAAATAATAGAGAATGAGGGAAAAATTTGAAAAAGAATATCCAAGAAAAACAAGGAAATTATGAAAAGATAATCAAATGAAATAGAGATCTAAATTTTTAAAAGCTTTTTATTTTTGAAAAATGCATAGCTTTCAACATTCACCCTTGCAAAACCTTGTGTTCCAATTTTTTTCTCTCTCCCCACGAATCCCCTCCTCTACAAAGAAAAAAATGCAATATATATTAAACATGTGCAATTCTTCTATGCATATTTCCACAATTATGCTGCAGAAGAAAAAATCAGATCAAAAAGGGAAAAATGAGAAAACAAAATGCGAACAAATAACAAAGAAAAAGTGAAGATACTATTTTGTGATCCACACTCAGTCCCCACAGTCCTCTCTTTGGGTATATGGCTCTCTCTATCACAAGACTTCTGGGACTGTCCTGAATTACCTTTCTATTGAAAACAGCCATGTCCATCAGAATTAGATATCTAAAATTTAAGGAAGGAAATAATTTTCGAAAACCAAAAAGGGACAAAAGGAAGCTAATGGCATTTTAAGAAAACAAGAAATAATAAAATAAAGTCAAAAGAATGAAAAAAATAGAAAAGAATGTAAAACATTTCATCAGAAAAACAACTGATGGCTGGAGAACAGATTGAAGACAAATAATATGAGTGGTTGGGTTACCTAATAATTGTGATTTTTAAAAAAGAATCTTGATATAATATTACAAAAAAAAACCCAAAACAAGCAAACAAACAAAAAACTATCAAGACAAATTGCCCTGAAGTTCTAGAATAAAAAGCAAAGTAGAAATAGAAAAAAAACAAAAAAACACTGATTACCATCTAAAAGAGATACCAGGAGGAAAATTTAAAGGACTATAATAGCCAAATTTCAAAGGAGAAAATGTTGGAAGCAATAAGGAAAACAACAACCACAACAACAAATTAAATATCATAGAGGTAAAAAGAATTACACAAGACATAGCAGCTACTATATTGAAGGTCTCTAGGTCTTGGAATACTATCTTTAATGGAGCATAAAAAGAGCTGAGGTTATGACCAAAAGTAACTTACTCAGCAAAGTTAACTGTAATCCTGAATGGAAAACAAAACTGGACTCTTAATGAATTGAAAATTTTTCAGGTATTTGTGACAAAACAGCAGAACTTAAGAGAAAATTCAATATATAACATCCAGGAAAAATATAGTAAACATTAAATACCAATTATTAGGCACTCAAATGTGACCAAATTGTTTACTCCTTATAAGTGAAACTATCAGCAGTATCATTATACCTATCATTATTATTTGGGTAGATTGAAAAAGTTGAGCTATATATGCTGAGATGATTCTAAAACAAAACTGTAGAGAGAGATTAAAAAAAAGAAGTAATTATCTCATACAAATGAGGCATAAAATTTGATACAGGAGAACCTAATGGGGGAAAGGCTGGTAGTGATGTAACCTTACTCAGCAAGAATAGGTTAAAGAGGAAACAACATATCTATATAGAGAGGTACAAACTTCCTCAGAAAGAAATGAGGGCAAAAGGATAGGTTAGGGGAAGAGGATAAGGTAGGTACTCTCTGAGATGTTTCTGGGTTAAGAAATAGGAAGAAAGGTAGAAATAAAGCAGAAGCATTGGAAGAGATAAGAATAAGGTGAGGACAGTGAGGAAAAAAGGGAAGGTGGAAATATATATAACAAGTAAATATATATAGCTTAGAATGTAAATGGAATGAATTTGCCTATAAAATGGAAATTGATAACAAATTAAAAATTAAAAATATATTGGTGTCAGAAAATAGTATAAAAAAGAGACATAAATATAAAATAAATGTCAGGAGTAGAATTTATTATGTTAAAAAAGGGTAGTAATCATAATTTCAAACAAAATCAAAGCTTGAGTAAATTAGGGAAATTACAGTCAGGGATATTATTTAATACTATTTTAGACCATATAAAATAATTAGACATAATTATTATAAAATTAATATATTTAGTATAAACTATCTAAGAATATAGTATGCCTGCCAAAACAGAGACAGGAATTATGTGAACACAAACATAAACTTCTTTTTATACAAATAAAATCAGATCTAAATATTGGAAGTAATATTTATTGTTAATGGGAATTTAAAACAAATATAAAAAATGACAATTTTATCTAATCTATTTATAAATGTCAATCACAATTCAATTACTAAAACATTTTACTGAGTCAGAAAATATTAATAACAAAGTTTATATGAAAAAAAACAAAAGATCAAGGACTTCAAACAAAGGAAAAAAAACATGTAAAGGAAGCAGTCCTTAAACTACATTGTAAGATGAGAGCATTGTTACTTATAAAATGAATAATTTAAATTATTTTAAATTAAAATTGTCTTGCTTAAATAAAACTTATACAGCCAAGAATAAAGGGATGCAGAAAATTGGGGGGGGGGATTGCCATATACAGTCTCTCAGATAGAATGTTGCATGTCATAGGAAGTGATGAGCTGGTTGATTTAGAAAAATACATATGAAGAGTTGAACTTAGAAAGGAAGATACTATTTACCTTTAGAAAAACAGATGGCAAGTAGAAATAAGCATAATTTCATTTTTCATATTTATGCATTAATGTATATGACTATGCATAGATATCTATATGTATGCATATATAGACATAGATATCTATAAAGAGATACACATACATTATGTATATTTATACATATATATGTATATATATATATATATATATATATACATACACACACACACACACATCACACACAATGTATATCTATGTGTCTTTACATTTCCATGTTTAATTGTAGTCTTCTTTCTGGGTGGAGTGGGAGACGGGGTAAAAAAATAAAAGTAAAGTAAAAAAGTAAAGAGCAGAGAACAAAAGAAAACTTACAAGGAAATAAAGAAATGGTGGGCAGCTTTGAAAACAATATGTAGTATTTATTATATAAGTTTTCTTGAAATGGAAATTTATTCTTTTATATTGAAACCTGCCTTATGTACTTCTATGTACGTGGCTATTTTTTCTTTTTTTGTATTTGAATTTAAAATAATAAAAATTTAAAAATAATAATAGCATTTACTTCCCAGGATTATTGTGAAGTTCAAATGTGATAATATTTATAAAGCACTAAGCACAATGCCTGGCAAATTTAGGTTCTTAATAAATACTTGTTTCTTTCTTCCAAAAAATATAGTGTCTGTGTTTAGTTTAGTAATATAAATAATATGATTAAGTGAGCATGAATTCTCATTTAAGTGATCAAAATACTTGCAAATAGAAAATGGTGTTACAACAAAAGCAATATTCATCTTGGTCATTTAATATTTATAAATGAAATGCAAAGTAGTTTAGGTTATGAAATAATTTAAGATAATAAATATCAAAAAGACAAAATAAAGAATAGTTAATTTTACATTTTATAAATTTTGCTGTCATTGACACCTGAACATCAGTCAATAAACTTTTATTAAACACCTATTATGTGGCAAATGCTGAGCCAAGAATTAGGAACACAAAGAAAATAAAAAAGACAATCCTTGCTTTCCAGGAGCTGACAATCTAATTGGGAGACATTATGCAAACTGCTATGTACAAACAAGTTATATACAGTATCCATTGGTAATAATAGAAAACAAGGCATTAAAATTAGAGGGGGACATTGAGAAAGGCCTCTTTAAAAGACTGGATTTTAGTTGAGTGTTGATGGAAGCTAGGGAAGCCAGGAGGTAGAAATGAGGAGCAAGAATATTCAACCATGAATGACAGCCATTCTGGTTATTCATTCTGCCAGTATGTCCTTTCCACTGCTTTTCCTGAATATTTCTTCTTTGTAAAGCATTGCAGCCTAAACATGTATTCCTTGCACTTCTTCACTGTCCTTTGGATGACCTTCAGTTTTAATTCTTTGGGAAATATAATATGGCTTGTAATCTAAATATCACTAGAAGAATACTGCTGTTTAAAAGATGGACATTAATTTCTGGGAGATGGCTAAAATGCTTGAAGAACTGAAAATTTCCCCAAGGCATTCTTTTGTTTTTACTTCTCTCATTCAATTCTAAGTGCTGCTTTTTTTGTGTATTTGCATCCACAGTACCAGATATACATTACAGTTAGAGGATATATTACATAAAGAAAAAAAAAAAGCTAAATTCAAATTTGACCTCAGATATCTACTAGTTGTATAACTCTGGGGAAGTCAATTTAGCTCTTTCACACTCAGCTCCATCATCTGTAAAATGAAGATTATAACGGCACCTACCTGCTGAGCTGTTGTAAGAATTAAATGGGATAATATATTGAAGAGTGCTTTGAAAACTGTCATGTGCTATATGAATACCAGCTAACTATTATTATTGATTGTTTAATGCTATTAGTCTTTGATCCAATAGTTTAGACAATAGACATTTTTCATTCACTTTATTTTTTCTGTATAGATAGTCTGTTTGTACTCGTCTGAGTCATTATGCATGTTGTTTAGTAGGCTCTGTAATTTTCTAGGACTTTGATATAATCAGTATAATATCATCAGCAAACAGGAATATCTAGAGGACATCCTTTTTCACAGGGATTCCTTCTATGATTTGGACTGTTCACTGAATTTTAGCAACCTTGCTGTTCTGTTGTGTACATTTATTAATAAGAGGATTGTTTAATGTATGACATAATTAAATACTTACTTCATGCAAGTCACTATGCAAAGCATCAGATATATGATCAAACAGGAAGATAATCTGAAGGACTGTTTCACACTCTAATAGGGGAGATTGAATATCAAACAAAGTTATAATCTACTGCTAAATCTTTCAAATGATCTAATATTATTTTGACATATGAATGTATAATGCCTTGATGGAAAAGAAACTTTGAAGTGGCACTTTACTGAATTAAATTTTAAAAGAAAAAAAAAACAATAGACAATAAACCCAAATGGATATTTTCTCTTTATCTTTTAGTCAAATATATTCATAAAATATCATCTGCTATAGAATATCACTTGTAAAAGTCTTCTTTTCTTAAATTTTTAAGTCCTTGTGGGTTCCACTGTGTAATTTGTTTTCAGAAAAAAATATAATTTGAAATAACTATATAGACTGGAAACTATTGATTCTCTGACTTACTAATTCTATATACCACAAAAGAGCTGCTATAATATTTTTGTATATATGTATCCTTTTCTTTTATATTTGATATCTTTGAGGTATGAACTCCATTGGTATCATTTGGTCAAAGATAATTTACAATTTACAAATTACTTTCCTGAATGGCTAGACCAGTTCACATTTCTACCAGCAGTGTATAACTGTACTTGTTTTTTCCATAGCACTCTAATATTTGTCATTATCCATTTTTTGTTAACCTTGCCAGTTTTATGGAGGTGAGGTAAAAGTTCAGAGTTATTTTAGTTGGCATCTGGGCAGCTAGATGGTGCACTGGATGGAGTACCAGTCCTGGAGTCAGGAGGACCTGAGTTCAAATTTGGACTCAAATACTTAACATTAACTAGTTGTGTGACCTTGAGCAAGTCACTTGTCTCTCAAAAAAAAATAAAAAAAATTAGAAGATTAGCTAGACTTTGAGAATTTTTCATGTGACAATTGATAGTTTGGATTTCTTCCTCCGAAAACTTCCTGTTCATGTCAGTTAATCATTTGTCATTTGGGAAATGGCTCTTATTAATGTGAATTTAAATGTTACACACATATTAAAATAAAATTTATCAGAGAAAATTGCTATAATAATTTTTTTCATTTACTTGCTTCTCTTCTAATTTTAGTTACGTTAATTTTGTTTGTGAAAAAGCTTTTAAATTTTATCTTATTGAAACTGTCCATTTAAACTTTCATGGTCCTTGCTGTTTCTTCTTTGGTCATGAATTCTTTCCCATTCATAGTTTTAATATGTAATTTCTTTCATGCTTTTCTAATTTCTTTATGAAAATCTCTTTTATGTCTAACTCAAGTACACATTTGTATCTTATCTTGGCAAAAGTTATGAGATGCTGTTATATTCTCATTTTTACCAGATGACTTTCCACTTTATCTGTTAAATTTTTCTAATAGTGAGTTCTTATCTTAATAGTTGTGAAAATAAATATAAGCCATTTTTGCCTATGATCATCCTTACATTAATTATGTATTAAAATAAACATTGATTTAATTAGGAGGTATGTGAAGTTTTTGGTAAAATTTCTCTAATTTCTCAGTCAGCATCAGATGTTGGCACATTAACTGTAATTATTTTCATAGTGACCTTTTCATATACTTATCATGAACACTGCAATTGGAGATTACTAAATGTCCTGTGAAATGATGCTTTGTTGTTGTTGTTCTTGCCTTTGGCTATAATACAAACAATTCTGCTAACTCTTTTATATTTTAATTATCTTAATATTGCTACTTTCTTTCTCTATTGGTTTTATTATGCAAAGATATCAAGAATAATTTGATTTAGTTCTAACAGTAGTATGTCCACTAGGTAAATGAACATTGTTTTCACATACATTTATATATGTTCTAAAAATGGAGTGATTTTTTTTTTAGCATTTTCTTGATTTCTTTTCTATCACTGTCATTATCACTCTGGAAGTCAAAAGAGATCATATAAGACCAAAGATAATTTGGTATACTTGATTTCATTGTCTGTCAATATTAAAGAAATTATCATCAAGCAGTTTTCTATTAATAAAAGATTCTATGTGGTTAATTAGGTTAGTCCTGAGAAAATGTAATAGCATATTGCCAGAATTGTGATTAAAGTGTTTCTAGTGTGGTAATATGTTAGATTCTGGCCTGCTAACATAATCTTCAAGAATCCAGGGTAATTTCAATGCCATGATAAGAAAATAAAGGAGAATAATTAAAAGAAATTATTACAAATAAAATGTATAAGTTTTTTTAATACAAAAACACACAAAAAGTTTGATATCACTAAAATCAAGAGAGATGGGGATGGATTTTTCCCATTAAATATTTCAGATAAACACCTTTCAGAATCTCTAATACAATATATATAAAATAAGTAATACACACTCTCCAAAAGAACAATTATTATAGGATATGAATAAAAGAGGAAAAATTTAAAGAGGAAAAAACATATTTACTAGCTACATATAGAAATGCTCAGATTCTTTGATAATTAGAGTCAATATTTATATACCATTAGAATTTTTTAAAAATAATATTGATGTTAATGGACTTTAGGTAAAACAGGTATTCTGATACATGGTGGATGGGACTATAGCCTGGTACAAACATTTTTGATGTGATTGTACAGTGAATCATAGGACTCTATATTTTTTAATTTAGCTATTCCATTGCCAAGATCTTCAATCATAAACATCAGAAAAAAGGTAAAAATGATATATCTATACAGAAAGATTTATAATGGTTCTAATTGCAAGAAGGAAATAACTTCTTTATCTAACAATTGCAAAATTACAAAATAAATTATGGTATATTTGTTAAGGAATATTAGGAGGCTGTCAAAAATGAAAATATGAAAACATCTTTACAAGGTGAAGAAGAACAAAATCAGTAGAGTCAATACTACATAGACACATATCATCACTGTAGCAGTTTTCTAAAGAAAAGGAATAGGGTCAAAAGTGAACATTTTAAGTTCTAGAAGGGAACACAGAAAAAAAGGAATTTTTTTTGTTTAAATTTGTTAATTTAGCTCCCTTTTGTTGGAACCAGAAGTATTACTGCTCTGAAGGGCCCCTGCTTCCCTGGGACTGCAATTGATAGTACTTCAAAGGACCCCCACTCCCTTGGCACTGGAAGCAATACTGTTCCTTAGGTCCCATGCTCCCTCTTTATCAAAAACACTTGAATTATGAAAGTGGGTATAGGCAATGGACTTTCCAAACATCATGTGGCCCTGTATTCAAGGCTAACACCTAGTTCCTGATATTGTGTAATCTCTTTCTGACCAATTGCCACATCCTTTTACCATCTGTGGCTGCTGCTGCTTTTACTCCCACCAATTAGACCCACTACTGGTATTATTGTCCAAATGAACTTTAAGCCAGCCTCCATTCCCATGTCATAGATCTTTCCTTCTAAACTCCTAAATTGTTTTGGACTGAAAAATGTTTCATCCTGAACTTTTGTTGGTCTGCTTCTTCAGAATTCGATTTGAAGCTTTGTTTTCAAGTTGCTTGGAGGAATTTGGGAGAGTTCAACTAAGTGCTTTCTCTATTCAGTCATTTTTACTCTGCCCCTACAAGTAAGCCTTGTACATTTTATAAATATTTTCTTCTGGTTGTTCTACAAACCAGACTCTCTGTTTCTTGGCTCTTGAGTATTTTCTCTGACTGCCTTCCATGGCTGGAATGTTCTCTATCCTCTGCTCCTAATAACTTCCCTGACTTTGTTTAAATTCCTGGCTCTCTCTCCTTCCCTCTCCTTCTCTCCCTCCCTCCCCCCCCTCTCCCTGACACATATAGTATGCTTTAAATAAGTATTTGTTGATTAATTGATTCTTATAGCTTCAAGAAATGAACTAGACTATTGGCATAACAGCAGGTGCCATTGCCAAATTTTCATCATGTTGACTAAAAAAAGAACTTGTTATAGTCTTTCCCCTGGAGTCATATCAAATAGATTATTGTGGTAGTATTGAGTGGGAAAACCAATGAGGATAGTACAGAGTAGATAAATGAATCATTGTGAGAACAAGTAGCTTATAAGACATGGCTATACCAAGTTAGGTAGATTTAAAGTTATCCATAGAAAAGTAAATTTCTCATACTTCTTCAATGTAGCAATGTATCCTTTGCAGCAATTGTCACATTCCCCAAAACGATGATAGACTAAGAAGATCTAGAATCCTGAGCTCATACATGTAGTTCCTTCTGATACTGGGTAGAATGCATAACCAGTAGGAGGTGAATGTGGGATTTCCCATACTTGGATTTTTGTTTTTGTTTTTTGCCCTGAGCAGGATTAGGTTAATAACTAGCAGTGTCATTTAGTAGTTAACTGTTTTACTATAAGGGATATTTATTTCCTTGAGCTTCACTTTCAAGTCTACCAAACTTTCTTGTTTTTTCTAACTTCCTAATCATTCCTTTTCTGTAACAATCCCTGATTTAACATTTTACCATGAATGTTCCCTAAAGGTATGTCATTGGTCTTTTACTCTTTTCTACCTGAACTGTCTCCCTTGCTCATGGCTTCAGTCTCTTGGTACATGATTATCAAAGATATATCTCTAGTCCTTATCATTATTTGATTTATTTGAGTTCCTAGGATGATAGATTTAGGATTGGAACCCTCTAAGGGGCCATGGAGAGGGAGACATTATCAAATGACTGAACAAAAACCACACCAAAAATCAGAGGTATTATTTGAATTAAGTTCCTTTGACTTCAGTGCCAGGGTTAATGCTTACTACTGCAAACTCTATGTTGTACTATACATATATCTAAAACTACCTATAAGAAGTCTTAACTTGGATTGGCACTTGAAACTAAACACATTCAAAACAGCTTATTCCTCCAATTGTCATTTCACTTCACTATGTTTATCTATGTCATCATATTTGTAACATTGATTTTTATCTTTAATTCTCTCTCTCTCTCTCTCTCTCTCTCTCTCTCTCTCTTTCTCTCTCTCTCTCTCTCTCTCTCTCTCTCTCTCTCTCTCTCTCTTTCTCTCTCTCTCTCCTTATATCCAAATAGGCTATAGAATTAGGGCCAAATACATCTCTGTGATGTTTCTCACAGCTATTTCATCCTGTTTATTCCTCTCTTAATATCCTACAATGACTGCCATTGCCATACATAGACATAGAATAAAATTTTAATAGTTTCTTATGTTTCCATTTCTTTCCCTACCCAAATTTTTCCCATTATACCACTATGAGAATAATTTATCTTAATTATAAATTAATTGATATCATTCAACTTAAAAATCTTCAGGGTCACTTTGTTGCTGAATATAATTCAAATTCATTTGCCTGGGACTAGAGTCCTTCTATAATTTGAAAATGTCCAGCTTTTCTAATTTTATATGATTCTGTTTCTAATATACTTTGTTCTGACTAAGTAATTCTGCCTTTATTCTTGTGTCCTTTTCCTATAATATTATCTATTCCTCACTTTGCCTATTGAATTCCTATTTATCCTTTTAAGCTCAACTAATATGTCTCTAACAAGCCTTCACTGATCCCTCTGTTTGGTACTAGTCTTTTCTCATAGCACTGTGTTGTAAATCCCTTCCCATTTTCCTGATCGGTCTATTTTTATCTAAAGTATCACTGTACTCCCCACTGCCCAAGGTTACAATATAAGTGTCATTCTCAAGATGCAGATTATCTCCAATTTATTGTGTTACTTGTTGGTAAATTGTTGTTTAAATGTTGTCTTCCTCATTAGACTGAACCTCTTGAGACTTAAAACCATTTTTTGGCCTTTCTTTGTATCCCCAGTGCTTAGCACTGGTACATTGTAAATGCTTAATAGTGAATAAAATGCAGTCAATAAGTTTATTGTCTTGAGTACATATAATATGTAATTTGAGGCATTCTGAATTTCTGTGTGTTTTATATCATAATTAGAGTGTAAATTCCAAGAGTGCAAAGGCTATGATAAGTAAGTTTTTTTAATCTATCAAAATAATACTCTAAATAGTAGTTATTGATTATTTATTGCATAAATTAATGATTGTAAATATCATCACTTTCACTTTTAATATTAATGTTTTATACAACTTTAAACAACAAAGGAAATTAAACATGTTTATATGTATATTTTAAAATTTCAACACATGATGTATTCATAAAATTTGATTTGTTACTCCTCTGGGGTCTCTTTCCATTCCTTTGATTTTTCACATCACCTCCTCTGTATTTGCATATGTATTTTTCCTTCTACAGACCTGTAGTCAATACATACAGTGTTCTGGTTTTGCTTCTCTTAATATCACTTCATACATCTTTCCAATTTTCTTTATAGTCTGCACATTTATCATTTTAAATGGCATCAAAGTATTTCATCACATTGAAATGATATATGGTATGCTGTAATTTTTCGGCAATTCACCAACTGTTATACATTAAGGTTGTTTCAAGTTTTTGCAATTACACATAATGTTGTCATATATATCTTTGAACAGATAGTTTCACTTCTTTTATGGTAACATTTTTAAAGCATATTTCCAATAATTGTATCAAAGAATACTATTATTTCTGTCATTTTTTTGTATACTGTCAGGATGCCCTCCAAAAATATTGCATAAAATTTCAATTCAGCCTGAAATATATGAATATTCTAATTTCTCCACAATGGCCCTTACCTTTTCACCCCACAAACAAGGATTGAATTTTGCCATCTCCAGTTTTTTTTTTTTTTGTCAGTTTGATGAGTGCAAAGCTGTTCCTCATTTATGTGTGTGTGTAGTAGGTGTATAATTTCTGTATGTATATTATATATGTGTATATATATATATATATATATATATATATATATATAATTTCCAGCAGCTCTAAATTACCACTAAGATGAAATATAATTTATTTTTTGGCATTTCAAGGTCTTTATAATCTAACTTCTTTTTATCTTTCTGTTCTTCATACCAGTTATTCTGAACACGGTAGCCATACTGACCTACTTCCTGCTCCTCATTGTTTGGACCTACCATCTCTATGACATTGCAAGGGCTCCTCTTCATTCCTGAAATGTTCTGCCTCCTGGGATCTTTGGCATCATTCAAGCATTAATTCAAATGTTATTTCTAGGAGACTTTTTCCAAATTCCTCCAGTTCCTCATCCTTTCCCCTTTAAAGTTACTTTAAAAAAAAATCTACTCCTATACATTTTGCACGTATCTATTTATGCATATGTCTTTCACCTTAGAATACAAAGTGCCTATCTGGAACTATGCCCCAAAAGTTATCAAACTGTGCATACCCTTTAAGCCAGCAATGCTACTATTGGGCTTATACCCCAAAGAGATCTTAAAGAAAGGAAAGGGACCTGTATGTGCAAGAATGTTTGTGGCAGCCCTTTTTGTAGTGGCTAGAAACTGGAAAATGATGGATGCCCATCAGTTGGAGAATGGTTGGGTAAATTGTGGTATATGAATGTTATGGAATATTATTGTTCTGTAAGAAATGACCAGCAGGGTGAATACAGAGAAGCTTAGAGAGACTTACATGAACTGATGCTAAGTGAAATGAGCAGAACCAGGAGATCATTATATACTTCAACAACAATACTGTATGACGCTGTATTCTGATGGAAGTGGATTTCTTTGACAAAGAGAAGATCTAACTCAGTTCCAATTGATCAATGATGGACAGAAGCAGCTACACCCAGAGAAGGAACACTGGGAAATGAATGTAAACTGTTTGTATTTCTGTTTTTCTTCTCAGGTTATTTTTATCTTCTGAATCCAATTCTTTTTGTGCAACAACAAGAGAACTGTTCGGTTCTGCACACATATATTGTATCTAGGATATACTGTGACATATTTAATATGTATAAGACTGCCTACCATCTAGGGGAAGGGGTGGAAGGAGAGAAGGGAAAATTCAGAACAGAAGTGAATGCAAGGGATAATGTTGTAAAAAATAACCCAGGCATATGCTCTGTCAATAAAAAGTTATAATAATAATTAAAAAAAAGAATACAAGGTGCCTGAAAGCAGGAACTTTTTTTTTTTGGAATGCTAAACTCTTAGCCCAATGCCTAGCATATAGTAAGGATTTGATAAATGTTCATTTATAGAAAGGGTTATTTCCCCCAAATCATCATTTATAGCACATGCTTCTTCTTTTGTAAATGATCTATAAACTTTTTCTGACTCTTCATCCAACAGAAACTATGCCTGATGGAATATTTGCAACACATTCCTATTGTTAACAAGCTGTTAGATCAGCTTACAGGAAGAAATGCTAGAGTAATGCCCATTCTCCTTCCCCACTTTCTTCCTTCAGTTCTGGGTCACTCCATGGCATCTGCAAAATGCTTGCTTCTTCCTTTCTTCTCCTTTTGAGTCTTGGAATGATGACTTCTGTCCAGTAATGTGACTTTTTGGTTCTTCTAGTAATACTTAAAAAATATTTTTATTGTTTCTTTTCCTCCTTCTCCTCCTCTTCTTCCTCCTCTTCCTCCTTCTCCTCCTCCTCCTCCTCCTCCTTCTTTTCTTCTTCCTTTTCTTCTTCCTCTTCCTCTTCCTTTTATTTTTCCTCCTCTTCCTCTTGCTCCTCCTTCTCATCTTCCTTTTTCTCTTCTTCTTCCTCCTTCTCCTCTTCCTCCTTTCCTCTTCCTTCTCTTCTTCCTCTTCTCTTCCTCTTGCTCCTCCTTCTTCTCCTCTTCCTCCTTCTTTCCTCTTTCTCCTCCTCCCCTCTTTCTCTTTCTCCTTCTCCTCCTCCTCCTCCTCTTCTTCCTTCTCCTCCTTTCCCTCCTCCTCTCACTTTTCCTCCTCTCCCATTTTTCCTCTTTCTCCTCCTCCTTCTCTTCTTCCTTCTCCTCCTCCTCCTCCTTTTCCTCTTCCTCCTCTTTTTCCTCCTCCTCCTCTTCCTTCTCCTTTTCTTCTTCCTTCTCCTCTTCCTCTTTTTATGCCTTCTTTTTCTGCTCCTCCTCATTTTCCTCCTCCTCCTTTCCCTCTTCTTCCTCCTCCTCTTCCTCCTTTTCCTCTTTATCCTCTTCCTCCTCCTCCTTTTTCTCCTTCTTCTCCTCCTCCTCCTCTACCTCTTCTCCCTCCTCTTTTCTTCTTTCTCCACTGTTACAATGAAGATGATACTGAACTGAGGGCTATTTTGAGGATTTTTTTATTCAACTATTTAGGTACTAATGTTAAAAAAAAATCATGATCTAGTTGTCAAACTGTTGGTGATAAACTGATTTATACTTATTTAAGCTGTCCTTAGATGACAAACATAGTCCACAAGTAAGCCCTTCCTAGAAGTCATTTAATCTTGGTTGGACCTTGTTTTCAAGAACCCAAGATAACCTGAATGCTAGGTGTCATAGCAGAACTTTACTGGAGAAAGGAGCAAAGGAGAAAGTATACAACCTCTCTGTATTTAATATTAATGAATCTTAAGAAGTATAATTTCCCATCACTCAATCTTTTTCTTTGTCTTATTCTTCACAAAACTTTTTTCGTCCCTAATATGATCTGCAATCCTTTTACTTCTTAGTACTTTGCCAGGTTATTATCATTGCTTTTATTTACTCTTCTCTCCCAATCAGGATTACCAAATGACTTACTTAGTTCAACCCTATGCCATTTTCTATTCTTAACTTTGCCAATCCCTTTTCCTTTTGTTATTTTTATCTTGCCATACTCTTATCAAAGATTTTTTTCATCCATCCATTTCTTTTTCTTCTACTCGTGTGCAACTAAATGGATCTGGGGGAAGTCATGAATATAAATAATTTAATTTCAACTGGTCCCTCACAAAGCAAAAGAATACTTTTACATCTCCCTAACTGATTCTTTATCTTAATCACCACAGTAGCTATTCCAAGTATTCTCTTCTCTCCTCAGTGCAACTCCTTCAAATGATTTCTTGGCCAAAGTTCTTGCCTCATATTTTTAAAAATAATAATAGCTTTTAATTTTTAAAAAGACATGCAGAGATAGTTTTCAACATTTACCCTTGCAAAACCTTGTGTTACAATTTTTTTTCTCTCCCTCTCCATCTCCCATCTCCCCTACACAGCAAGTAATCCAATATAGGTTAAACATGAGCAATTTTTCTAAACCTATTTCCACATTTATCATGCTGCACAAGAAAAATCAGATCAAAAAGGAAAAATAAGAAAAAAAAAACTACTACAATGACAAAGGTGAAAATACTGTATTGTGATCCACATTCAGTCTCCATAGTCCTTTCTCTGGATGCAAATGGCTGTCTCCATCATAAGTTTATAGCAGTTGCCCTGAATGACCTCATTGCTGAAAAGAGCCAAGTCTTATTACTGTAGATCATCACATAATCTTGTTGATGCTGTGTACAATGTTCTCTTGGATCTACTCACTTCATTTAGCGTCAATTCACGTAAGTCTCTCCAGGCCTTTCTGAAATCAGCTGATTGATTATTTTTTATAGAACAATAATATTCCATTACACTCTTGTGCCATATTTTATAGAGAAAATCAAGTTCATTACATCTTGAATTGAATTTCACAAGCATCTCAAATTCAGCATATCCAAAGCAGAATTCATCATCTTTTTTCCTTAATGCTCTCCTATTCAAAATTTTTCTTTTTCTGTGGAAGACCAATCATCCTTCTATTCAACTAGGTTTGCAACTTCAGTACCATCCCTGCTTCTTATAACCACAAATATTGTCTAGTCTTATTTCTACTTTCATAACATCTGTCATATACATCCTCTTTTCTCCATTCACACAGTCACTGTCCTAGTTTAGCCTTTATCCCTATTACACTAGCACTAGTCTAATAGCCCTCTACTTGTTTTCACAGCTTTAAGTCTTTTCCCCAATCCAATTCATCTTATGCTTTGTGGCTAAGTGATTTTTTAAAAATTATTGATCTATGTTATACCACCTACTCAAATAACTCTGAGACCTCTGAGATCAAATATAAATTCCTCTGTTTAGCATTTAATGCTACTCAACTGACTTCTTCCCATCATGTCAATCTTCTTATCCACTATTTCCTTCTATACCTTACGGGATCTAAACATATTTACCTACTTATTCAATATACAGAGTTTTCATCTCTCAACTCCTTGTCTTTATGATGGCAGTGCTTTATGCCTAGAGTACACCCCTTCCTCACTTTCTTGGTTTACTTCTAGATACAGCTCATGTTACTTTCTGAATGAATCTATTCCTGGTTGCAGAGCTGTTAGTACATTCTATCCCCAATCCACCTTGTATTTACTTTGTAACTAGTTTGTATATACATAAAATGTACCTGTCTTCCCTATTAGAGTGTAAGCTTTTTAAATTCGAAGATTGTGCTATTTATATCTCTATATCCCTAGTACTTGGCATAATATCTGACACATAGTAGTCATTTAATAAATGTTAATTGATTGATCGATTAATGGGTAGCGTAAAACATAGTTTTCAATGATCCCTTCAGAGAGAGTGTAATTTAAATGATCTCTAAATTAATGTCAAAATCCTTTGAACCTATGAGTTTTGTGTGAAAATTTTATTTTGTCCATGACAGTGGTCACCAAATGAATAATTTCCTTCATCGATTTTACGAACATTGGCATCAATTGAAGTATTAAATAAGAGCTCTCTCTCTGTCTCTATCTCTCTATCTGTCTGTCTGCCTCTGTCTCTCTCTTTCTCTCCACACACACACACACACACACACACACACACACACACTTGACTAGTACATTCTCTAATATCATGGAAGTTGTTTCTATGTAAGGGCCAAACAAAAGAAATGTTTTTCATTGATTCTCTCAGTGTCCCAATTCACAGATGACATCATATTCATTGCAAACTGCCAGAACTCTAAAAAAAGATTCCTTGTTGAAATTATAAAAAAAAAAAAAGATTGATCTCGCCATACATGCTAAAAACACTGAGTATAAGCAATGTATCTGGCCCATATTATTACATATAGCTGGGCAGGTCCTGGGGCATCTAGTTTATCCATCAATATATCTCATGAACAAATGTTTTAAATGGATGAAGAGTTGGGCTTATAATTAAGCAGGTGGAGGAGATTGGGTTTTATCCCATTTGGGAAACTGTGATGCTTTCAATGATCCTAAATTGCTTGCTATTATCTTTTAAATATCATTGTTTTTAGGTAATATAATATGGTTTTAAATTCTGGAACATCACAATATCAAAATTAAATTATAAGTCAACTAAAGAAATGATACACAGCAGGTATAAGTAGGCTGCATTATGTTGGCATTAAATTGTCATGAAAAAAGTTTCTAGACATTATATATTTTGTGGACCATGGGAATAAGAGGTAAGCCTATCATGTAGTAAAAGGCAAAATGTGATGGATGAAAACATTGGGGATTGAATTGTAATCTTTAGGATGCTATGAGAATATGAACAAGGCTTTATAGAATATTAGCTATATCATCATCTGGATTTATGTTTGGAAATAGGAATGAGATTTAAAGCCAGGAGAAAAAGCAAGGATTATGTAATCTCTAGCTTAAAGGAGTAGATATTTTAATGAAATCATAGTTCTTCAGAGTATTGACACAAATTAATGGTTATAAGTTTAATGTCTACAGTTAGAAATTACTCATTACATAAGTGATTATTGTCCTTTATTCTCAAACAGGACTAAAATCACATCACTACGTTGGGAATAAGGTACATTGTCTCACACAATTGTGGCTGAACAGACCAATATAAGCTTTTACCCCAGCTCAGGCACAAATAGTCCATATGAACATTTGTAGAGGAAAAAAATGCCATCAAATAATAATAAAAAAAATGACATTATGCTTTTTTTGTTTTTTATCAGACCTTTGATTTCATCAGGATAAAGAACTCCCAATGAGGAGTTTCTTATCTGTTTGCAACTGTTTGAAAATTTATAGTTTTAGAGGGTGGTTGCCTGGGACATTGAAATGCAAAGTGATTTTTCCAGGATCATCTAGCTCACACATATTAGTGGCAGGACTTGAACCCAGATCTTTAGAGTCCTAAGGTTAGCTCTCTGTTTACAACTCCGTTCTCCTCCTCATATATCATTTTAAAGTTCACAGATTTCCTGTCTTCTGACATTTGTGTGAGGTAAACAATTATTTGCTTTATCCACCTCATTTTATAGATGAGGAAACTAGTTTAAAAGAAATGAAATGATTTGAGAACATAAGTAAATCAATTTAACTCTCCACACACCAGTTTTCTGATCTATAAAATCCAGTGGCACAAAACTCATGTAGAAATGGATCCCTGCTGATGATTTAGACAATTACAAATTAACATTATCCATATATTTTTATTTCTTTTGCCAAATATTTACTGATTATATTTTAATTTAGTTAGAGCAACTCTGTTGAATTTTGATAACTGACTTTGACACTTCTGAGACCTTCAATATTCTTTCCCATGTCACTTTAATCAATATTTCCTATGTTTCCTTAATCCTATTGAAACTTCTTTGTATTTCTAAGAAGAGAATAAACTTTAATAGAGGCCATGTTTACTTCTGAGGCTATTTGTCCAAAGGTTCTTCTTTGTCTTTTTCCACCGTGTAGTATACTCATTTATAGCAAAAATTCAGAATGAAACAAAAACCTATTTATCTTTTCCTGGAGACAAAACTCATTATAAGAGTAAAGAGAACAAATAAACAAGATTTAAGGGTATGCAATGCCAGTTAGCTAAGCAATGGTGAGAGGGAGGAAATGAATAGGTGATAAATTCACAGTCCCACATGGCAGCAAATTTGGTGCAGACAGGTCACTACTTAAGTGAGTTAGAGAGCCAGACACAGCTCCAACTGCTTATGATTATATTCAGTTTGAGATATTGGCCAGGATATCTCTTCTCCCTTTCCATTCTCATTCTTTGAGAGGTTCAAAAATTCCCAAGACTTCCTCACTCTTTCATGGCTTTCACTTTCTATGATCCTTCAACCCTTCTTTTCAGCTAAAAAGTAAAAAAAAAAATTACAATTCTTATTAGGACCATTTCTAATAATGGACCATAATCTTTGTATTTTGAAAAATCTAACTATTTGGAAGTAAAATTTATCATTATAAGGCAGTTTAAATCACTTGTATTTTCTAGTCACATAAACAAATGGGGGTCAGTATATTTAAAGACTGTCCTTGCTCTCTGAGATTCTCAGATGAAAGGTTGGATTTGCATGCAAAGGGTGATTGCCATTTTTTTCTATGCAGGAAAGAATTTTATTTGTTTCCTTTCACTGTTCACTGCCTTGTCAGACACTGCATTGAGAATCAGTTAATCCAAGGTTTTCAGTTGCCCAATATCAAATCACACTGACTGTCTCTGTGTGATGGAGCATATAGCAATCTATTGTTAAGTTAACTACAAAAACATTGATTTAACAAAAACACCACTGACTTCAATGACTTTGCATAGATATAATCTTTGCCCAGTGCATCATTTTGGGGAAGATTATTATTTGATGGCTAAAATATTTTTTTTCTCATTTTAATCTTGCTTTAAAATTATGTTCTTGAATGATGGATGGAAAGTCTTTTAAAGTACTGTCACTTCAGTTTTCCCATGAATAAAATGTGGAGTTTAGAGTGAAAGGGCAGCTGGTAGGTAATTTCTCTGGATCTTCAAAAAGCCTGATACAGTACCTGGACATGTTCTGTTTCATGTTTTATAATCCCTTTCTCCTTTTTGTTATATATCTTGAACTTCAGTTTAAAGCACTTGCCCCTCATCAGAGACTTGGGACTTTTTAGCTGGGGTCATTTATCTGTTCCCCTTAAAACTCTTTTGAGAGTTCTTCTTCTTAAACAATTATACTTTCCTGCCACAAATTAGTTAGGTGCCCTCAAGATCACCAAATGCCTATATCTCAAGTTTTACACATGTGGAATGAGAGGAAGTATGTTCTAGTGGATATAGAACTGGTCTTAATGTTATGAAGATTTAGTTTCAAGTGCTTTCTCAGTCACATACTGTCTATATGACTCCTCATTAAATCATTTAATCTTTCTGGGCTCTAGGCAATTTGCTAAGTTGCAGAAAGTAATGGATAGGCATTATTAAAGATACTTTCCTCAGTGATACTTCCATATACGAATGAAATCATAGATCTTTCTCCCAGCCTTTATACTTTTTCCTTGCTCTCCTCCCCCCAAATAAAAAAGAGAAAGTTGGGATAGATGGTCTTTGAATTCCCTTTTACCTCCATAAATCATGATTATCTTAAAGCACTAGTGAGATACATAAATTCCAGCTTCTTTTTAATCTTATTCCTAAAACTCTCTTGTTTGATCTTCAGGGGTTCCTTTTTATATTGGTGCTTGCTACTTTATCCTTTATGTTTTACTTTATTTCTGTTTTATGTAGTACAAGCCATGTCAACATAATGGCTGTATTCTGACCTGTGCCCTCAAACAAGGGAAATTAAATGGCTCCTTTTTCTCTCTCTTATTATTTCCTTTTTGTTCCCTCCAATAATCTTCTAACTGGATCCAGTCCTTTGATCTAAGAAAATGGAATATAATGAAGGCCATTAGTTTCATATTAAAAATACATATAGTGTATTCCTTATTCCAAGCCACAAGGTAAAGTGAGAATTACAATATCTTTCTCATCCACCCCACACATATAGCTACCAGAACAATATTTTTCATCATCCAGCATCTGAAACCACAAAAGGATTAAGCAACAACCATCATTGGCACCTGAGATTAGAACAATGGAGCCTTCATGATAGGGGCTACTGCATTCCTATTAGATCGTTTTCCACTTTTCAAGAACAGAACCTAACAGGAAACAGTGAGATTTAATTTCTGTAATTTCTAACATTCTCTAAATCTCTCAACCAGCCTAAACATGTTGCTGCTCTTGCTCCTATTTTCATAAGAAGAAAGTGAGGGGGAAGACAAATCCTGGGAAGGAGCCTACAAAACCATTCCTTAGTGAGTGTGATTTCAGAAGAAATAAAAATAAAACCAACAGCAGTTGGTCTTGAATATTTCTATATACAAAAGTCAAAAGTTTAATAGTACATATGGTAGAAACTGTAATAGATAATGAGGCTAATTAATGAACCAATAACGTATTATAATTTTCTCATGTAATTGCAGATTATAATGGAACAAGCCAAAAAATAGGAGGCATTTTATAGTCTTGAGTTAAACAAGGATGGTAGGAATATTTGTTGTTTTACATGAAATCATCACCTTTCATCTAATTATCAAGTTCTCAAGAATTTATGGACTGATGATTGAAGATTAATATTAAGGATTGACTCTAGTAAACAAAAATCTCAGATAAATAAATACCTGGAAAGCTCACCAAAAATGGACATTGGTGTTGAAAAATGCTCAAAACTCAAGTTATTAAACTAAAGATGCTCTTCAAAGCAGGAAGATTACACATTTATTTTAAAATATTATTTTATTTTTTCAAGTAAATGGAAAGATAATTTTCAACATTCACTTTTGCAAAACCTTGTGTTCTAAGTTTTTCTGCCTCTTTCTTTCAGCCCCCTTTTCTGTTAAGGACCATAGCTAAGTGAAGAGGCAGGTCAATTCTCAAAGAGCATCCAAAGCTGTGGATTATAACACTTGAAGGAGTTGCAAAGCAGCCTTTACTAACACAGATGTTCCTTGTGGATTGGGGATGAAATAAATTGGAGGGAAGAGGGAAGAGGAGAGAGGTTAGAGAACACAACTATCTCTCAGTCTCCTTGTACCGTCATCATCCTCTCACAGGAAGAGATCCATTCTACAGGTCTGAATTAGACCTCCAGCAGCCACTGGCAGGTGGCTCCCATATCATAACACTTTTCCCCTAGATAGCAAGCAATCCTATATAGGTTAAAAATATGCAATTCTTCTAAACATTTCCACATTCTTGATATTGTGCAAAAAAAAAAAGGCTCAAAAGAGAAAAAGAATGAGAAAAAAAACAAGCAACCAAACAACAATAACAAAAAAGGTGAAAATATTATTCTTTGATCCACATTCTGTCTCCATAGTTCTCTCTCTGAATGCAGATGGCTCTTTCCATCACAAGTGTATTGGAATAGTCTTGAATCATCTCATGTGTGAAAAGAGCCACGTCCATCACAATTGATCATCACCTAATCTTGTTGTTGCTGTGTACAATGTTCTTTTAGTTCTGCTCACTTAGCATCAGTTCATGTAAGTCTCTGCAGGCTTTTCTGAAATCATCCTGCCTGCCATTTCTTACAGAACAGTATTATTCCATAACATTCATATACTATAACTTACTCGAGTAGCCATTCTCCAGCTGATGGGCAGCCACTTAGTTTCCAGTTTCTTGCCACTACAAAAAGGCTGCCACAAACATTTTTGCACATATGAGTCCTTTTCCCTCCTTTAAGATCTCTTTGGGATATAGATCTAATAGAAACATTACTGAATCAAAGGCTATGCACAGTTTGATAGCCCTTTGTGCATAGTTCCAAATTGCTCTCCAAAATCATTGGATTATTTCACAACTCCACCGATAAAGCATTATTGTCATAGTTTTTCCACATCCCCTCCAACATTTATCATTTTAATTTATAAAGTATAGTATACTTTAAAAGAAGCTGATGAGTAGGTTGGGGGCAGCAATTGCATAGATCTTAAACAACATCTATGCAAACCTTTCATATAAAAGAACCAAGTAAAACTAAGGTGTAAGGATAAGGAAAATGCTATTGATACACATATATAGAAGCTGTCAGAGAGTCTTGTTAGTTGTTATTTAAATGCACCTTTTCTTAGCATTGTAACTAAAGCATGGCTGCTGGGGTTTTTTTTGCCCAGGGGAGGAAGTTTAGAAGATGCCAATAGTAATTTCCTCCCATCCCATCTCCTGTCCATGGGTAACATTTTTATATCTTCCCATTGAGCTTAAGTAACTTGAGTCTGCTTCATCAGACTCATCATTTGAATCTCTCTTTATTGAGGAACTTATTTTGCTAATCATGAGTCATATAGTGAAGTCTGTGTATTAAGTAGTGCTTTTATATATCTCTGTACCTCTATTTGCCTGTTTAATGAAATCTATATAGAATACTACATACATTACTTTCTCCTGGCCCTTACTTTTGTGGAAACATATTCTGTAAAATCGCTTTATTCTGGGGATACTGATAATGTTATATATATCTAGTTAGGTGAGCATGTGACAACTGAAAAATTTTACATAAATTACTAAAACCTTTTATTTACTTGCATATGGAATAGATTTGAGCAAACATCACTTATCAAATTGTTGTTGTTCAGTCATTTTGAGTTATATCTGACTCTTTATGACCCCATTTTATGTTTTCTTGGCAGAGATAATGTGTGGCTTATCAATTTATTTTCCAGATGAAGAAACTAAGGCAAATAGGGTTAAGTGATTTGCCTGAGATCACAAAGTTGGTAAATGTCTGAGATCATATTTAAACTCAGGAAGATGAGCCTTGCTGACTCCAGACCTGGCACTCTTTCCAGGGTGCCACCTAGTTGCCTGTCAAACAGATTTAAAACAACTTTCTTACTGTGGAATTTTCTCCATTTTTAAAAATTTATCATGAAAGCTAGAAGGGATCGCCCGAGGCTAAGACCTCAAAGCACAAAGAATAAATTGGATGGTTTAGAGTGTTTGCTTAACAATACCCTCTGGGTGCTAGGCCACAGTTCTTCCTTGTACACATCTGAGCTTCCAACTGACAAAATCTTGAATTACTGTGACAAATCAAGGCCTAAGTTACAAGTATTCCTTTGAATTCCAACCATAACAGAAAATTTATGGTAAAATTTTGTCCAGGCTTTTGTTAAGGGGTTTCTTGATTACTGAAACTAGTTGGAGTAATTCCCATAATCAGGGAAGTAGGAAAGCAAGAATTTAAGTTCATCTATCTATCTGTCTATCTAATCTCCCCTCTATCTCTGGAGGTTTCTTTAAGCATAAATAAGGGACTATTTGAATCAAGAATAATAGCCTTTCTAAAAGGATATTGCAAGTGTTATATTTAGTATTTTAAGTATAGAAATGAAAGCCCTGACAATGGATTTATAGATAAAAATATAAAAGTTATAGCTACTACTATAGTCTCTATTAGTATTGAAAATAGCTTTTTGTGATGCTATATTAATTGAAGGATGCCCTTTTAAGCTAAATAACAATATGATCTTTTGTGGAGTTGATCTGGATCTGTCTGTTAGCTAGGTAGGCAACTAAGATGGTTCAGTAGAGAGAGTTTCTGACCTGGAGTCATGAAAACTTGTTTTTCTGAGTTCAAATATGACCTCAAATACTTACTATCTATGTGATCCTATACACAATACTTAACCCTGGTTGTCTCAGTTTCCTCATCTGTAAAATTACCTGGAGAAGGAAATAGCAACCTGCTCTAGTATCTTTGCAAGAAAACCCTCAATGAGTTCATAGAGAGTTGGACATGACTGAAAAATGGCTATCAACAAAAAAAATTGGACCTGTCACTTTATTTGTGTAGGAAATACAAGTTAAGAACTTCTTTTTTCATTGTGTAGATTCTATCTTTATTAAATATTCTTCTTGGAATGTCTGGGGATACTGAGAGGTTGGCCAGGATCACACAGTCAAAATGTGATAGAGAAACTACTAAATCCAGGTCTTTTTGACTTTTAGTTGTGCTCTCTGTACATGCAGCCAAGCTACCTCTCATTATGAAAATATTAAGGGCAAAAATGCACTGAAAAAAAATCTCCTCCGACGTTAGTTTTTAATGTAGTAGAACTCTATGTAGTAGCATTCTAATCATATTAGGTCTTTCAGGCACAGAAGCCCTTGATGATGAAGCATAAGGGAGTTTCATATTCTAGTAATTAAGTTAGCATTCCATTAAAGATTAATGTGGGCATCCCTTATGGATGGAAACTAGAAGATGTCTGATAAACACCCTGAATCTTTAATTGGGATGTGAGAGTATTGCCAGGGAATGATAATTGACACCACAAGGTGCCTTGTTGAACAAAATCCCATTACTCTCCATTATATTAGAAATCTGTTCACAATCTATACTTGCCAAGGTGGATAATGTCTATAATTATGTGACTCCAATTTATGGAATACATAGCTCAAATGAAGTTCAGATTCCTCTCTGTTCTGGCACAAGTGATTACAAGTTGAAAGAGAAGAAGGACATTCAGGCAGAGATATACCTCATGAAAAGAGAGCTCAGATTTTTCTGAGGTAAAGTAGGGGGCAATGAGTGGGATGATGAGCTCAGAGTCAGAAAGATTTAGATTTTAATTCCACTGTAAATATTTAGGAGCTATGTGACCATGAATTGGTCATTTTCTTTCTCTGAGATTTAGGGCTTTTTTAATCTGTAAAATTAAAATTGTAACATACAATATTTATCCAATAAGGTTATTGTGATGCTCAAACGAACAGTGAAAATTTTAAAAGTTAAAGTGCTATATGTTATTCTATGATTATTAAATATTAGGTGCCATAGGCATAGGTTCATAGAATATAGAACTAAAAATTTTGGATATTTTTTACTCCAATTACTTCTTTGTACTTATGAAGAAACCAGGCCTGAAAAATGAAGTGACTTGCATTCATTGAACCCTGATTTAAATCCTGTCTCTGATGTCTATTGTTTATATCAATTTGTTCAAGTTTATTTACCCAGGTAGGCTTCAGTTTCCTTCCCTCCTAAGTCTTGCCTTCTTTCTAATTTACTTATTATTTTAATTTACCTAAGAATCTTCTTAATTATCCAGGCTCATAATCTGGGTGTTAAAAATCAACTCCTTCTTTTCTCTTACCCCTCCCCTCAATTCAGTAAATTGCTGGGTTTTTTTAGTCTCCACCTTTGCAAGATGTTTTGTATATGCTTTTTTCTCTTGTCTGACACTTCTGGTTCAGATCCTCATCAATTCGTGTTTGTTCTACTTTTAATAGTTTTCTTGTTGGTCTCCATACTTCTAGCTTTTCCACACTCCATTCCGTGCTCTTTTCACCTTAGGAAATTTGGGAAGATTGATCTTCCTAAATCACAGGTCTGATTATATCACTCCTGTCCTATGATTTCTGTTGCTTTTAGGATCAAATACAAAATTCTGTTGGCTTTTTAAAAGCCCTACATAAGCTTCCTCCTTTCTTTCTTTCTAATTTCTTTATACATTACTCCCCTCCACTTAATAAGTACTTGCTGAATATTGCCTGACCCCATGAATTCTATGATTCACTGACTCTGGTCTCCTCATGTAAAACACTCCATCTCTTAACTATGCTTTTCCATTGGCTTTCTCCCAAGTCTTGAATAATTTTCCTCATTTTCTCTCCCCTTCCCTTCCCTTAACTTCTCTACTTTCCTTTAAATCTCTGCTAAAATCTCACTTTCTAATAGAAGCCTTCCCTGCTTCCTCTTAATAATAGATTCTCTCTGAGATTGTCTCCAAATTACCAAATGCATCTTTTCTGTACATGATTGTTTATATGCTGTTTCTGTCATTAGATCATGAGCTTCTTGAAGGCAGTTTGTTTTTGTTATTTCTTTCTTTAAATCCTCAGTGCTTAAAATAATACCTGACACATAGTAAGTATTAATACATGTTATTTTATAAAGTGTAGTGTATGAATTGTTCAAGGAGGACTAGTGTCTCTGATGTGAGGAATTGCTAGCTCCCTTTCTGGGCTACTCATCCACCTTTTATATTTACCTGGACACCTGTAGCTCCCAGAAGCTATGATAGGCTCAGTGACTATACTCTGATAAACTTTGTCATGAGATAAGCTAAGCCAAATTGAAGGTAACTAATGGCCTCGAGTTCAATGGTGATTTAGGGGGATGTCCATCCCAAGTATGTAAAGACTTACCCTAGCAAATGGGTGAATAAAAAAAAAATTGTTCCAGTTTCCATGAAGGTGCATAAAGCGGGCACTGGGGGACACTTAGAGCTTGGTCAGCATCAGACAATAAAGTCATTCCACTGTCTTCTTGACTCTTGTTTTACCACTGGACTTTGATGACTCTATAAGAGAGAGAGGATGACAACTTTGTGTGACTCTTGTCTCTCTTAAATCCAATTCCCATATATGTTAAGACACCACCCCATTATGTCACAGGTCCTCTTTGAAAATGAAGGACAAACAGCAAAAAGTACAAATGTTCTTAATCTGGCATTTTTGACCTTCAAGGGGTTCATAAATAGATTTCAGAGGATATGTGAATTTGGATAAGAAAAACATAAGCGTATCTTTATTTCCATTAATCTCTGAACAAAAGTCAGAAATTGATTTCTAACTGAAATTCCTTCAATTAATTAAAACCATTATTTCAGGAAGGGGTCCATGACACAAAAGTTTAAGTTCTCGCATAAAGCTATTTAAGAGTGAAAATCATAGAATTTAAGTCTGGAAGAGAGTTTAGAGATAATTTGGTGTTCCTTCCTCATTTTACATGTAATGAGTATATTCATTATCACCCTTGGCTCCACCATACCCCATGGAGCACTGTTAGAGCTGGGCTTTCTCCAGAGCCACATGTGCTATCCTTGGAGCTTGGCCCCTTTTGGTGAAACAATTGCTCTGGTCTTCTCTGCCATGTGTGCTGGCTTAGTGCTCGGACACATGGCACTTTTGGATGATGAAGCAATTTCTTACCTCCCTTGATGATGAAGAAAGGAAGAGGGGTTATATCAAAAAAGACATCACTAAGAAAGGAAGATCTACCTAAGCAATATAACTTAAAAGGAGTGACTGACTTCTGATGGTTCTTTCCATTATCTGAAACATGTAGTATGGAACTTTCATTCCCTGGGATTCCCTATGAAGTGACTTTAAAGAAATGTGTTGCTTAAATGAGCTTGAGCCAGAACCTCAAGTCTCTGTTTTTTTTTTCTGGTTTATCTTTCTTTCTCTGAGTCTAGACATTCAAATGAAATCAAGAGAGATTCCATCTGAGTTAATTGATGAGTTTGAGAGCTACTAGACTTCTTAGCCCAGACCAACTGAATCTTAGCATGATCTCCCTAAAGTAATTATAATACTTTTAGGGAAAGATGACTTGTGACAGGAGAAGGACTCCAACTGGTCTGCCTTACCAAAACCCATTTTTATTCTGAAGGAACTTCAGACAATGCAGTAAGGATTGAGGAAAAAGTATAATTTCAAAATTTTCTCATATTTTTATTTTTAAATATCAATCTCACAGTAGATTATAATGATAGTTATAATACTCTATTTTACTTAAGTCTGAAAAGCTATACTTTTGTAAATCTTTATGTTTTTAGCCTTTCTTTTCTGTGTAGGAAATAAATAATTCATCTATAGAAGATCTATAGAGGATCAACTAGATTGTGCAGTGGATCAAGTGCCAGGCCTGGGGTCAGAAAGACCTGAAGACAAATCCAACCTTACATACTAGCTGTATGATAATGGACAAGTTATTCAGTCCTACCTGTCTTAGTTTTCCCATCTGTAAAATTAGCTGGAGAAGTAAATGGCAAATAATTTTAGTGTCTTTGCCAAAAAAATGCCAAAATGGGGTTACGAAAAGACAAGCCTCACTGAAATGACTGAATAACATTGGTTCTATATTGTATATTGATTACCTTTGCACTCTTTAAATTTTTTTTCTATTTATTAAAAAACCCAGTATTTTTCTTTTTTTTAAAAAAACTATAGCTTTTTATTTATAAGTTATATGCATGGGTAATTTTATATCATTGACAATTGCCAAACCTTTTGTTCCAATTTTTCCCCTCCTTCCCCCCACGCCCTCCCCCAGATGGCAGGTTGACCAATACATGTTAAATATGTTAAAGTATTAATTAAATACAAAATAAGTATACATATCCAAACAGTTATTTTGCTACACAAAAAAGAATCAGACTCTGAAATATTGAACAATTAGCCTGTGAAGGAAATCAAAAATGTAGATGCACAAAAATAGAGGGATTGGGAATTCTATGTAATGGTTCATAGTAATCTCCCAGAGTTCTTTTCGCTGGGTGTAGCTGGTTCAATTCATTACTGCTCTATTGGAACTGATGTGGTTCATCTCATTGTTGAAGAGGCCCACGTCCATCAGAATTGATCATCATATAGTATTGTTGTTGAGGTATATAATGATCTCCTGGTCCTGCTCATTTCACTCAGCATCAGTTCATATAAGTCTCTCCAGGCCTTTCTGAAATTATACTGTTGGTAAACCCAGTATTTTTAAAAAGACAGAAAAGGAAAGCAAAACAGAACAGAACAGAACATTGTCATATGCCCAACAGAACATAAGGAAGGATTAAAAATATATAACAATAAATTTCCAGTTCAAGAAAGGATATACAATAGTAGAAGAAATAGTAGAAGAAATTATGTTCATGTGTCTTTTCTTTGCTTTCTTGTAGATTGCTCTTTTGTTCTCTGCTGTGGATTTATTTTTACTTTATTCTTTTCCCTCTCCTTTAATCCCCCACCTCCACTTCCCCAGAATCAAGCCTTAGTTAAGCAGATACATTCAACACACAAACACACACCTACATTCACATCCATCCACAGACCTATGCCTGCTAACACTTCTATTTTAATTCTGCTCCTTAATTTGCCTTGCTGTTACTTAACCTCCCTCCACCAGTGGATCTCTCCCTTGTCTTTTTCCCCCATCCTTTACTTCCCCTTCCACCCATCCCTCCTCCCTTATTTCTTTCTAGATTTTGGAGGGTGCTATACTCTTCATGGTATATATGTAGTGTTACCTACTTAACCCATTCCCAATGTGAGTAGGTTTTCAGAACTATGAGCCCTCTTTCCCCCTCTAATGCCTCTGTCTATTTTTTCTCAGCACCTCATTTGTACAAATTTTTCTTTTGAGCTACCCAATTACTGATGTCAGCTTAAACATATGGCATACATTTCTAGGTAAAAAACATAAACAATTTGTCCATGTTACATTCCTTGAAATTAATATTAGATATTGACTTTTATATGTTAAATTTTCTGTTGACTTCAGGTTTGGTTGAAAGTTCTAAAACTCTGCAAGTTCATTGAATGTCCTTTTTTTTTTCATTCAATATTATAGATAAATTTTCTGGAATAGAGTAACACAAGTCTAGCTCTTTTGATTGTTGGTATACATGATTCCAGAACCTGCAGTCTTTTACTATGACTGCTGAGAAATCCTGTACAATTCTAATTGTTTATTTGAATTTTTTTTGTTTACTGCAAAAAAATTTCTTTTTGATTTGGAGTTTTTAAAATTTGAAAATAACATTCCTATGTGTTTTTCATAAAAGATCTCTTTGAGATGGTGATTGATGATTTTTTTTTCTATTTCTGATTCCCCTTCATATTCTATCAGTCCAGGACAATTTTCTTGGATTATTTCTTGCATTATTGTGGTCCAGGTTCCTTTTTGGGTCACAGCTTTCAGGTAATTCAACTATTCTATATTTTCTCTTTTTGATCAGTTCTTCAGATCTGTTTTTTTCCTTATAAGATGTTTCATATTCTGTTCTAATTTTGCATTCTTTATATTCTATTTTGTTATTTTTGATCTCTTATAGCTTCACTGGCTTCCCCCTTACTCAATTCCAGTTTTCAAAGAATTATTTTCATTTTTGAGACTATCTCCTTTTCTAGTTGATTAACTTTTTTTTCATAATTTTATTTTTCTTTGATGGTTTTATTTATTTATTTTTCCCCTCAATGTCTCTCATTTGATTATTAAATCTTCTTTAAAGAAAAAATTCTCTCTGGGCAGAGTCATTTTATGTTACTCTTTGTAGTAGAAGCTTTTTTTACTTCAGTGTCTTCCTCTGAAAATGAACCCAGGTTTTCCCTGTTCCTATAGTAAATTTCTGTGTTGGGTTCTTTCTTCTTTGCCGGTTCATTTTTTTTTTTTTGAAATGAGAAATATTAGTATAAGTTCCTCTAATCATGGGGTGGAGACATGGTGCTTCTAGCTTCATTTTAGCTCTCTCCTCTGACCAGGAACCCCAAACCAATAACTGTCCCTAACTGCAAATGCTCGCAGCCAGCAGTGTCCCTGCCCCACTGCTTCTGCACTCCTAGTGTGCTAGTTAGTTCCTTCTTCCTTAGCACAGGTGGACCTATTATTCCTACTCAGCCTAACTCCTGGGACCCCAATTCCACAAACAGTCCAAGAACTGAAAGTCTCTGTGGTTCTTCCTGAAGCTCAACCTCAGCAAGCTAGCCCAAGGGCTCCCCACTTAAGATTTCTGTTGAGGGAGCCCAGAGGTGTGTGTACTTGACATAATCCACAGCCAGGAGTCTTTCTTCAGATCTTCTTGGGTTATGTGATGAAGACCCCCGTTCGATCCCAAGTCCTCATGATTTTTCACCATTCTATGTTTGCTCTGAGGTGCACATTTGTTCTTTTTGTAGGAGAAATCTGGAGAGCTTCAAATTTACCAAGCTATTCCACCATCTTCCCAGAATGCTCCTTTGTACTTTTTTTTTTTGAGAAACTTTAGGCATGATCATAATCTAAAATTGAAGTGATTTTTCCCCGAAACTTTAATCTGCAAGTGAATGAAATAAAGGATCCCAAGATTCCAAGAATTAGAACTAAAAGCCTTTACTATTGAACCTAGTCTAAGTTAAGGTATCTATAACTAAGAACCCATTTAGAGCAATAGGACAAAAATTTCTGTTCTCCTGTTTATCCCTGCTCTAGGTCTAGCAATAATTCTGTTTTGTCTATAAAGGAAAAAACATATCTAGGGAGCTGAAGTGATCTGCCCTAGCTCAGACAGGATTTCAATAGCTATACCAAGATACAAATATACCTCTTCAATATTAGAGCTTGTGCTCTTTCTACTATGATAACCTGATCAATCGATAAGTCTTTATTGGGTGTTACTCTATTCCATGCATTGTTTCATTCCATGACTTCTCTTTAGAAGCAATAGTTAAAACCAGTAGTATGCTCATAAAGTTAAAAATCAGCTTTCCAAAAATGGACAACTCACATTTAAATTTAATCTGCATTATTAATGTCCTTTTTCACTTTTTAAAGTCGGAACGTTCAACAGAATCATGATTTATAGGTGCAGTTAGGTGGCACAGTGGTTAGAACACCAACCCTGAAGTCAGGAGGACCTGAGTTCAAATTTGGCTCAGACACTTAACACTTCCTGGCTGTGTGACCCTGGGCAAGTCACTTAATCCCAAGTGCCTCAGCAAAAAAACAAAAACAAAAACATGATTTGTAGTGTTTTCCAATTTCAGAGGTATAAATGTTCACATTGAAAATTTAACAATTCACTCAGTACTAGCTGAGTCCAATATACTCCTGTATCTTAAAACTATAGAAATAGATCTGACCATTGAGGAAGAGAATATTTCTTTGAATTGTAATACTTCAGTTTCCCTGAATTATTATGCTATACTCTGAATAAAATATTATGACCACCCCCTCTTTCTTCTTACCGCATTAAACTCTGGTCAGTCTCACATGCCAGTGAGTCATAAAACTCTAGATGCCTTATCTCAAATGTCCAGTATCTTTTGCTCCAGACTCTGTCTTTTGCTCTCAACCTTCTTGACCCTCAACTTGTCAGAATTAAAAAGTTATGGTCCTTCCTGAAATTATGACTTAACCAGTGCTCTTCATTCCCCTCTCCCCCCCCCCCACTCTGCCCCAGTTTTGTTTCTCTTATAGCTAGAGCCCTATAAAAGGTCTGCATTTTAATTGCTAATGGTTGGATATCTTCAAGGCAAGAGCCCTATCTGAGCAGCTAGCCTAAATTCTCCATATCAAAATGTTAAAAAACAAAACAAAACTAATTTCTGTCTTGCTCAGTTTCTCTGGCATTAAAAGAATTGTTATGAAAAAGAAAAAAAAAAGTGATAGATCTATCTAATCTTGGGTGATACGTTTAGAAGGCAAAACTTAATAGTAGTTATTAAGGAGTGATCAGAGAAATCACAAAAGTTAAACAAAGGTAAATTCAAAACAGAAATATTAATGTTAAAAGCCATAAAGAAGTGGGAGATAATAGGGACTGAAAATGGTCATTAGATTCAAGATTAGGAGTTTACCTTTGACATGAATTATCAGAAAGATAGTGTGTTTCAGTAAGGTAGAAGCCAGATCATAAAGGATTCAGGAGTAAGATAGCAATATAGAGTAGGAAAAGCACTAGATCAGGAGATATAGGGCTTTGTTCTGCTTTTCTAACTAACTAGCTAACTAAACAACTATGTGACATCAGCTGTGTCATTGGATCTCTCCATTTGTAGATGATGGGAAATTATGAGAATAATCCTCAGTTTCCTCATTTATAAAACATGGAATTTTAAATAGATGATCTCTCCATTAACTTACAGTTCTAATGTTCTACACCAAGTGAAGTAGAGTGAATTAGCATAGACTCATCTTGCAAGAATTTCAGTATTAAAAGAAAGAAATAAGAGCTAGGGAAAAAAAAGAAAAAAAAACTTTAAGATTCCTAGGGACAATTAACTCAAGCAAGGGCTGAGATATTCTCATTTTATGGAAGTCTCAATGTATCATAGAACATCAGAGATGGAAGGTGATCTTCCATCTTCAGAGGTGGTTTTTGGAGGTGATCTAAATCCAACTCATATTTAAACAGGAACATACTCTTGTATCCCACCATGATGCTAAGATATTTCAGTTACTACTGTGATATCTATAGCATAGAATAAGGAAAAATCTAATCATAAACCAATTTGCTCACTCACACACTAACCAATTCTTAAGTAATTATTTACTTTAGAAGTTTTCCTATAAATAAAAGGTTAAAATTGACTGCTCAGATAATAAAAGTCCTCGAGAATGATAAGATGGTGGATTTTCAACTAGGCTTTACTTTTTTTTAATCTTTCCTGAATTTTGTGATATTCCTCTCCTGCTTTCTAAATGACCTTTAGGGGAAGTCCATTTATTTCCTATACATATCCTTCCCCAATATAAGGAAGGCTCATATTTTATGAAATCCATATGTGGCAAAGGATTGCCTCTTTATCTGTGACATGGAAAAATCCTTGTGTGGTTCATAGGGAAGTAGAATAGTTATCTTTAACCTCTTCATCCTCCACTCTTCTCCAAAGAAGGCTTTAATTTCTTCCTGAGAAAAAGTGAGAAGTTAGGGGCAGAGACTGCTCCATTTTCCTCAGAGAGAAAGGGATCTGGGTTAGAGTTACATCTCTCTGCTCTTTTAAATATTGTAAATCTAGGGGATATGATCAGGTTCAAGCTTATTTCATATTTCCATGTTATTATTAGGGGAAAGCAGGATACCATTTTATATATCAAAAGGTTTGATTCCTTTCCCACTAAATATAAATTTTATAATAAATGTCATAGTAAAAAGCAAAGAAACCCATTGGTTTTGGGTACATTGGTACAAATGATGCCATTTGGTACATTGGTACAAATCACAACAAAATAAAAATCAGAAAAGGTATATATAGAAGGGTATATACCAGACAATACAAAATATAGCTCTCCCATTCAAAGTGAGATAGCTAAACTTAACCAAGAGATAGCTTTAGATCTCACCCAAGGGGAAACTCCCTGAAATTTCTGGTGTAGCAAGCTAGGGATAAGGACATGATGAAAATTGTAGCTCCTGTCATGTACTCCCAGAGCCTTTTCCTTCAGCAACTTGACCTCGGAATGCTCTCTTCCACCTTTCTTCACAAAGATGGAAACCAGAAATGCTCAAAGCAGCTCAAAACTTAAAGAACACTGAAGAAGCATAAAAATCTCTGAATTTTCACCAGCTTCACCCTGCTCCTCATGGAAGATAGGCCATTTATTTATATCAATGAGAAGAGAGTCATATACCAATGGTTTTGGCTCAGGGGTTACATCAGCAAAGAATGCATGGCTGATTCTTTGATCAAGAGTAGTGTCTTATAACCCACACTTGGGATTTAGCCCCCACAGGTAGAAGGCATAGGACATTCATTCCATGGAACAGATGGTCCCATTTGATCACTATTAGATCTTTTGCCCAAAGTTGTTTCTGCACTCATCCATCTCTGAGTGAGAAGCAATAGAACATTAGGTTCTGTAAGAGTGATTTGGAATGTGAAAAATGCACCAAGTCATTATTGTAGCCATAAGGATTCCTTTTATTTTGTAAAAGGGAAAAACAGGCTGATCAAGATGATCTGGCAGCAGAGTGTGACTGGAAGCATACTATTTAAAAGTCAGAGGTGAAGAGAGAGAGAGAGGAAATAAGAGTGGGGTCTAGAGAGTTAGGGAAGATCCTAGTGGAGAACAAACTCACGTGCATCACATCTACATAGGCAATTAAAGGATGGGAAAAAGAGAGATATGCTACTACAGGATAATGAGAGTGCTTTGGTCACAAAGGTTATTTGTAGAGCGAGAGTATCTTTACTGTACTTGCTCAGGGGAAGCAAGAATCCCTTATCTGTAGGGTCTTTACTGATTTGGTAGGTTGGGAAAACCTTGGTTGTACTGACAAGATAAAAGAGCCCCAGAAATGTGGCCTTCCTTTCTGTGGGAACAGGGTGGGCTTGGTTAGAGTTCACATCATTCTTGATGATAGGAACTGGATGAACTCAGCATTCACATCATTCCCAAAGGCTGTACCACATCAAGAAGTCAAGTCATGAATGATTATATCTTTAGAACTGGAAGGAGAGAAAAAGCCATGTAGTTCAACCCCATATTTTACAGAGAAGCAAAGTGAGGTTTAGAACAATTAGGTAGCTTTTCTATGATCCCCAAACTAGTAAGGATGAAAAGGGAAATTCAAATTCAGTTCTTGACAGTTTAGTTTAGCAGCTACTTCACTGTTTTGCCTTGAAGATAAAAGAATATACAAGAATGAAGGTTTTAATACATGGGTCCAGAATAACAACAAAAAGCAGTTCTACTTTCAGCTCTACTCCTGACTCAATGAATTTCTCCACCATTTTGTAGCAGTTTTTTTTTTTACTGAGTCTATAAACATTTATTAAGCATCTACTAAGAACTTAGGCGTTTATTGTGCTGTGCTGGAATATGCCTCCATACCTACAGCCTTTTCACACTGGAAGAGCTCTCTACCCTTAAGGTTCCCTCTTCCAATTGATGAGTTCATCTTGGAAAATCCACTTTGAGTAAATGTCCAGGCTGGCCACGCTTACTCCCACAATTCTCTACTGGCTCCATTCCTGATTTTCTTGACTTTTCTACCATCTCTTTCCTTTTCTACTCACTTCTTCCTGCTTTACTTTTTTAAAAATTGTAATCCCAGTGCTTAGCTGAGAGCTTTATAAGTGCTTCAGAAATGCTCTTTGTTATTGACAACATGGACAATACCAAGAAGAATAACTCAAAAGACAATGTTGCCTAATGGCTACCAGCTGTTCGGCTGGGAGTAAGACCAAATTTCAAGCCTGCCTCTGACATATATACTAGTGTTGTGAACTGAACTTAATCCTTGACTTCTTAGAGACAAAGACAAATTTTTAAGGCTATAAACCACAGAGAAGATGCAGACTGATGAGTTTGCGCATCAGGAAATTCCTACATTGATGAAATCAGATGTGTGGACAGAGCAATGACAATTGGGGTTTATATATAGCAACTTAAGATATGCAAAGTAAACTTTCCACACATATACTCCATCCCTGGGATGCACCTGTGGGTCTGCCAGGTTGTTGCTTCTTGTCTTGCGCTCTAGCTGTATACCTTCATTGCTGCAACATTTGGTTAAGCACAGCAAGATAACCTCAATGTATCAAAGCCTTCCATTCCAAACCCTTCCCCTGGGCCCATAACAGATGGTTTGAGGATTTATAGAGAAAGAAACTTGAGATATTTTCTATCTTATATTTTCCTTTCTGGAGAAACCTGCTGAAAAGTAGGCCTAGTTGCTCCTGAATTAATTTCTCTTATTTGGGAAATTGGAACATTCAGAGAGATCAACATTCCATAACAGAGACAGCTACTAATCTAAGAGCATGGAGAATTACTGCAGAATTTAAATCCAGGCTGAGGGGAAGGAGAGGGCTAGTCAGAACAACTTTAGCATACTACTTAATTTCTTCTTATAAATAGAGTTGTAAAGGATGGAAATGAAGCTGAGTAGATTAAGAAACATCTTATTCACTCTGCCACTATTCTCCCCTGGGGGAAAACACAGAACAAAACCTAAGGAACAAGGCCAAAGTCTCCAGAGAATATGCTAATCGCCAGTGAAGGATAAAGCATACAATAATAACTCATGGACCATGTAATGATGAACTTTCAGCGTTCCTGAAACAGATCCCTAGTGCATTACATTCACCATTGCTTTTTAGACATCACATATGAGCATCCTTTAAAATTTGAAAGTGAATATGTATCAGTTTGATTGTCCAAGCTAGAAGTCATTTATTCTATTTTAAAGGGAAATCAATGGAAAACTGTGATGTATCATAGGCTTCAACCATGCTATATACATCAAATTTTAATATGAGATTGAGGAAAGATGCAAATGGCTGCTTTTCATGGTGTAACAGTCTGTTCATCTCTAAAGCAAAACTTCTTAAACTGTGGTTCATAACCCCATGTGCAGTATCATAACTGAATATGGGGGTCATGAAATTATGATTTCTTATCAGTAAATGTTTGACTTGTATACCTATTTTATATACCTGGGGTCATATAAAATTAAAATTTTGAAAACAGTTGAAAACAGATCATGAGTGGAAAAAATTTAAGAAGCTCTGCTCTTAAGGAGGTAAAATTGTGTTATGTTTTGTAATTTTAGATAAATGTTTAAAATTTTGACAGCTTTTCAGTATTTTTCAGAAAGTATTTATGGAACACCAATATATAACTTATGCTTAATCAAGTAATCAAGTATTTTTTTAAAATTATTACTTTGTATAGACACTATGCTAAATTCTGGGAATGCAAAAAATAAAAAAAGACAAAAAAAAATCCTACTCTTCAAGAAACTCCTCATTCTGATGCAGGGACATATAAACAAGTATATAAAGATAAGATATAAAAGGAGGCTTTAGTAGCTGGGAGGGATGGAAATAATAACCACATAAACAGATTATCTATGATTTGATATCTCATTTAGACCTGTGTGTATTGTACATGGATTGTTCTCTTTTTCAACCTCTTTAGTATAGACTCTAGTTTGCCATATAATAGCTCACATGGGGACAACTGTACCACCAAATGTATAATTTTTGAAAGGTTGGGAGAGACTGATCAAGTCTTCTTATTTGAAAAGTCCTAGAACTCACACAATAATTGTTATTCAAATAACTGCAGTGAGTGGTTCCAATTCAAACCTTTTGAATTCTATTAGCCTCCTATATTTGGGGAAAGCTTTATAATTGGTATCTTTTCATGAAAAGAATTGTATGTGAATACATAAAATCAGAAGCAGTATCTTGTCAGGAAAAGCATCCCCCGTGGATGGTCCTACCAATAATTAATTGTCTGACTTTGCCCAATTCACTTAGTTTCACTGGACCACAGTTTTCCCATCTGTAAAATGTATGGGCTGAATTGTAACATCACTTTAGAGCTTTTGTGCTCTAAGATTCCATTTTATTTAGTTGCTAGTATTTTCCTGGGAGTTGAACAAATTGTAGCAGGCATTCTAAGACAACTTAATAACCTCTTGACTTGTAAGCTATTTTTTGTTAGCACAAGTCCTCCCTCATTTATTTATTTATTTTAAAATAGCTACTTTAACTTTCAAAAAAAAAAAAAGGAGAAGGATGAATATAAAATTAGTGCTTTTGGATGCCTTGATGGTAGATTTTAGAGGATTAACGGTGTCCAAGGGCAAAAAGATAATTTTACCCAGAACTGAAAGTTCACAGGATCATAGATTGAGAGCTAGAAGGAACATGAGAGCTCTTTAGATCTATCTATATCTGACAAAGATTCATTTTTATAACATTCCACACAGCTGGTTATCTTTACTTTGAAATTTTCCAGTGAGGAAAACTGTTTATTCCAAAGGCAACGCATTCTACTTCTCAATAGTTCTGGTTATTTATCCTTATATCAAGTTTAAATCTATGCCTTTTTAAAAAAATAATATTTTATTTCTCCAATTAAATGTTAAAATTATTTTTAATGTGTGTGTGTGTGTGTGTGTGTGTGTGTGTTTTGAGTTCCAAATTCTCCCTCTTTCTCTTTCCCTTTTCCTGAGACAATAAGCAATCTGATATAGGAAATCATGTAGAGTATTTCCATATTAGTCAACTTCGTGCAAGAAAACTTGAAAGAAATGAAATGGAAGGAAAGAAGGAAGGAAGTAAAGAAGAGATGGAGGGAGGAAGGAAGGGAGGAAGGGAGGGAGGGAAGAAGGAAGGAAGGAAGGAAAGAAGGAAAAAAGGAAAGCAAAGAAAAGAAGGAAGGAAGAAATATATATTTTCTCTCCTGGCCTCATGCCATCACTAAGTTTCATAAGTATGCTATCAAACACTTTCATCCAAGTCACTCATGGAACATTTGGTGAGAAAATTATTTAAATTATGAATGAGTTTTGAGAATATAATGTTTGTTGAAATGAATTGAATTGAGATAAAGGACAGTCCAACTTTGAAAAGAATGAAAGTGTAATAGCAGAAAAATAATCTGATTAAATGATGAATTACAGAAGGGCATAGCATGCCCCTGAATTATGGAAACAAGAGCCAAAAATTATCATCAGTTAGAGCCATCCAAACAAAGGGTGACATTTTTATGCCTATTTGTTTTTTGTGCACCATTAGATAGAAATCCATCCACATTTAAATACAACTAATTATCCTTCTTTGCATATGAAACATCTTTCTTGGAAAATAATTACTAAAAAGTTTTTTTCAACATTTATAGAAATTGTAATTCTTGAATGTTTTTAAAACAATTTATACTTATAAGAAGTTTTTTTTTCCCCCTCTCCATCTTGAATTGGGCTCTTATTAAAAAACAATCTGCGCGTTTCTTTAACATTTAACCTTTGTTTTCCATCCAAATATACTCATAGGCTTATGCAATTATGCTCTGTCTTTTTCTCCTTTGTGATTTATTCTGCTGCTTTCCCAGGGTTCCCCCTCCACTAGATTTCCAGTCCACCTACACTGCCTTGTTGCCGGATGGCTTATTGCCATTTTATTTTCTCGGCTTCTGTTTAATTCATAACACCCATGCATCTTGCCAAGGCTTGTATATCTGCATCTCTTCTCTATCTTCAGCAAGATTGGAACCTGATTGTTCATAGTGATTTAACCAATAAATATTAAAAACAATGTAATCATGAGGGTTTTTGTTTTGTAGACATTATAAACACAAAAATATTCTTTAAAAATACAAAGACAAAGCTTATTCTTATAAAGCATTTATTTTTTAAATATTCTTTTTTCCTGATCCCCTTCCCAAAACTTTCAATTCTTTTCTTTGTCAGATACTGATTATGTATGTTTTCCAAACTCATCTATATGTTATCCCTACTGTATTCTTGACTTTTCTTTGTCCATATGCAAATAATTCTTTAAATGTTGGTACTCTTTTTACTGACATAAATTTTAAATTCTTTAAATACTTTTTATTAAAGCTTTTTGTTTTCAAGACACATGCATGGGTAATTTTTCAACACTGATCCTTGCAAAACGTTGTGTTCCAAATTCCCCCCTTTCCTCCCCTCCCCCCCAGCCTTTTCCCCACCTCCTCCCTAGATGGCAAGTAATCCAATATATATTAAACATGTGCAATTCTTCTATATATATTTCTACAATTATCATGTTGCACACGCAAAAAAAAAATAGATTACAAAAGAAAAAATGAGAAAGAAAACAAAATGCAAGTAAATAACAACAGAAAGAGTGAAAATACTCTGTTGTGATCCACATTCAGTTCCCACTCCTCTCTCTGGGTGTAGATGGCTCTCTCCATCACAAGTTTATAGAAACTGGCCTGAATCATCTCATTGTTGAAAAGAAACTGGAAACTGAGTGGATGTCCATCACTTGGAGAATGGCTGAATAAATTGTGGTATATGAATATTATGGAATATTACTGTTCTGTAAGAAATGACCAACAGGATGATTTCAGAAAGGCCTGGAGAGACTTACACGAACTGATGTTGAGTGAAATGAGCAAGACCAGGAGATCATTATATATACTTCAACAACAATACTATATGATGACCAGTTCTGATGGACCAGGCCATCCTCAGCAACGAGATCAACCAAATCATTTCCAATGGAGCAGTAATGAACTGAACCAGCTACGCCCAGAGAAAGAACTTTGGGAGATGACTAAAAACCATTATATTGAATTCCCAATCCCTATATTTATGCACACCTGCATTTTTGATTTCCTTCACAAGCTAATTGTACAATATTTCAGAGTCTGATTCTTTTTGTACAGCAAAATAACGTTTTGGTCATGTATACTTATTGTGTATCTAATTTATATTTTAATATATTTAACATCTACTGGTCATCCTGCCATCTAGGGGAGGGGGTGGGGGGGTAAGAGGTAAAAAATTGGAACAAGAGGTTTGGCAATTGTTAATGCTGTAAAGTTACCCATGCATATATCCTGTAAATAAAAGGCTATTAAATAAAAACCAAAAAAAAAATAGAAAAAAAAGAATATCTTTTTAAGAAATAGATTTACTTCACCCCTATCTTCTACTTCAGTAGAATGAACAGGAACAGAATTAGAACAATAGAAAAATGGTAATAGCATAAAGCAGAAGAGTCTGATCCAGATGTGTCCCTCAAACATCCAGGAAAATATCCTAGCTAGGTGAACCAAGTTGAAGTGTAATTAGGAAGTATTATACAGAACAAATTAAAAAAGATACAACACAAATAATAATTAGTGGTTTTTCAAATTAATATACTGCCTACAAGGATCTATTTTCCTTTGAGTTCGACACCATTGGTGTAAATTCCAACGTTCAAATTCCTTCAACATAGCTCAAAATTCATGATTGTTTGAGTCTTAGATGCCATAAAATTTGAACTTCTTTATAATAGATCATATAGTCTGTTTATATCTGACCCCAAGGATTGCTGTCCATGACACAGAGTTCAGGAATACATAATCCTGGTCAATATATATATATATATATATATATATATATATATATATATATGCCTACTGACAATGTGTCAATGGATGAAAGTTTATGATCTATGAATATGAGAATCAAGTGAAAGCATAAAACAGGTAAACACATACTTACCTCAAGTTCTTGCTAGGCTCATGGGGAAGTTGTTAAGGATCATACCTAGGTGAAGGGGCAGGTCAATTCTCCAAGATCCTCCACAGCTGTGAATCATAACACTTGAACAAAGCAGCCTTTGCAGATGCTCCTTGTGGATTGGGAATGAAATAAATTGGGGGCAGAGGGAAGAAGAGAGAGGTCAGAGAACAGCAATTGCCTCTCAGTCTTCTTGTATCATCTTCATCTTCATCTTCATCTTCATCCTCCTCATCCTCATCCTCGTCCTCATCCTCTTACATGAAGAGATCCATTCTACACAGGTCTGAGTTAGACCTCCAGCAGCCACTGGCTGGTGGTTTCCGTATCACAACAGAAAATGTACTCAGAAAAAAAGATTTATTTCTTGTGAGATTATTAAAATTCTCCTATTTAGATATGAAACTATGCTTATTGCCCTAAGCCCTAGAACACTGCAAAACCACTTTAAATAAATCCAAAGCTATTTAAAGGAAATCAGCTTATCCATCAATACTGAGCAATTTATTATGTTAGTTCATCAGTATATGTATCGAGGGCAGGAATTGAGAAAAGGACAATTAATTGAGTACAGAAGGAGACTGAGATGGAAATGATTCAGAAAATTATGTAGTTCTTGCTTCCACAAAGACCCATTTTAGCACCAATATAATCATTATGCTCCTGCAAATGGCAAAAAAAAACCCCAACCAAAAAACATAATTGCACTGGGCCCTAGTAGGTACTGCCTACTGCAATGGCAGCATTGTCCCTAAGCAGTAAAAAGATGGGCTCTAGTACATTAAAAGGGATAATTTGTCTACATGGATAAAGTCATCATCATTGAAATGTACCACAAAATAAAGAAGTGGTTCAGTCACTGAGCACTAAGAGATGATTTATTTGGTGATGTATTCATTCTAGTACCAAGAATCAAAGGAAGGTGTAGTGTGGTTCCCCTCTGGAGAATTTATAGACATGGAAAGAAATGCATAGGATGAGAAATCATGCTTGTACTACAGTCTGTATCAGTAATGGAAGAATTCATGTCAGAGAAATCAAAGATCCATCAAAGCATAAAAACATATCTATTCAAACTTAATATATCATTTTGAGGAAAATTTGTACATAACAAAACTTGATCTTTTAAAATATTTTCTAGTTTTAACTTCATTGTAAAATGACACGAATGAAACTCCAAATTTTCTCAGATTAGTCATAATATGATAAATGCTTATTTACTTTTTTCAATTTAAATATTTTTGCATTATGTATTTCCAATAGACAACATTTTATTTTTTAATCCACTTCAATAATTCATGTAATTTTATGCATGAATTAAACCATTTATATTCACCATTGCAATTTGTTTTTTTTACTTAAACTAAAAGTTTTATTGTTTATCATTTTATCAGAAGGAAATATAAACTTTTATTTTGTTACTTTTAGCACAAAACAGTCAATATCTTCAAGATTTGGTGGTCTCTCACTCCCATCTCTTTTATCCTACCCCCAAATCATTTATCTGTTTATTTAAAAAAAATCTCTAAAATCATTATATTTATTTTTGCTATTGTTTAGACATTTTTCAATAGTGTCCAAACCTCTTTGTGACTCTGGGGTTTTCTCAGAAAAGATATTGGAGTGTTTTGTCTTTTCTTCTCCAATTCATTTTACAGATGAGAAACTGAGGCAAATAGATTAGGTCACTTGTCCAAGGTCACACAACTAGTGAAGTGTCTGATTTGAATTGATGGAGATGTGTCTTTCTGATTCCAGGCCTAGCACTAAATCATTTTTGCTGTAATTTTTCATGCCTTAGTATTATTATACTAATATTATATCCCAATATTATATCCAAGCACCTATTTGGAAACCATTCTAACAGTATTGGAGAATGCTTCACTCTGCATGGGTTACATTTACCATCCATCATATATCATCTCTATGGGAGGGAACTCTAGTCTGAACTGACCTTAATCAGAATAACAATTGATGAGGTCCTGGGTAACTAGAAGAGTTGGCAAAGAAAGACTGAAATGACTGATAAAATTACTCCCTGAGCAAGCAGGGAAGGGCATTGATGGGGATCAGTTCAGCCTCATGGTCCCACTCTCTGTGGAAGAAATGGGTAGCCCCACTTTGCTGTGTCCAGTCAGAAATTCCCAAAGATTAAATTTCCCCTGTAAATCTGCTACGGCTCAAGCCAGGAGCCCTTTTTGGGGTTAGCCCTCCACAGCATTGTGCTCTCTGGTTTCTGTCTCCTCACCTCTCCCCCATGTCTCATGCTGTGTTTCTTCTCATCCTCTCATCCATTCATCATATCTCATAGTATTTTTCTCCTTCTTATAATGAACAAACTCTTAGATGCTAAATCCCTTTATGGATTTAGTCTGCCCATCAATGGCATAATTCCATCTCATGGAGTATTTATTTCCTTGCTCCTGGTTAATTGTGAGTTCTATTTGTCTTTTCCATAGTTAATTGTTAAAACCCTTTTCCTTCATAATCCTCTTGCTCTCCTGAATTTATTTCATATTTACCATTTCTTGGGTTTATTGTATCTCTTTTTCACATGACTGAACCACAATAGTTAGTGCCTACATAATCAAGAACTACAACATATGTCCTTGCTCCTTTTTTAAAATAACAGCCTCCTCACACATTAAAGCTTTTATAATTGCTTTTTTGTGTCAGAGTAGTCATTTACATGACCCTTATCACTTGGTGAGGTCAGCAGCTACAAGTCACCTGTTAGATTTGGCACTGTATGGACAAGATGAAATAAATAATATCTTATTTCCATCAAGGAGATAGAGAAGGAAAGGATTTGACTAAATCCTCTAGTGAGATAAATTCAGGTGTTCTGTTGAATTTTAAGACATGAGGTGAGTTTCCAGGAAAAATAAGTGGAGGAATAACTGAAGGCAGGCAGGTAGGATCTGTAGGAGATAAAACTCTTCGACTGCTAAAAAACATCAATTTAGCTCCTTCCATTTATACTGGGTGCATGAGCCTCATCAAGTTCTGTAGGTTCTTTGTCCTCTAGACCACCTTTTAAGACAATTTATAGAAATGCTGCCAACCTACTTTGATAGAGAAAAAAGTTTGCTCCTCAGAGAATTCCTTATACTCATAAAATTACAAGTCTAATCTTTAACTCTATTTTTAATCTTGTTTTTGTCAACTCTTCATTACATAATCATTTCCCCTATTTTTGATTAAATTTTTCATATATGTTATTATTTATGGTGTAATAGAATTATATTCATATGTTATATTTTTCAGTCAATTCCTTATTTTGGGCTCATTGCTTTCCCCCCCAATAACTATCTAACATTTATATAGTATCTACTATGTGTCAAGCACTTTGCAAATGTTTTATTTCATTCCCACAACTCTGGGAGATAAGTTTTATTGTATGAACTTCCATTTCTGTGATTATTTGTAAATTTGAACTGATTTCAAGATGATTGAAGATAGTTTTCATTCATTCTTTTGGAATCTGCTTTTTCATAACCTTTAACTACTAATATTAGGAAATAGCTTTTAATTTTAAAGATTTGTGTCAATTCCTTTGATCCAATGGGATTTTTGTGCAACACATTTTCCCCAGTTCCTATATTTCTTTTTGTATCTCATATAGTGTCTCCTCCAAAAATAAAGTAGGAAAGTACTTAACCTACAAGACTAAATATAGAGTAGCTATTTATTTCTAACACATTAAGGACTACAAAACTACACAAGAAGGAAATCTTACTGTAATATATAAATCCTTTGATGTTAAATACTTAATATTAGTTAGTAGTTAGATACTTAAAACATTAAATAAGTATTTTAGGAGTTAGCAGATACTTAGAACATTAAATATTTTAGGAGTTATTAGATACTTAAAATATTAAAGTATTTTAGTAGTTAGATAATTAAAACATGCTTTTACATGTAGTTAGATACTTAAAATATGAGTCACTTAATGGGACTGTTGAATAGTCATTTCACCTCCACTGCTTCTCTGCAGTATCCAGAGAATTCCCTCAAGGTCCTTATCTTGGGCACATCCTCCTATCTGTGATCATTTCTTCTGAGAAGCAGTGTAATTAATGTTGGGAATACCTCCTGGGTGCAGCCAGTACCAGCTGAGAGATCCAGCATCTTCTGACCTCTCACACTTAGAAAACTAAGTGGTAAAATGTCTATTAGAATTACTGCTTGCCCACATCAGTTCAAAGAAAGAACTGCAAAGAATCTGACAGGTGTTTGAGATTCTGACTCACACTCACCTACATGACCTGTCATGTGCTAAAATCAGTGGTATAGTAGTGTGAGGTCTGGGAGAAGAGCTCTTCTCCTGTCATTTAGAACAAGTCTCAGAGAATTCCATGTCACATCTTGTAGAGAGTGGGAAAAGAATATATATATATATATATATATATATATATATATATATATATTTCTCTTATATAAGAGAAATCTCTCCCTTTAAAGTCTGCTGAGTGGACTGCTTTTCTTGGCATAGAGTTCAATGAATTTTTTTTGGACATATCTCTTTCTTGCTCTTGCTATTCTTGAGATAAAGATATAGCTGCATATTGCAGCAATATAAATATATTAATTAAATATATAAATATAAAGATATTGCTCCAAAGTGCTAAGAAATTCAGCACTGAGCACGTGCCCTTAGAAGTGCTTAAATGATACATCTGGGGGCCTCTAGTACTTTTGTTGTTTTTCTGAGGCAGTTAGGGTTAAGTGACTTGACCAACATCATACAGCTAGTGAGTGTTGTGTCTAAAACTGGATTTGAACTCAGGTCCTCCTGTCTCCAAGGCTGATGCTCTATCGACTGGGCCATGTAGCTGTCCCTTGCTCTCATTTTTATACTTTAGAATATTCTCTATGACTATGAATTTAGTCTCTACCCACAGTAATGAAAAATGCAACCTTTCATCCATTTCTAACTTCTTAATGGTGGTTTTTTATACTTAGATATTATAATATATATTAAAAGGAGAGTCACCACAGCCTAGTAGATAAAGAGCTAGCTTGACTAATTTCATACTTAAAATTTATGTTCAAATCCTTCCCCTTACATATGCTGGTACTGTGATTGAAGGTATGTAGCTTACCCTATTACAACACCCAGTAAACTCTCTAAGATAGTAATTTGTAAAGTGAGTTTCTTGGAAGTTCCTTTGATTAATGAAATCAGTTTTGATATGTGTTTAGGACTGTAAGCAGCATTGCACATGCCTGACGATATAATGAGACACTGCCTACAACATTTTTGCCAAATTTCTATCTAATTCGTTAGAATAAAGAATACTTTAAAAGATTGTATTCTTGAGTTTATTAGAAGGCAAACCTCTACTTTTCTGCTCTATTTTTGTAATAAAGTCTACTGAAAAACTTGCCTACTTTATCTGGTATCATTTTTTTTTTATGATAACCACATTATAATATAATTTGAGAGCTAGCCCCTTATACTTATTTAAAATAAAAATTTTATGCCTTCATATTTTTGACCTTTGGTTTCTCCATAAGGATTTTTATTATTATTTGTCATTAGTTCCATAAAATATTCCCTTGGTAATTTGACTGGTATAGAATTGAATTTGTAAAGCCATTGAGAAAGTATTATCATTTTAATTATAGTGGTGAAGCCCAGTCATAAGAATCTCTTTCAAGTTGTACAGTTTTATTTATAAAAGTACTTTATGTATGTCACGGTAAATTAATCTTCATTTAATTGCTGTTAATGGGTCTGGTTATTTCTTTTTATTTTTTGTTCTTGAATTTTAGTAGGATACAAAAATTCTGTGACAATGGATATTCTTGCTTTAATCTTTATGAAAATTATTCAGTGTTTTTATACAATACAAATAATTCAGGTTTTGTTTTTGGGTACATGTTCTTGAATCATATAAAAGAAAGATTCTTTCAGAGTTATACTTTGTATACTTTTTAAAAACATAAATTAGTTATTTTTTCTTTTTATATAATCAGATGAATTTGCTTTAATGTGATTTATTGTTCTATTTTCTTAATTTTGAACCATCTTTACATTAATAGTATAAATACAACTTAATCAAGATGAATAATATTTGAATATATTTTGTCAAATAGCCTTTGTAAGTATTTAATTTATTTTATTTTGCATTAATGTTCATTAGTGATGTTAGTCTACAATTCCTTTGCTCTCATTTATTATTCTCTGGTTTGGGAATTAGGAATATATTGTCTCACAGAAAGAACTTGGTAGAGATTTTTGGGTTTTTTTTCTGTACATTTTTATAGAAGAATTCATATGCCATAGAGATGACTTGTTCTTGAAATGTTTGATATATTTTTGTTACAAATTCATTTATACTTTGAAGGTTTCTTTTTTACTTCATGGAAATTAATTTATGGGTAATTCAGCTTTGTTCTCCTGGAATCAAATTATTTGAGTTACTATTTATTTTATATTTTAGTTTCTATTTGTCCATTTAACTTGGGTTTTTATTTTCATCGCTTTATAATAACAATATAAATCAAACAAGTTAATAGTTTAACAGTTTTGTTTGTCAGTTAAATTTGTAGTTTCAGTTTTATCTTGTCTTTAATTATTAAAATCTCATTTTGTGGACAGGTTTGAGGATTGCTATTCTGTGGGTTTTTTAGATCTTTTTAAAGTTGCACCATCATTTCCTGGCATCTTTTTTTGTTGTTGTTAAAATTTGTGATCAAGTGTTCTTGGAAAAATTACTTTAACTCAATTCCACATTATTTTGAATATTCAGTATTATTCACTTTCATCAAATTCTTAACCATTGCTTTTTAATTATTTTAATAGTTTAACAGACATCTATGTTTTATAGTAGATATCATAAAAGAATTGTAATCATAAAGACCTGAGTTCATATCCTCTATCTGATACTTACTGGATAACCCTTGGCAAATCAATTTATTTCAGCTTTATTTTCCTCATCTGTTACATGATGATAACAGCACTTAACTCATAGGGTTGTTGGAAAGATCAAATAAGATAACCTATATAAAGTTCTCAATAAGTCTTAAAGCACTATATACACATAGTCATTTTTACTACTATTTTAGATACTTACAAGTTATAACACATTTATTAGCTCCTTGGTGCACACATTTAGTCATCTTTTATCCATTTCTTGCTTTTAAAGCTTAATGACTTTTTAAACATTTCAGCTACTTTGTCAGTTTTCATTGTCCAATTCTGCATTTCTTAGTACTACTTTTATGGTACCATTATTTACCTTGATTCTTAGTACAATACATTCTTACCTCTTTTTTCATTCCTCAGTATATTTGTCAAGAATTGCACAATTTGAATTGTTGCTATATGCACGATTTCTTTATGACTGCTTATAAGATTTGATCTTTAAGATTAAAGATATACATACCTAGATGAATATAGTTATGGATTAAATTTAGAGTTCCTCTCTGCCTCCTGTGAATTTAATGGATATACTTCTAAATAGTTTTCTTGAATAGTTTGTCAGAATTTGATGCAGAGGCTCTTTTAAAATTTTCTTGTTTTTGTCTTCTCAGTTCATTAATTCATTTTTTGGAGATACAAAACCTTCATACAGTTTTGCCATAATTTTATTCTTGTTATTTTTCCATTGGTACATTTTTATTCTTTCTGAACTATTTGGAATACTATATTATTTATTAAAAATTTTCACAGTATTCCCTATGTTGCCAATTTCATGTTTATCTTAAAATTCTTTTAACAATTTAAAGTCCATTTTACAGATAACCTTGCTATCTTGGCAAAACTCTACTAGCATGTTTGCCACAGAGAACAGTTTCATCCAGCAAGGCTGTCTTTGTGTTATAACAGGACATGGGAACATTACGTGAATTCACTTCAACAATTCTATAGTCTGGGAAGGTATTTGTGAATTGGGAATTGATGAGATCTCAGAGTGTGTGACTGAAAAAAAAGTCAGGTTGTCTGAACAGAGTTTTTTCAAATTAAAATTAAATTATGTTCAATAAACTTTTATTAAAAACTTACTATGTACATAACATACCCTAAGAAGAGGAATTTTGTAATCAATCTATTTAGAAAAGCCACACATACTTCTTGGTTCTCTGAACGTCATATGACCAATGTCTTATCACCTCAATTACTACATCAATAACTAACTTTTTCTTCCAGGAACTAACTTTTGATGTATATTACCTAGAAAAGACTGTCTATTGTAGAAAAAAATGAATAAAGATTATGTATGCATAGATCCAACATTCATCCATATTTGCCTTCAATAAGTCTTGATAGAGATTGTCAAGACCTATCTTGAGATTTTGAATATTTCAGTCACTATCTATATTAATAGATATTAAAGAATGTAAAGTTAGTGATTTTTGAAGATGCTATTTGCATGTAGTCACTATAACCACATCAATGAAATCACAGATCTTTTGAAGTATTAAAGATAAGATATGGTGCTGATCACTTCATTAGGGCCCTGGTCCAAAGATTCCTTAAACAACCAATTAAAGTGCAAATTCACACTTAAAAAATAGCACAAGAAAAACAGAGTGTTTCAAATACCTGGTGCAGATCGGTGAATGTTTCAGTTGTGATTTGGAAGTTGTGAGTTAGTGATTTCGTGGATCTTCATCCATGCCATGCTCACTAACCCTGAGTATTCCCAAAGCCTTGTTCTGGGATCCCTTTTCTTCTTTTTTTCTAAATTATTTTTTATTTGATGATCTTATCCAGTCCCAAGGATTCAATATGATCTTTATGTTATTGATTCTCCCTAGTTCTAATCTATTGGTCTTTAGTTATACTTCTCCAATTGCATGTAGGATGTTTCAGACTGGAAGTCCTAAAGACATCTTAAAATAATTAAATTCTTAAATTCAAACTGAATTCCTTTTCTTTCCTACCAAATATTCTTCTCTTCCTAATTCCCATAACTGTCAAGGGTACCACCATCTTCCTCGTCATCTAGGTTTGCAACTTGGGCATTCTTGATTCCTAACTCTCTTTCCCTATGGACCCTATGTCATTTTGTCTTTCATAATTTATTTTGTATATGCCTTACTTCTCTGACATTGTTACCATGCTGGTTTAGGGCCCTAATCATTTCAGAGTTGGATTAATATTATATCAATGAAGGAACAAAGGAAGGAAGAAAGAGAGGGGGAGAAAAGGAGAGGAAGAAAAAAAAAGGAAAAAAAAGGAAGGAAACAAACAGTTATTAAACACTGATCCTTACAAAAACATTGAGAGATAAGTGCTATTCCTACCTCCATTTTACAATCAAGGAATTTGAGGCAGAGATTAAATGACTTGTTCAGATTCACAGGTACTGTGACTGAGCCAGATTATTTTTCAAGTATTTCTTATTCCATGTCCTGTGCTTTATCCATGGGCTTCCTTAATTACCTAATGGTCTGACTCCTTGTTTTGTCTCTCTTCACGGCAGTCCATTCTCTATTAAGCTATCAAATTAATCTTTGCAAAGTGTGAGACTGTGTTACTTCATTATTTGAAAAAATCCAGTCATTCCCCATTACTTCCAGGATCAAATACAAAGTCGTCTAGCTGTTTATTTTTTTATTAAAGCATTTTATTTTCAAAATATAGGCATGGATAATTTTCAACCTTCACCCTTACAAAATCTTATGTTACAAATTTTTCCCTCCCTTTCCCATACTTCCTCTCCTAGATGGCAAGTAATCCAATATAAGTTAAACATATGCGATTCTTCTATACATATTTCTACAATTATTGTGCTGCACAAGAAAAATCAGATCAAAAAGGACAAAAAGATGAGAATGACAATACAACGTAAATAAACAACAAAAAAAGTGTGAAAAATATCTACACTTAGTTCCCATATCCTCTCTCTGGGTGCAGGAGGCTCTCTTCATCACAAGATCATCTGTTGAAAAGAACCACATCCATCAGAATTAATCATTACATAATCTTGTTGTTACCGTGTACAATGATTTCCTGGTTCTACTCACTTCACTTAAAATCAATTCATGTAAGACTCTCTAGGCCTTTCTGAAATCATCCTGTTGATCATTTCTCATAGGACATTAATATTCCATTACATTCATATACCATAATTTATTCAGCCATTCAGTTTCCAGTTCCTTGCCACTACAAAGAGGGCTGCCACATACATTTTTGTATACATGGATCCTTTCCCCTCTTTTATGATCTCTTTGGGATACAGGCCAAATAGAAACAATGCTAGATCAAAGGGTATGCACATTTTGATAGCTCTTTGGGCATAATTCCAAATTACTCCCCAAATGTTGAATCACTTCACAACTCCACCAACAATGTATCAGTGTCCCAGTTTTCCCACATCCCCTCCAATATTCATCATTATCTTTTCCTGTCATCCTAGCCAATCTGAGAGGTGTGTAGTAGTATCTCAGAGTTGTCTTAATTTGCATTTTTCTGATCAATAGCGATTTGGAACACCTTTTCAATTCCTACATTTGAAGATTGTCTGTTCATATCCTTTGACCATTTATAAATTAGAAAATGGCTTGGATTCTTATAAATTTGAATTAATTCTCTATATATTTTAGAAATGAGGCCTTTATCAGAACTCTTGAATGTAATAGTTAATTGCTTCCTTTTCAGTCTTTTCTGCATTGATTTTCTTTGTACAAAAACTTTTCAACTTATATTTTTTTCCTGAGGTAATCTATTCTACTTTTTATTTCAATTATTTATTTATTATAATAACTTTTTATTGACAGAACTCATGCCAGGATAAATTTTTTTTTACAACATTATCCCTTTCACTCACTTCTGTTCCAATTTTTCCCCTCTCTCCCTCCACCCCCTCCCCCAGATGGCAAGCAGTCCTATATATGTTAAATATGTCGCAGTATATCCTAGATACAATATATGTGTACAGAATTGAACAGTTCTCTCGCTGCACAGAGAGAATTGGATTCAGAAGGTAGAAATAACCCAGGAGGAAAAACAAAAATGCAAACAGTTTACATTCATTTCCCAGTGTTCTTTCTTTTGGTGTAGCTGCTTCTGTCCATCATTGACCAATTGAAACTGAGTTAGGTCTCTTTGTCAAAGAAATCCACTTCCATCAGAATACATCTTCATACAGTATCATTGTTGAAGTATATAATGATCTCCTGCTCATTTCACTTAGCATCAGTTCATGTAAGTCTCTCCAAGCCTCTCTGTATTCATCCTGCTGGTCATTTCGTACAGAACAATAATATTCCATAACATTCATATACCACAATTTGCCCAACCATTCTCCAATTGATGGGCATCATTTCATTTTCCAGTTTCTAACCACTACAAACAGGGCTGCCACAAACATTTTGGCACATACAAGTCCCTTTCCCTTCTTTAGTATCTCTTTGGGGTATAAGCCCAGTAGTAGCACTGCTGGATCAAAGAGTATGCACAGTTTGATAACTTTGGGGGCATAATTCCAGATTGCTCTCCAGAATGGTTGGATTCGTTCACAACTCCACCAGCAATGCATCAGTGTCCCAGTTTTCCCACATCCCCTCCAACATTCATCTTTATTTTTTCCTGTCATCTTAGCCAATCTGAGAGGTGTGTAGTGGTATCTCAGAGTTGTCTTAATTTGCATTTCTCTGATCAATAGTGATTTGGAACACTCTCTCATATGAGTGGTAATAGTTTCAATTTCATCATTTGAAAATTGTCTGTTCATATCCTTTGATCATTTATCAATTGGAGAATGGCTTGATTTCTTATAAATTAGAGTCAATTCTCTCTATATTTTGGAAATGAGGCCTTTTTCAGAACCTTTAACTGTGAAGATGTTTTCCCAGTTTGTTGCTTCTCTTCTAATCGTGTTTGCATTAGTTTTGATTGTACAAAGGCTTTTTAATTTGATATAATCAAAACTTTCTATTTTGTGATCAGTAATGGTCTCTAGTTCATCTTTGTTCACAAATTTCTTCCTCCTCCACAAGTCTGAGAGATAAACTATCCTTTTTTCCTCTAATTTATTTATAATCTTGTTCTTTATGCCTACATCATGGACCCATTTTGATCTTATCTTGGTATACGGTGTTAAGTGTGGGTCCATGTTTTCAACTTAATATAATCGAAATTATCCATTTTGTTTTTAAAAATGTATTCCAGTTCTTCTTTGGCCTCAAATTCCTTCTTTCTCCACAGATCTGAGAAGTAAACTATCCTTTGTTCTTCTAATTAGTTTAAAATATCACTCTTTATGTCTAAATCATAAAACCATTTAGACCTTATCTTGGTATATGGTGTTAGATGTGAGTCAGTGCCTAGTTTCTGCCATACTAATTTCCAATTTTTCCAGAAATTTTTGTTAAATTGTGAATATTTATCCCAAAAGCTGGGATGATTGGATTGGTCAAATGCTAGATTACTATCATCATTGACTAATGTGCTCTGTGCTGTAAAGTTAACCTATTCCACTGATGGACTACTCTAATTTCTTAGCCAATACCAAATGGTTTTTATGACTGCTGCTTTATAATATAGTTTTAGATCTTCTATAGCTAGATCACTTTTATTTGCACTTTTTTCATTAATTCCCTTGAAATCCTTGTTTTTTAATTCCAGATGAACTTTATTATTTTGCAGCTCTGTAAAATAATTGCTTAGGAATTTGCTTGGTATAGTACTGAATAAGTATATTAATTTAGGTAATATCATTTTTATTATATTGGCTCAGCATACTTATGAGCACTTGATATTTTTCCAGTTAATTAGATCTGAATTTATTTTTGTGGAAAGTATTTTGTAATTGTGTTCATAAAGTTTCTTAATTTGCCTTGGCAAATAGATTCCCAAATATTCTATATTATCTATAATTATTTTAAATGGAATTTCTCTTTGTATTTCTTGCTGCTGCATTTTGTTGGTAATATATAACAATGCTGATGATATATATGGATTTATTTTGTATCCTGTAACTTTTCTAAAGTTTTGAATTGTTTCTAGTTTTTTAGTTGATTTTCTAGGATTCTCAGAATATACTATCATATCATCTACAAAGAGTAATAATTTGATTTCCTTGTTATCTACTCTAATTCCTTTAATCTCTTTTTCTTCTGTTATTGTCAAAGCTAAAATTTCTAATACAATATTGAATAATAATGGTAATAATGAGTAACCTTGTTTCACCCCTGATCTTACAGGGAATGTGTCTAGTTTATTCCCATTACATGTGATGCTTGCTAATGGTTTTAAATAAATGCTATTGATCATTTTAAGAAAAAACTCCATTTACTCCTATACTCTCTAGTGGTTTTTTTTTTAATAGGAATGGGTGTTGGATTTTGTTAAATGCCTGTTTTGCATCTACTGAGAAAAACATATGATTTTTATTAATTTATTGGTATAGTGAATTATGCTAATAATTTCCCTAATATTGCATCAGCCCTGCATCCCTGGTATAAATTTAACTTAGTCATTGTGTATTTTCCTGGTGATAACTTGCTGCAATCTCTTTGTTAATATTTTATTTAGGATTTTTGCATCATTGTTCATTAGGGAAATTAGTCTCTAATTTTCTTTCTCTGTTTTTATCCTATGTGGTTTAGGTATCTGTACCATATCTGTGCCATAAAAAGAATCTGGCAAGATTTCTTCTTTCCTAATTTTCCCAAATAGTTTGCATAATACTAAAATTATTTGTCCTTTAAATGTTTGGTAGAATTCACATGTAAATCCATCTGGCTCTGGAGATTTTTTCTTTGGGAGTTAATAGCTTGTTCTTTTTCTTTTTCTAAAATTGGATTGTTGAATTTATTTCTTTCTCTATCAATATGCACAATCTATATTTTGTAATTATTCACCCATTTCACTTAGATTATCATATTTACTGGAATAAGTAGGGCAAAATAGCTCCTAATGATTGCTCCAATTTTCTTATCTTTAGTGGAGAATTTCCCCTTTTCATTTTTTGATATTAATAATTTGATTTTCTTCTTTCCTTTGTCTAATCAAATTAACTAAAAGTTTATCTATTTTTTCCATAAACAACTTTTACTTTTGTTTATTAGTTTAATAGTTTTAAATAGTTTTCTTACTTTCAATTTTATTAATCTCTTTTTTCAGAATTTCCAATTTGATATGTATTTGGGGCTTTTTAATTTGTTCTTTTTCTAGCTTTTTTAGTTGATGAGCAATTCATTGAACTTCTCTTTCTCTACTTTATGGAAGTATCTATAAATGTAAAACTTCCCCTAAGAACTGCTTTGGCTGAATCCCATAAATTTTGGTATGTTGTTTCATTATTACCATTGTCTTGGATAAAATTATCAATTGTGTCTATGATTTGTTGTTTTACCCACTAATTTTTTGTGATCAAATTATTTAGTTTCCAATTAATTTTTGGTCTGTTTTCCCTGGTCCCTTATTACATGTATTTTTCATTGCATTGTCATCTGAAAAAAGATGCATTTACTATTTCTGCCTTCCTATATCTGATTTTGAGATTTTTATGCCCTAATACATCGTCAATTTTTGTGTAGCTTCCATGAACCATTGAGAAAAAGTATATTCTTTTCTATCTCCATTCACTTTTCTCCATAGGTCTATCATACTTAACTTTTCTAAAATTCTGTTTACATCCTTAACTTTTTTCTTATTTATTTTGAGTTTCTATTTATCTAGATCTGAGAGACCAAGGTTGATATCCCCCACTAGTATAGTTTTGCAGTCTAATTTTTCTTGCAGCTCTCTTAAATTCTCCTCTAGGAATCTGGATACTATATCACTTAGTGCATATATGTTTAGTATTGATATTACTTCATTACCTATGGTACCGTTTAGCAAAAGGTTACCTCTTTTAATTAGATCTGTTTTTGCTTTTGCTTGATCTGACCAGGATCACTATCCCTGATTTTTTTTTTTTTCTTTCAGCTGAAGCATAATAGCTACTTTTTCAGCTTTTTACCTTTCTTATGTATCACTCTGCTTTAAATGTGTTTCTTGTTATAAAAAAAAAAAAAAAAACCCACACACAACAAAACCCAAAAAACATATTGTAGGATTCTGACTTTTAATCCAGTCAGCTATCCATTTCCATTTTATAGGAGCATTCATTCCATTCATATTCACAGTTAAAATGACTAATCCTTTATTTCCTTCCATTTTATTTTCCTGAAATTGTCCTTTTCTGTTTATTTTCTCCCTTTCCTTCCTCCCCAATATTTTGCTTCTGATCACCACCTTCTTCAAACAGCCCTCCCTTTTTATAGCCCCTCCCCCTTTCTTATATCTTTCCCCTTTTACTTTTGGTCTTCCTTCTATTAGCCTCCCCTTTTCCTTTCTCTTCCTACTTCCTTATATGGTGAGACAAGTTTCTCTGTAAAGATAAATATGTCTGATATTCTCTCACTGATGAGAGTAAGATTCATACAATGTTTATCTCCCTTCCTTCTTTCCCTCAGTTGTAAAAAGGTCTTTTTTGCCTGTTCATGAGATGTAATTTTTTTTCCATTTTACTTCCATTTTCATCTTCTTCCTCTTTGCTTCTCTAGTTTCTAGTACAATAAAATCAAATTATAACCACACTCTCTAAGTATAACCATAAATAAAAGACAGTTCTCAAGAGTTAAACATATAATCTTCCACTATAGAAATACAAGCTTTTCAACTTTTAAAAGAAATAATTATTTTTTTTCTTTCCTTTTTACTTTTTTATGCATCTACTTCAGGTATAGAAGATTAAAACTTCTGCTCAGCTCTGGTCTTTTTTTATGAAATAAATGAAATTTCACTTGTATCATTGAATGTCCATCTTCCCCCCCAAAAGATAATACTTAATTTTGCTGGATAATTGATTCTTGACTGCAATCATGATTCCTCTGCCTTTTGAAATATCAGATTCCAAGCCCTTCAATCCTTTGAAGTGGAAGTTGCTAGGTCTTGGGTAATCCTGATTGTGGCTCCTCAATATCTGAATTACTTCTTTCTGGCTTCTTACAATATTTTCTCCTTGATTTGATAATTTTGAAATTTAGCTATGATATTCCTTGGAGTTTTCATTTTGGGGTCTCTTTCAGGAGGTGATTGGTGAATTCTTTCAATGGCTATTTTATTTTCTGGTTCTAGGACATCAGGACAGTTTACCTTGATGGTTTCCTGAAAGATGTTGTCTTTTTTCTTTTTTCTTTTTTTTTTTTTTTTTTTTTTTATTTAATAGCCTTTAATTTACAGGATATATATACATGGGTAACTTTACAGCATTAACAATTGCCAAACCTCTTGTTCCAATTTTTCACCTCTTACCCCCCCCACCCCCTCCCCTAAATGGCAGGATGACCAGTAGATGTTAAATATATTAAAATATAACTTAGATACACAATAAGTATACATGACCAAAACATTATTTTGCTGTACAAAAAGAATCAGACTCTGAATTATTGTACAATTAGCTTGTGAAGGAAATCAAAGATGCAGGTGTGCATAAATATAGGGACTGGGAATTCAATGTAATGGTTTTTAGTCATCTCCCAGAGTTCTTTTTCTGGGTACAGCTAGTTCAGTTCATTACTGCTCCACTAGAAATGATTTGGTTGATCTCGCTGCTGAGGATGGCCCGATCCATCAGGACCGGTCATCATCTAGTATTGTTGTTGAAGTATATAATGATCTCCTGGTCCTGCTCATTTCACCCAGCATCAGTTCGTGTAAGTCTCTCCAGGCCTTTCTGAAATCATCCTGTTGGTCATTTCTTACAGAACAGTAATATTCCATAATTTTCATATACCACAATTTATTCAGCCATTCTCCAACTGATGGACATCCATTCAGTCTCCAGTCTCTAGCCACCACAAAAAGGGCTGCCACAAACATTCGTGCACATACAGGTCCCCTTCCCTTCTTTATAATCTCTTTGGGATATAATCCCAGTAGTAACACTGCTGGATCAAAGGGTATGCACAGTTTGATAACTTTTTGAGCATAGTTCCAAACTACTCTCCAAAATGGTTGGATTCGTTCACAACTCCACCAGATGTTGTCTTTTTTCATCATGTTTTTCAGGAATTCTTAGATTATTTCTCCTGTTATCTATTTTCCAGGTTTTCCAATGAGGTATTTTACATTTTATTCTATTTTTTCTTTTTCTTTTTTCGGTTTTGTTTGACTGATGTTTGAAGCATCAATGAGTCATTCACTTCATTTGTTCAATTCTAATGTTTAGTGAATTATTTTCTTCATTTAGCTTTTTTATCTCCTTTTGCATTTGGCCAATTGAACTTTTAAATGATGTGTTTTGTTCATTGCATTTTTTTCCATTTCACAAATTCTGTTTTTCAATTAATTGGTTTCTTTTTCATATATATTTTGTAAGGAGTTATTTGCCTTTTCCATTTTGTCATATTTATTTCATGAGGAGTTATATGATTTTCCCATTTCACCAAATCTATTTTTAAGGAATTTTCTTTAGATAATTTCTGTTTTTCCTTTTCCAAATTCTCTTGCCAATTTCTCATTTCCTTTCTCAAATTTTTTTGTAACTCTCTTTTAAGTTCCTTTTTGAATTTTTTCCAAAAGAGCCTTATAAAATGGGGACCAACTCATATCACTCTTTAGGGCTTCTTCTGGCAATGATTTATTTGCCTTTAGGATCCTCAGCTTTTGAGTTCTGTTCTTCTCTTTCTCCATATAAAAGCTATCTATGGTCAGAGTTCTTTTTTGCTCTTTTGCTCATTTTTTTAAAAGGTTGAGGTCTGCTTTTGAGGCAATGGAGTGATAGCTGCTTTAGTTTGCCCTGGGACTGCTGCTGCTGACTGACTTCTGATACTGGGTAGTTGTGTCCATATCCCATGTTTTTCTGGAGTTTGGAGGCTCACTATTTGCCTTTTGTATTTACTTTGAATGTCTTATAGCCAATCTGTTGATCTATTGCCTTGTAACCAGGACAGAGTAGTCTAAGAGCCTCACAATAGATTCCCCATGCAGGACCACAAAACTCTGGTTCCCTGCCCCCTGTTCCAGGCTCACTGCACTGAGTCTGCACTTGGCAGCCTCTCCCCCTGCCTGATTGAAACAGACCTTTTCTGAAGTTCTTCTAAAATATCCCTCATAGGAATATAAATAATTTAGCCTTGTTAAGCCCATTATGGTTTCTCTTTCCTCTTTACCTCTTTATACTCCTTGAGTCTTGTATATGAATGTTAAATATTCTGTTCAGCTCTCTCTTTTTTTTTAAACTACGAATACTTGAAAGTACTCTATTTCATTAAATATCCACATTTATCTTCTAAGAATTATACCAATTTTGTGGAATTATTTTTGATTGCAATACTAGTTCTCATATTTTCTAAAATATATTGTGAACTCTCCATTAATTTAATGTAGAAGCTGCTAAATTTTGTGTGATCCTAATTGCAATTTCACAATATATAAAATATTTCTTTCTGACTGTTGGAAACATTTTCTTCTTAATCTGAGTTTTCTGGAATTTGACATATTATTCTGGGAAATCTTCATTTTGGGGTCCCTTTTAGGAGATAATGGTATGTGCTTTTAATTTCTATTTTAATCTCTGGATCTAAGATATCAGGGTACTTTTCTGTTATAGTTTCTTGAAAGATGATCTCTAGGTTCTTGATCATAGCAATGCAGTAATTCTTAAATTATCTTTCTTCAATCTACTTTCCAGCTCAGTTATTTTTCCAATAAGAAAGTTTGTTTCCTTCTCTTTTTTCATTCTTTTGATTTTGTTTAATTGTGTTTTTTATATCTCATATATGAGATCTCATATATCTCATATATATCTCATAATGATAGTGATATATATCATTAGCTCCCACTTGCCCCATTCTAATTTTAAAGGGATTATTTCCTTCTGTGAACTTTTGTACCTCTTTCCTTTTTGTCAGTCCTGTTATGTAAGTTATTTTCTCCAGTGAATTTTTTTAACCTCCTTTTTATTTGACTTATTCTGCTTTTTAAAGAATTTTTCCTCTTGAATTATTTTTATGCCTATTTAACCATTTGATTAATTCTATTTTAAAGGCATTTTTTCAATATTTTTCTGTCTTTTTTACCATGTCACTTTCTTTGATAAAGAGGTTTACTATTTATGTGTGATAGTTACTTTGCATAGTATCTGATAAAAGGTCCCTAAGCTGATGCTAGTAATATAAATATCATCAAAAGGTGGCATTGTGGTGTGGTGGATATATATTTATACATAATATATGAAATTATATATGTAAATATATTATATTTATAATTATGTATAATATATACTAATTTATATATAAATATATAAACACACACACACACACACACACACAGGAAAAGCCCACATATAATTCTAGGCCAATTTCCCTTTTGGAAATAAGATGAGAAACAGCAAACACCCAAGTACAACTCCTCACAGAGGTATAAATTGCGTTTTGCCCTTGCAGATAGAATAGGCTATCACATAGTAAACATATAATGAATTATCTGACATCTTTTAATTATTCACCCATATGTTTCTCTCTACATATCATCCATATCATATATCTATCCTTTATCTATCATCCATCTCTCTCTCTCTCTCTCTCTCTCTCTCTCTCTTTCTCCTTGAAGAAGACATTCCTCATATGGGAGACAAACTACCCAGGAGTTGACAAAATGGTAATGAGTAACATCTTTTAAAGGCTTATTATCCTGATATCACAGCATCTCATCTTTTGGGTATAATTAAGAAAAAAAAAAACTTGCTTATTTGACATAGAACAGGTTTGAATCAATTTTGCTGTCTTTATTTTTCCTGATTTTCCACACTAGCTTATTTGCTTAACTTATTTTCATCAAGACACTTTTAAATAATCCTTAAATGTGGCTCTTGAAAAATACTGCAGCATCCTTGAAAACTTCTCACCAATGAGGAATCCACATGTGGTGGGGTTAGTTTAAATCAGACTGACTAAATTTTCTTAAAGAAGTATCCATAGAACTTTTTGTTTATAAAACCACTTTTTGATGTCTGTACTAAGAATATATTTCTGTGTTCAGTTGAAAAATGATACACAATAAAAATAATTTATTGAAGATTTTTGTATGTTAGTAGAAAAACAAGTACTGTTGCCATTTGATCAGTGTCACTTTTGCAAAAATAAGAAATTTAGCCATTTGTTGTTACTGTTGAATATGATAATACCTTTAATATGGTTGCTTTTAAAGCCAATTTAGGGAACTAATCAATATGGTATGGGAACTAGAATAGCCAAAGTTTTTTTTTTTTCATTTGTTTTTGTTTTAAGTGGGGTGGAGTAGTGGAAGGTAAGGACCATAGGAAATGATTTTGTTGGATTATTTGTTTACTTTTTTATACTTTAGTTTGGGTTTTTGATCACTGAATGAAAGTCATAACAAAATATTTTCAATTCTTACTAGATAAGCCTTGGTAACAGTATTGGTTAGAATGAAAAATCTTGAGAAATAACTTGAAATAGTAGGGGAAAAAAAACAATGAATTTTGAATTAAAGAATATAGATGCAAATCCTGGTACTCATGTATATTACTTGTAGGGCTCTTCTTCCTTCTTTATCTTTATGGGGTTGGATTAGACTTAAAACAATATCTAAGGTCTAAGGTCATTTCCAAGTCAGAATATTTATTCTTATTAATTCGAATTAATGCTGACTTGTGAAAAATTACTAATCTTTTTTTCAAGTATCAAAATTTCAACTATTCTTCAATTTCTTTGTTTTCTCTTAATATGTTATAAATTTGAAGGTCAAATTCTGAAAATTAAAGAAGTCATCAGAATCTCCATTTGATTCACAACTTTTAGTGGTGAAAAATGCGGAACTTGTGGTTTCTCTTGTATTGAACAATATAATAATGGCAACAACATCTAATTAAAAGAGTTAAATTAACTAGTCTCATAATAACCTAATCCTAACTCATGTTACCTATTAGTGGGTGAACAATTCAATATTAGGTGAATTATTTTATAATGATAAGGAAAGCTGACTTAAAAGTGTAATGGACTGAGACTTGAGTTGATGCACTGAGATCCCAAGCACATGAGGCTAAATAGTAATTGGACTATACTCTATTAATATACATGCTTGGATAAAGAATGGCCCCTGCCCACTCTCTGTGCAAGTCCTGATGTGTTGTATAGGAAATGACGATTTTGGTGGGTGGAGGCAGAGAGACGGGAAGAGAAGCTGGGAGAGATTGGGCCTGGGTTCTACTCTGGTGGTGCTGGTCTCGTGGCTTCTGGTCTAGCTAGCTTCTTGACTCAGCTGCACACATTGCTATTGCCCATTCTCTTCCACCTTCAATCTTTCTTCACTGAGAATAAAGACTGACGATTTTCCCCTAACCTGAATTCCTGACTCTGGCTGATTTTAAAATACTCAGTCATCACATAAAAGGATTAATGATCGCTATGAATGTTTGGCCTACTGCAAAGCAGTTATCCCTATGGTAACCTTTATAATACTTCTTTCTTAAAACCTCAAAAGTCAGGATTGTGAGGCCCCATTTTCATGGTCTGTATTTATACTTAAAATCAATAATAAGCAAGCTTTTCCTCTTCTGCTCCATGGGAAGTTTCTGCACTTGTTGAGCTCACCATAGGACACTGCATTACAATTTGACAGGTACTTGCTATTTTAGTCCTATTTTTACAGTTGGAATAAAATGAGGCAGACAGAAATTTAATTGACTTTTCCAGGATTACACAATGGATAAGTATCTGAGACTAGATTTGAACTGAGAACTTTCTGGCTCCAAGCTCAGCACTTTATCCACTGTGTCACCAAATTGTAAAAGCCAATGTGTGTAACTCATTTATGGATATGGTATTGCTGACCAGTCTCAAATGAATAGAAATATGAAATATAGAGATATGAAAGTTTCTAGATTCCCTACTAAGTGACAAGTTATTTTTCTAATGATGCTTCATATTCTTTTTATGTTTTCATTTTTTAAAATTTTGGGGGGTTTTTTGTATCTTAGAACATCATTAGCTTCCTTTTGCCCAATTCAAGTTTTCAAGAAATTATTTTCTTCCTTAAGTTTTCAGTGTGTATTTCAAGTTTGTTTCTTATCTTTTCATAATTTTCTTGGATTGTTCTTATTTTTCCCTAATTTTTCCTCAATCTTTCTTTTTGATTTTTAAATTCCTTTCTAAAATTCCCCCAAGAACTCTTTTTGTGATTGGGACCATTTGATATTTATTGAAAAAAAAAGCTGCTTTTTTGCTTCATTATCTTTCTCTGAATGAGTCCTGATCTCTATCTCCATAGTAATTATCACCTTTGTGTATTCTTTTTGCCTTGTTTGTTTTATTTTGTTTTTAGTAGCTATTAGTATATTCAAATTATAGTCCTGAGGTATGGAGAATAATGCTCCAAGTATCAGGTCCTTCTTATTTTCTGAGGTCTATTCTGGGGCTCAAGGTTGACTTGAGTTCTCCTCTCCACTTCTAAGCCATAGGTAGGGTCCCTAGCCACACTGTTTCATAAGTGACCTTACTTCCTGTGGTCCTTCAGATGGCTGTATTCTGCCCTAGAACTGAAACCAAGGACTGCCCAGAGTCAGCAGTTCATTGCTGCTGCACTCATCAGGTGTTTGCTAGCTCATTGTCTCCTGTAAGTCACAGCCTGAGATGCATCTGGTCAGCACAGCTGTATTTAGGAGTCCCTCGGGAGGACAAGGTCCTTCAATTTTCTCCTACTTAGCCATCAGACCTCCACATTGTTGGAGAGATGAAAGCTTCTGAGATCAAGACTGTCTCTTAACCCCAGCTGCCCCCAGGCTTCTTGTTTGTTGATTCCACAGAGTTGGACATGTTTGTACTTTAGTCAATCTAAACCTCTGCTCCAGGAGGTCAGGTTTTTCCTGGAGTCTTCTTAGGCTGTCTTAGAAAAACAACTGCTTTAGCCTGACTTTTATTTATTTTATGCTGCTCTACATTCCCTCTGAGGCAATGTTCTCGGTCTTTTTCTGTGGAGGAAATTTGGAGAGCAGAAAGTCTGACTTATTCTTCCATCTTCTCAGAATCCTCTCAGGCTATCTTATTAAAATCCAATCACTCATTTCCTGATTATGCTCTCTGAAAATAAATTAGAATTGCTTCCTAAAGATGCTTATAGGCATTGGTGAATTTAACTCTTTAGACTATCAAATTATTATTGTGTTTCAGTTTTTGATTTGTGAAAAGCATCCAAGATAGAGTACAAGACAAGAACATTACTGTTTCATTAAGATTCTGTTCCTTTAAATTTTAAGATTTTGCAATAATATGGAGAAAGAGGTAGTATTTGCAAAGGGAAGAATGCTGAGTCAGTTTTTTTTTTTTCTTCAGGATGAAAATTTAAAAAAATACACTCATGGAATAATGCCACAATTTTAGGGTGACTGATGAATAAAAGGTTACAGTATTTTCCATTTAATTTAAATATTCAAACATTAATTTAAAAAATAAAGTATTTCTTTTTCACGTGAAAACTCATTGGGATGTGTAATACAACTAGGAGTCCCACCTGAGGTAAAATTTCAACTCTACCACTCCCTAGGCAAATAATTCATGAATCTTTGCTTATATGAAGTTTCCTTATCTGCTAACTGGTGATTATATTATGCAGATTAACTTCACAGGCTTCATTTAATGAATCTTTGTTGTAGTATCAACTATCTATTAAGAAGCAACATAATACAGTAGATAGAAGGGTCAAACTGTTTTGGATCAGGAAGGCTTGGTTTAAAGTTGTATTTCTGATAAAGACCATCTGTATGATCATGCAGCTGTCTACATCAGTCTACCTGTATGTCTACATCTACACTCTACACAGCTATGCCAGAACACCCTCAGGAACATTGGTATCAGCTTTTTTTCCTGAGACAAAGGGCCAATGGGAATGCTTTCCCAGATTATACCGGTATACTACTTTCTACACATGTTCTAAACTTTTCTATTTCTAAATTTTCCTTGCACAAGGAAAATCAGAGCTCTAGACTAAAGAAATAAAATAAATGACCAAGAGTTAACTACCTTTGCGGAGAACTACTCTCATTGTTAGAGCAGAGATGATATTTGGATAAGACTCCTTTCCTGCTATTACAACTCAAAGAGAAAAAAGTAAATAACTCTAGCATAAATTATTAAATGATCAAATAATAAATTGTTTAAAGAGGTACAAAATAAAGTTCTATGTAAGGTCGAAGAGGAAAAAGTTGTTTCTTATTGAAGGTGATGGCATTTGTAATGCACTTTAAAGGTTGTATAAAGATTTAATGAGCAGAAAAGGGGAAAGAACATTTAAGGCAAAGTAAATAGCATGAGCAAATGCATATGATTCATTTAAGTTAGAAAGAATGATGGTTGTAACATAGAGTACCTGAAAGAGAGCAACAAAATATAAAGAGGGAAAGGTAGAGAGTAGTTAGAATTTGGAGGCTTAGAATGCCAAAGTAATGAAATTTAAATCTTGCTCTGGAGACCACAGGGAATAACAATATATTTGAGCAGAAAAATGGCATGACCAGATCTATGTTTAAGAAGGATTATTTCAGCAGTAGAACATATTAATAACAAACAAATATATAATTTTAAGGCTCTTAAATTACTTAATAGACATTATTTAATTTGAACTACACAATAAGTTTATGAGGTAGAGTCTTTTGGGGCTTTCACAGTTTGAGAGATAAGCAAGCTTAGAATTACAGATATTCACTAAGTGACTAACAATAGCATCATAGTATCATAGGCAGCATTTTTAAATTCAGATCTCTTATGTCTCGAATTTGACACTTTTTCTGTTATACTGGCCTGTCCTAGTATGAATCAAAGATGGATGGAAGAAGGTGAAAGTGAAGGTGGGAAATCCCATTTGAAAGTTATAGAAATAGTCAAAATGGTTGGCCAAATCCTAATAGGATAGTATCTTCAAATACAGAAAGGAGGAGCTGGCTATTAGAAATGTAGTAAAGATGGAATAAATAGAAATTAGTTATAGCTAACTAAAGACATTAAGGGAGAAAGAACTGTTAAAGGTAATACAAATTGCTGAAGTTAATGCTATTTTTGTGAGAATCAAAAGACATAAAAGACATCAAGTTTTAAATGTTGTAATTTGTCTTTAAATACAATTGAAAGTTTTTAAAAGACATCAAGTTTTACATGTTGCAATTTGTCTTTAAATACAACTGAAAGTTTTTTTTAAATAGACCTATACTTTCTGTTCCTATGGGTTTGTTTTTTTTTTTTTTTTTCTTTTTTTTGAGGGTAGGAGAGATGAGATGCAAAAACTGATTGGACTGTGAAGCATAATAGAGATTGGTTTTCTTATTTTATTTCACAAGAATTCTTTCATTCCAAATCTCATCAATATTTAAGAGCTGGGCCACAATGAAATCTCCTTTCTTCATTTGTATACTTGCATTTTAAAGGATTGGTCTTTAGACTTTAAATTCAAATTCTTCTAACCATCTGTATTGGTAAAGATATCCAGAATCTGATTGGGACAACAAAAGGTGCTCTTTAAAATTTTTGAGAAGGCATAGGATTTGTCTCTGTGTTATCATTGATACAGGGAACTCGTAGGTAAAAGAATTTGGTATCCCTTTTGCAAATTATGATCTTATGCAACCGCCTATAACACTGAGTAGCTAAGTCATTTGCTCAGGGTTATATAGTTTTAGCAGTGGAACTTGAATTCAGGTCTTCCTGGCCCTAATACAAACTGTCTACCTACTATGCTGTGCTATCTCTCTGCAGGCAAAAAGAATGGTAAAGATAGAGACAGCAACTTTAATGGAGTTAGGATCCAGTATGACTGATTTACATGGATGGACAAACCAGAAAGAAAGTTATGAGAAATTAGTGATAATTCTCCTAATACTAGCATACTTACTCCTGTGGAATTCTGGTCTGGTCCTGTGGAATTCAGGGATATTCAAGATATTTCCAGATAGAGATGGGAATTCAGGATATTTTGGGAAAATAATATTTTATGCATGGAAAGGATTTTTCAATGTGCTCTTCAGCAGAACATATAATAAAATTAAAAATCCTTTCCTCTTACTTTGTCTTAAGCATGGAAATGCTCATGTTATCCTATCCATGTTGACTGATTTTACCATATTTTTGTTCAGATGCCTCTGCTCTGAAATCAAGAATTGTTTAATTATTCTACCATTCCTTTGGACATAATATGGAAAAGAAGGAAGACATTCTGGACCTCCTATTTTTTTTTTAAATCTAGATCAAAATACCAAGGAATCTTACCTTCAGATTTCTAACATTGTCGTTCCTTGTTTCAAAGAGTTTAACAATCGGAAAAACAAACAATTCTCCCCACATACCAAATGATTAATGCTGATGTAGAATATTGAAAAAAGACTATTGAACAGAGAGGCAGCTTTCAATGTTGGTGAATCCTTATTAGGTTAGATAGCATTTTCCCTTTTACATTGTATGAGAATTGTAAAGGAAAAAATTATCAGGTCTGGTTTTTGCTTTGTTTTTTTTTTTTTTTTTTTTATGAAGAATGAATTAGGAGAAGAATATGTGTGGAATACTTTGGTAAGGCATTTCTATTAATGCATATGTATGCATTCCTTACTATAATGAGGAATATTTTAATGTTCTGGTAGTTCTGTAAATCCCAAATTCTTTATCAGGACATGTTTCAATACCACTGGTCAATGTAGTCTGTTATTATTTTACAGAAAGGAGAAATGACTTAAAGACAGTATTTTATTTAAAGATGATGATAATGTGAAATGGAAGCAGCCTGGATAGTGGAACACATGCTGGATTTGGCATCAAAGGAAATGACCTATAGTTTCTGATTCATGATTTATTACTTGGGTGTCTTTGGACAACTTACTCTTCTGTTCTGGACCTCAGATTATACATTTGTAGAATATTTCGAAGGGTATGTGTATGTGTATGTGTGAATTTCATGATATTTCTAGCATCAGATCCTAGGGTCCCTGATGGCTTTTCTTAAAATGTCAAGTGGCGTATGCTGTTCTCTTTCAAATTTCTCACAAGTATTAACAGATTTCCCACACTGTAGCTTAAAATATCTGTTGTACCTTATTCCAAGTAAGAAACTGGACATAGAAATCAAATAGTTGCTTGCCCTGGTTCTATTCTCAGCTTTCAACTTTTGACCAATACCAGATTTTCTTTTTTGTACTCTGATTTGTAGATACAGAAAAATTATGGCCTATAGTGAACACAATTTCATCACTCATATTTCATTATAAAAGAGACAAAAAAATTACAGGCTTCGAGATATTTAGTTAAACTTAGGATATAGACTTTTTCATACTTGTCAAATCTAGACAAAACTTAGGCAAAGTAAGGCAATAGGTGCCAATTGCAGAGTTTCTGAGACACTTAGAAAGGGAAATGCAGAGAACATTTCCAACATTTTCACCTTAAGTAGAATTTGTTAATGTGTTATGTCACAGATCTCTGTGTTCCACAGTCTGGTGGAACATATGGACACCTCAGAATAATACATTCCTTAAAAAAATTCCCAATTGAAGATGTCAAATTTCAGTTAGAGGTTATTTAAATTGAAGATATAATTTTCCAATCTAAATACTTTGAACTAAGACATTCATGGATCCATGGGTTATAAATTAAGAACCTTTGTCTTAGAGTTTTTCCCAAGGGAAGAGTCCAATTCTCTTTACCTGCAATAAGTAGTCACTCTAACATCATAATATGGGATCCTGATGTTTGGATTTTTCATGTTGTTTAGTCATTCAATCATGTCCATCTGTTCATGACTCCATGCATCATATTCTCCATAGCATTTACTTGGCAATGATAATGGAATGGGTTGCTATTTCCTTCTCCAGGGGATTAAGGCAAATAGTTAAATAAATGACTTGTTCAGGGTAACACAGCTAATATATCTGAGACTTGAACTCAGTTTTTTATTTTGACTCTGAGTCTAGCACTCTATACACTGGGCCTTCTAAGTGGCTGGATTTTTCATGGCAGTATAGAAAAAAAATTATCAAATGTTTTTCAGCCCACTGACAACTCACATTTCCTTAGTTCTTTTAGATGCATGAAACACTTTTCTTTCAAAACTCTGTGAGGCGGATATAAGTATTATTGCTGCCATATTAAAAATGGGGAGACTGAGTTCCAAGGAGCATAAATGATTTGCTCAAAAATACACTTGAAAGTTATGTAAAAGAAAGAATGTAAAACCATGTCTCCGGCACTATTCCAGAATCATGTATAAACAATTGACCTATTGTTTGTGAATAGCTAATGTTATCAGCAAAGTACTAATTGTAAAAACTTACCCAGAAATATTACACATTCATGATATCCTTTCACATCCCTCATTGCTGATGGTGCTGCTGATTAATTCCTACGGTGGTACTAAATAGGCAAAGGTAAGGAGGAATGGCATATAGCATTATTGAAAGCAGGTCAAGAGTACAGCATTTAGGATGGGATGAAGGCATTCAAGCCAATGGAAGAAATGAAAATCTTTAATGAATAATTACCATCATGAATTTGGGTTGTTCGTGAATACTTTGCCATTGGCTTTATAAATAATAACCTAAAGTTTTACAGCCCATTGCCCTGAAAAGGGGATTTTGCAAATGATCACAAGAATGATAAAAATTTACATTATTATAAAACTTTCAGATTTAAAAAGCACTGACATTGACCGTTGAGCTTAATGGCCCTAAGTAAGTTATTTAAGCACTTTGTGCCCCAGTTCCTTGTAACTAGGGGGTAAAAATAGGGGTAATAATGTTTATATAATTTACCTTAAAGAAATATTTGTGAAGAGGACATTGTAAACCTTAAAGTGCTACAGAAATTGCTATAGAATTATCATTTAATATGTGATTCACCTCTTACAAAGTTAATAATACTTGAGTATTTCTAAGGATCTGCCTTTTCTTGCATATATGCACTTTCTGAAATGGTGCAGATACCAATTCATCTATAGCTTCTTTCTTGGAAAGCCCTTGTCCATACATTCCATGATTCCTCCACAGAAGGTCAAGCCAATGTGCTGGAGGGCTTCACCTATTTTCACATTCCAATAAAATGTTCTCAGTTTCTCTTTGACTTATCCACCTCCTTTTAAAATAATATGTTCTTGGATGATATGTTTTATGCTATTTTATGAATAATATCATTGATAATATGATGTAGCTTTTTTCCTTTCGTTCTAAATGCATTTTTAGTCAATTGACACCACTCTGAGGATGCTATTATTTACAAAAAACTGAGAATTCTGACATTAAAAAAAGAGTTCCCTCTTTTCTATTCTTAGTGATTCTATGAGATGATGCTTCTCATGATATTCTACTATCCTTCTCTGTAACATTTTGCAAAAAAAAATTCTAAACGGGAAAACCTCTTGGTTTCTGTGTCTTTTTGTTTAGCAAGGAGGTTAAATATTTTCTGGCAGAGAAAGTTTTGGGGTTCTTTTGGCCTCTCTGATGTAGTATTGCTTTTTACTGGTTAAATCTTTATAGTAAATGGTAATAATTGTTTTGTGTTTTTTCTGCTCTATTCATTTCTCATTTGGTCATATCCTAAGGCTTATTTGAATATGTCATGGTAAAGTTGTTTTTATTCCCTTTTAGTATGTTTTTTAGCTTTATTTTTTTTTACATTAGGAGTTGATTATGGGCTTTCCTCTAACTAGACAATTTATCGAGTGCACATAAACAGCTGACTCAGGGATGACTTGTGCATTAGTAAGTAGAAATTTCCTTTCTATTAGAGTATAGTAAATTTCATTGTTTCTGATCAGACCCACCATTTCTTGACTCCCTTCTTCAAACCAACAAGCCTTTGTTAATGGCTTAATATATATCAGACATTGCTAGATAGGTGATGGGGCTCCAAAGACAAACAATAAGACAGTGGCTGTCCTTCAGTTGTGTAAAAATATGATTATGGATAAGTAAATACAAGATATAATCACATTAAAATAATGAGCAGGAGGCACCAACCAACAATTGGAGAAATAAGGGAGAGTCTTCCTAGGAAGTAGCATTCGAGCTAGACCATGAAGAAATAACAATCATAAAAAAAGCATAAGCATAAGAATACGAATAGCTAGCATTTACAGAGCACTTTTAGGTTTGCAAACATTTCATATGCCATTTGATTTGATCCTCACAACAACCCTAAGATATAAGTGCTATTATTATCCCTATTTTACAGATGAGGAAACTGAGGTTGAGAGTAGATAAGTGCCTCTCCCAAGCTCACAGAACTAATATGAGGTGGAATTTGAATTTAGATCTTACTCCAGTGCTTGAAGGAACATTAAAAGTTCCAACCAGTAATACACACACACACACACACACACATGCATTAGTTTGGAAAGATAGGAGTTAAATTAAAAAAGATTCCTGAAGTTAGTTTTGATGATAATAATCACAATAATAATTAAGGGAGGGAAGAAGAGAGAGGGAGGGAGATAAAAAGGAAGGAAGGAAGGAAAGAAGGAAGGAAGAAAGGAAGGAAGGAAGAAAAGAAGGAAGGAAGGGAAGAAAAGGAGGAAGGAAGAAAGGAAGGAAGAGAAGAAGGAAGGAAAGAAAGAAAGGAAGAAAGAAGGAAGGAGAAAGGAAGGGATGTAAGTGAAGGAGGAAGAGAGGGAAAAAGGGATGGAAAGAAAGAAGAGAGGAAAGAAGAGAGGGAAGAAGGCACAGAGGAAAGAAAGGAGGAAAGAAGAAAGGAAGGGAAGGAGGGAGGGAAGAATGGAGGGAGAGAAGGAAGAAGGGAGGGAAGGAGAGAAGGAGCATTGCCCAATTGGAACTGGCCAGTTTTATCCCCAGTGGAGAGGCTACTATTTCTCACAGACTGTTGTTTTTCTTCCATTATCAAATGACATCAGGAAGGTGATGCTTTGACTTGCAAGTGAATTGGACTGAAGAGAGGCAAGGCTGTGCAGTCATCAGCTTTGCTGACATCTCCAAGGCCATTTGAGTCCAATGGCAAGACATGGGATAGGCAACTGGAGATGACCCCACGCCATCGTCCCATATACAAACTTGGAAGTCAGAAAGTTTTATCACATGTAGACTTGGTCTGAAGGAGCTTTCTGAGTTCCTTCTACAATTTGTATTCTTTTTTAATCTTTGCAACAGATGTCTTATAGCTGAAATTGTGTTCTTAGTGTTTTTCATGCTTATGTTCATAATGATCCATTTAAGTCAAGATGGGCACATGTTCCATGAAATTAAATTTCTTGTTGGCATTGGATACACAATGAAATCATCTCTATGAATCCCAAATTCCAGAGAAATTGGTGAACCATAAAGGCACACACAGATACACACTTATGCACATTCTTAATATATATATATATGTATATATATATATATTCATATACAGTGTTTATGTGTGTGTGAAGAGAGGGAGAGAGGTAAAGAGGGAGAGAGAGAAAAAGAGAGAAGAGAGAGAGAGAGAGAGACAGACAGACAGAGACAGAGACAGACAAAGACACAGAGATTGACAGAGAGAGAGAGAGAGAGATGATTTCATTAGAATGGTTACACAACAAAAAATAAAATCAGGTCTTTTCATGATGAATCATTCGAATCTTTTAATTTTTGTTTTACTAAGATTCAAATATACAATCAAATACCTTTTTAATTCACCAGTTTTCAAACAAAGTTATCTGAATAAGATTGTTTTACATTAAGTAGCAGTTAGACAATGAGGTCCTTTTTGTGAGAAATAGCTCCATTGGACTGGGAGAAATAAAGTTAAAAATCTTTAATTTCACACCTGTAAATGTGGGTATCCTATCGAATAGGAACACCTTGAATCAATAATTGCCCTCTTTTTTTATACTGCAATGGCAAGTCTTTTCCCTGATATCTCACTAGCTGAGTATAAGAGGTCATAACCTTATTTGGAAGTAATTCAGTTCTTGCCCTGATTCCCTATTGGCTAAATACTATCTTATTTGAAGAGTTTAATTCTGCCCCCCCCACCTTCAGGTGTTGTGTCTCCTTTTCTGATCACATCATTACTCTGCACACCCCCTCTCTCTGAATCACCCCAATCACATTCTTTTATTTCCTTGGTCTGTATCCTAGCCTCCCACTTCCTAGACGTCAATTTTCTAATTTAAGTTTCATTTCTGTTTTTCTCTAATTCAATTTTCATGACTCAGAGAAAGCTAAACCCCTAGCTAACTTTCACATTTCCTAGTTTTAACATTTCATAATTCATTTAAAAACTCAGGTATAAAAAGGTCAACTCAAAGGAAACACCTCAGTTTGGAAAAGAAAGGGAGGGATACCTACACACACTCACACCTACATATTTATTATTATAGAGAGAGAAAGTCAGCAAGAAAGAGAAAGAGTGAAAAACAAAGACACAGACAGACACATGTCTGCATCAGAAGCAACAGCTTTAGTTATCTCTGCTAAAAATTCCAATCATTTGGTTATTGTGAAATATACTATTTAAAATATGCAAAAACACAATAAGAAAAAACAATTGATGAAAATAACTGCAATTTATGTCCTAGAAACTGTGGCAAATGATGAGGAGATAAGATGACTTCTATGAAGAACTTGATTATGTCCTCCAAATTAAGTCAGTACACACTTTAATATGTAGTGATGTAAAAAGTGTGGGCCTGGGAAAGAATAACGAAAAATATGCAAGAAAATATAGTTCATGCTCAAGAAATGAAAGAGATGAATTTTTAAGAATAGAAATGAGAAGAAAATATGGCATATAATTAAAATGGCTTCTCATCAAATTATTGAAACTTTAAAAATAATGAAGGAAAAAACTTATTATCTGCTATTATAATTTATAAGAAAATTCAGCCAAAGAGAAACAATTAACTATTTGAGGAAGTCAAATGAATCTAGATACCACCCCAATAAGAAAACTTTTACTTTCCATATCAAATATATATGTTTATATATGTTTAATATATATTTATATATGTTCATGTATATATATGCAAGGACAATAATATTTAAACCATAAAATCTTTTGCAAAGTCTTATGGAGGAGCATCTCCCCTCTAGTTTAATTTAATCTATCTTGGGCTTTTCAAATGAACATGATAAAAACAGACTTTAAAAAGAAAACCCAATCAAGATTTTTTAATTTGCCTCTACAAATTAAACAATTTTTATTCACTGGTGAATTGCTATTTCCCTGGAAGAAAGTGGGAAGTCTTAGATGGGCTGACCAGCCTTTCTCTAACACTCAGTGCTAAGGCCAACCTGTATGTCTCTAATTTTTTAGATTTGGCCATGTTGGGTGTCCCTTTTTCTTCATTATGGACTAGGTTTTCTGTCTGTGTGGGGAGTACAGGTCTATCTATTGTCTGTGACTGGCAAGGGTTGGAGTTGGATGCTTGTGGATACTACTGGAGAATGAAACAGGTTAGAAGCTGGCCTTTATTGGCAATGGCTGATTCCATCATTCTGGATGCCCTTTACAGTTGCTGGAGAAGTCAGTGAGCTGTGGGCTGAACAAAAGGTGGTTTCCAAGTTGCCTGGACAGCAGTGGCACAGGTTTCCATTTCATGTGGACACACATGGCCTAGGTCCAGAGGATGGGGTGAGCTGACTTTGCTTGGTCTCCTTCCTAGGAGCCCAGGGCCCAGCCCAGCTGGGAAAAGGCAAAGTTGAGAGTCAAAGGCTTCCCAGAAAGGAGTTAGACTGACAAAAAGTCTCTGGCCTGCTTGTCATAATCATACCATGTCTTAAACAGTGAGAAGTACTGGACAGACAAATTAATTTACACAAAACTTGAAATGAGACTCAATTTAGTCAAATAGTTCTGACAGCATTTAAGAATGTGTTTGGAAGGGCAACAAACATAAAAATTGGAAAAAAATTCTTTCAAGATTTTTGTGATAAATTCCCCTTCCCTCCAACGATGATTGTAGTTCCAACACATTTTGTTTCTAATATCAAAGCACCTGATCTGAGGCAATAAAAATGCTAGTGAAGGAAACAAAGGTAATATCTGCAGCTGGATCAAATCAAGTATTCATAGATGTGGTGTGCTGGAACCAATACAATTTTGAGGGTGAAGAGAAATTGATTTTAAAGATAGCTGAAAGATGGCAAGATACTGAATAATTGGAAAAGATCACAGATATTACAAAAACTAAAAAAGAAATGGTGACAAATATATAAATTACTGCCAGCCTCATAGTCCCACTATTTCATTTCTATAAAATTATGAGAATATATTATACACATATCTAGGATTTTTTAAAATAAAATATGGAATAGGATGATTTTCACAAAGTATAATTTATACCAGACCATATTTTTATAGTCACACAGTTGACTTAAAGGTACAGAAAATACAGGAATTTAGCATATTTATTGTTGGTTGAATATTAAAAAAATAATTCGATTAAGTACATCAAAAAAGTTCTCCTCTAAAGAGATGACTTTGATTCATATGTTGAGGTTATACAAGATTCCTTGAAGAAAAATCTTGTTAGAAAACCATCTCATTATAAGTACCAAAAAAAAGGCATAAAACAGATGGGTATAGAAAGGAATATTTTGTGTGTGTGTGTGTTGTAAAAGTTAATGTGTGTCTGGAATTATACTAAAAGCATTTTACAAATATTATTTTATTTTATTCTTATAATAACTTTGTGAGATTATATATGTATGTCTGTACATACAAATACATATATATACACATGTGTGTATGTACTCTTGTGCTTATAATTGTATATATTATAAAATTGCATAAACAAAGAAACTTTTTAAAGGACAGGGTAAATAACATTTCATCCTAGTTATCAATAAGGGATCATTGGATTTTGTTGAATATGAAAGTGACATGAAAGTGTACTTTGGGAAAATCACCTTGAAAAAGGTGAAAGAAAGATTTCTGGACTTGAGGTATAAAGGCCAGAAAGAATCTGCTACTATGCTACATTTAAGAAACAATAAGGTCCAGCACTAATGTGGTATACTCACATACGCAAACAAATATATGTTCATATAGACATAGACATAGACACATGGTATGGAGCACAGATATCTGTCATATATATATACATGGTCAGTGTCCTATAACAATCCTGAGTATAATCTGTACCATATTAAAATTAATTAGGAAATATTTAACAAAATAAAAATACAGTAGAATTTGGCTAATATTAATATGCAATTTTCTGAGTCAACATACAATCCACAGGGATCTTGTTATACTGTTGAATGGTTCTGTTTATATTTAAGTTTGACACTACTGGTGTAGGGAACCATAGTGAGAAAATTCTCCTGATGCAAATTGGTTTTTGTGTAGATTATAGTTTTAGAGAGTTAACTGGGTGAGCCAAGAGATTAAAGGACTGTCCATCATAGATATAGACAGTATGTTTCAGAGGCAATTCTTTAACCCACATCTTCCTGACTCTGTGAGGCTGACTCTTTATCCACTTAGTTATAATGCCTTTCTTTTTATGCCTATATTTTTCTGAAACAAGATTGGCCTAATGTTTCCATGTGTTTTCTTAATTGACCAGGCCTAAATTTCATGTTGTCTAATATTAATTATCTTAATAATCAAAAGAAAGGACTTAAAATTTAACTTTCCTTAAACACTAAGTGAAAATGAGAGTTCCCAAATATATACCATGTAACTCATACAGCAGTTGTGTGCATTTTAAAAAAAAGTATTTAAATATCCTCTTTTAAGGGAGACAATAGATTATAGCTTTTAGAGTATGCAAACATAAGCCCTAAATATTTTATTTATCATTACAGACTTAAAACTTTATGTCATAAAGTACATTAACATGAAGTTATCTTTTATGCTGAGGTTTTTTCCCCTTAGTTGTGCTTACATATACATGGAAAAGGGCTGTTCACATACTGAGAGTGAGGGTTAACCAATGCACAAAACATGCACTCCCCCGGTATCCTGCTTATAGCTAGAGAAAATGAGGAAAACCATTAGCACTAAATTTATGACAGTACAAGAATGTATCAGACAAAATAGATAGGTTTTGTTTGTTGCAATAAGAATCATTGATGGAATTACCCACATCAAATAGTGATCCATTGGAGAATTTGAGAACACTTGCATAAGGGATGAGAACCAATGTGAATAGAAAAATTTCAGATAAGAAAGTATCTGAAGTTTTGTTGCTTTGTTGCTGGGTCACATTGGCACACCAAATTTTGTCTCAGGAATTTTTGCTTTAAGTCATAGACCCCCAAAATTGTTGAGAGGAAAGTAATCTCTTTTCCCCCTGACATCTATTAATAATTTAGTACTTAACTATTCTGTTCATACTTCACATATAGCAAACTGGGAAGAAGTTAGAATGTTTGCTGAACTCGAGTTATTTTAGTTTTTATTATTTCAATTAAATTGCTCATTTCTTTTTTGGCAATTTTATGATTAGCAATAAACTGAGACCTCTGCTCCATTGCTTTTAAGTGATTTAGAAAGCATTCAAAAGTTCCTTTAGGTTAGCAGAACAGCCAGGGTCACAAAGCTGAGTTGAGATAGCTTGATCTTGTTTCCAGTTATTTTGCTGACATTTAGTCCCTAGAGGCTATTTTCAAAGCAATTTCTACAAGTCAGATCTCATAGGCTTGGCGAAAGGCATCCTTCAGGCCATCTTTTGTCAATTGGTGCCTGGAGCAGGGATCAGAAAAATATATATTCAAAATTATAAATTGAGATGTAGTTCCAATTACATTACTCCCCAGGCTACTTTCCTAACTTCCTCAACCTGTGCTACAACTCTTCATCATTAAGTCTCTCTCTAGTCCTGGAATTCAGACTGTTAGATTGCATAGTGGATAAAGTTTTCACACTGCGGTCAGGAAGACTCATCTTGAGCTCAAATATGACAAAAACACAGAAGCTTTATGATTCTGGGCAAGTCATTAACACTGTCAGTTTCCTCAGCTGTAAAATGATCTTGAGATAGAAATGGCAGAGCACTCCAGTATTAGCTTTGCCCAGAAAATCCCAAATGGGGCTATGAAGAGTCTGACAGGACTGAAAAATGATAGTCCTGAAATTCACCTCTCAGAACTGTTCTCCATTCTTGCTGGCCTCTCTGATTGAATGGTTCTGCCCAGAACTGTTTACAAAAGACACCAGATATGTCTCATTTGTGTCCAGGCTATACTCTTTATTTCTTTTACTATATACCTTGTTTTAGGTACCTTTGGCCCTTTCCCTTGCCCTTCCCCCAATGCTGACAGCTTCCGTTTATGTGTTTTCTTACCCCATTAAAATGTTAAGCTCCTGGAGGGCAGGGAATATTTTTCTACTTGTATTTGTATTTCTAACACATAGCATAATATTAAACCTTTTAATAAATGTATACTTGTTTACTAACTGAATCCTGCCTCTTAAGGTTTTCCTAAATATGCTCATCTTTCTTCACTTTACAAATCACAATAAGAAAATCCAATCTTGATTTTAGATGCAGAGATCAGAATTTAGGATTTCAGCCTTATTAATTTTATTCATATTTCAGTCTTATCAATTTTATTCAGGGATTTTCCTACATCAAGAACAAATAGGCTGATCTGTAGTTTTTTAAAAACTTATATCTATTCCCAAGAGCTCAAAGTAAAATTCAATCTACAGTGGTTCATACTGTGACATTCCTATTCATGCAGTTGGAAATATTTTTTTTCCCACTGAAGGTAGCATTGCAGAAATTGTGCAGAGATACTAAATGCGTTTAATCATGTAGTCCTGCTCTGATAAAAAGCAAGTTGGCCCAGTGGAAAGATCCCTAGTTTTGAAATTGAAGACTCTGGCTTTGAATCCCAGCAAGGCTATATTCTATATATAATTTCAACAAGCATTGAACATCTCTGAGCCTCAGTTTCTTGCATGTAAAATGAGTGGTTGGATTGGATATCTGTGAAGATGGCCTTTGTCAGCCCCATATTGATGACCCTATTTTCATTAAGTATTGAAATGATTCTAGAGTCTTGAAGGCTTTGTCCAGGAGCATAATTTCTAGCAGAATTTACTGAGTTTGAGAGGTTTAACATATAGATCTGTTAATAAACTGCCTGGCTACCATCCAAGAATCAGTTACCTTGGTTCAGAGTGATTCTCAACCAAAGGTTGTCTACCACAATACATTATAGTAAAGGATCATTAAGCACTTTCTATATGTCAGACATTGTGCTAAGTGCTGGGGATAGGAAAAAAATAACTAGATCTACCTTCAGTGGGTTTAAACACAGGAAAAGCAACTAAAAACATATGGGATAAAGATATCTGTCATAGGAACATGCTATTTTATGGAGACCAAGTCAAGCAGAGTTGTTGATGGAAAGTAGAAAATTATCTGGAAAGTTAAGATCCCAGTCCTCTATATAAGGAAAGTTTTGGGAGGGATTTAGTATTCTACCTTCTAGCCTCCCAATGAGAAGAGAGAAGAAGCTGAGGGAGTTGAGGATATATTGAGTATCCAAATCTAAGTTATCAGCTTCATGATGATATTTCAGCTTATTCTGAGTGAATCATGAAGTTCTTTTACCAAGTGATACTGCAACACATAGTAGTGTTTCAATCAACATCATTGGAGTACTTACAATGAAATTATTTTTCAAAGTATCCAATTAAAAACAGGAGAATTGTTTAAATTCCATCAAAAATTAAATACCCTTTATTGAAGGCTTGTAGCAAGCAGAGAAAAAAGCATAAGATGAGAAATCATTAAAACTTTCTATCTCTCATTTTGTTTTGTTTTACTTTGAGCTATTTCCTCCATGCAGGATGCTTAGTCAACTATCTCTAGCTTCCTCTTTTTTATGACTGGAGAAAATTACACTGAATTTAGATTTGTGGGGGGGTCTCCCAACATTCCTAAAAGGATCATTAAAGAAATTCATTGAGTCAGACTTGAAAGTTGACTGAATCTTCTGTCTCTTGAATGAACAGGTGCCTACATGTAGTATGGAAAATGCTGAATTCAGCATTAGACAGGACTGGGCTTAAGTGCCCTCTCTTACAATTAGTAGATACATGACCATGGATAAGTCACTTAAGTTCTCTTTGTCTAGTTACTTCAAGTTCAAAATAAGGAAATAATTGTGATGACCCTGTTAGCACACTGGATACTTTAAAATCAGCCGGAGTCAGGATCAGCAAAAGTCCTTGATCTTTATTCTTTGTGGAGTTGAACGGAATGGCAATATGAAGTAATCATGACATGAATCTGCCAGGAGTGACTCTGGTTTTCTCACGCCATCCACCAACTCCTCCACCCAATCTCCTATACAACAGATAAAGCCTGCAGCATAATGGGTAGGGCCATTCTTTCTCCAAGCATATACTGATAGAGTATTGTCCAATTGGTAATTGGCTTTAAGTGCTCTGACCTCAGTGCATCTGCTCAGAGTTTTCAGCCCATTACAAATAATAACTTCTTTAGTAGCTATTTCAGGAAATAAATATGAGGTTCAAATGAATTATGCAAATCAAGATTGTGTGTGTTTATGCATGCAGTATTATTATTGTGTATAATATTATATTTAAACTGACATCTCACATCTTTTAAAAAAGATAAGCTCCAAATGGGTATGTGACACATGTAGATATAGATGTACAGATATAGATAGATTGATAGATACAGATATTTATAGATAGACCTCATCATAAACAAATTAGAGAAGCATGGGGAAAATTACTTATTGCTACAAAGAGGAGAAATGTTTTTCTATAAACAAGAAAAAGAGATCATAGAAGATATAATGGATAATTTTGATTATATAATAATTTTTAAGTGTGCACAAATAAATCAAATAAAACTAAGATTAAAAAGGAAACAAATGGGGGGAGCTCTTTAAATAAGTTCATCTAATTAAAGTCTCATTTTCAAGATCTATAAAGAACTTGGAAAAATAGAAACAATTTTCTACACACATTCTAAACTTTTCTATTTCTAAATTTTCTATTATTGCTATGTTTCATTATCATTATATATCCATTATATATAATGGATAGCATTTCTATTATAGTCACTGACTATTGCGCCTTGTGAGGCTAACATATTCCACACATTGATTATTCTATTTGCTAGCCAATACCAAATGGTTCCGATGACCGCTATTTTATAATATAGTTTTAGGTCTGGCACAGCTAGGCCACCTTCATTTTCATTTTTTTTTTTCATTAATTCCTTTGAAATTCTTGAACTTTTGTTTTTCCAGATGAACTTTATTATTTTTTCTAGGTCTGTTAAATAATTTCCTGGGAGTTTGATTGATATGGCACTGAATAAGTAGAATAATTTTGGTAATATTGTCATTTTTATTATGTTAGCTCAGCCTAGCCATGAGCACTTGATATTTTTCCACTTGATTACATCTGACTTTATTTGTGTGGAAAGTGTTTTGTAATTGTGTTCATATAGTTCCTGACTTTGCCTTGGGAGTTATATGGGACTCCATTTCTCTTTTATCCCTAAAAGCTTTCTTAAAAAATAAGAGACAAATTTGGCCTCTATCTCTTTGTTTGCAGAATATCCATGTCCTGTGAGTGTTTTACACTCTTCTTTTTACATTTACAAACTCTTCTGTGCTCCTAATGCTGGCCAAATTGGGGCAATAGAAATAAAGCTAGACAATTATAGTTGTAGAGCCAAAAATTAAAAACAATTTAGCAGATTCTGGAGGTTTGAGATTAACCATTAAAGAGATTGGCAATTAGACATTTTAAAATTGCAGAAAAGAACTCCTGAGATGAGGTAATTGCAGAAATTCATCCCTTCTGAAACATCTTAGTAAATTCTGGGGTACCATTACTTCTGTTAGCCCCTGTTCCTTGAGGAGTCCTTCAGGATACATCATCCTTTACCCATGTAATACATCTTAGTAAGTTCTGGGGTACCATTCCCTCTGTTGGTCCCTCTTGAGAAGGCTGCAGGATTATCACCCCTTACCCAAAGTGTCCAAATAAATGCCCTTACTTTATTTGGAGATATTTGAGCCTGAATTTGTTCAGATATGACACTACACCCAATGCCAAAGTACCCCCCAAATTTTTGGTGACCCTTTCCACCTCAAGGTAAGCTCACTCTCTTACTGCTGGCACCCACAGTAGCCAGCTTGAGAGACTGGGGGGAAGCTTAGGATCCTTGAGGCTCTTAGTTTGGGGTCCCATCATTGCAACCAATAAGTTCCCTTTCTAGATGGGGAACTCTTTGTGTCCCCTCTCCTCCCTACAGGCCTCCATGTGTGAGATAAATGCAGCTTATGAGAGATACAGACACCAGACACCCCAGTCTTTAGCTGGTTCCACTAAGCCATCGCCTGACAGAGTCTGGGTATCCTTCTCACTGACTAGCACAGCAGCGCGAGGTGGGGAAACCTTTGATAAATTCCCCTTCAATCTTTCAGTTGAAAAAATGTATTAAACAGGCAGTCACGCCTTTTGCAATCCATTAACAGGTTTTTGGGAATAGCTAGAACTCCATTCTTGTGTAACAAGATGAATATTAGCCTCTAATATTCTGTAAGGGGATAATATTTTAACCCACCTCCCAGGGTTCTTTTGGAGGATCATGCAACTACAAAATAACTTGCCATAAGAAAAATGCTATATAAAAGTTAACTATTTTGTTGATATAATTGCTTCATACTTAATAACTTTATATGGCTTTGTGACTAACATATAATCCCAATATTGAGACGATTTTCTGTGTAAGGTAATTTGGAAGTGCATTCAACTAAATTAATGTCACCTGATTGGTAAGAACTCCCAGTTGTAATTGCAGTTTGGGGAGTTGGATCTTTTTACCTTTGCTTCTAAGTTTATAGGGAATTATAGCTAAGATAATTTGGCAAAAATCTAAAACCGGTGATTGCTATTCATTTAGAGCAATTTGCCTTAGTTTAACATGGGTAGATCTATTCCTTCTAGTGCCCTCCACCCTGCCTCACAGTGTTGGAGAGGTGTCAAAGAAGACATCCCACAGCAGCCTGAAGACAGGAAAAGCAAATTCAGCCCCTTCTCTGGGGTGCCTGTTGAACCTAAATTTATAAACTTGTCAGATTTCTATAAACCATCTTGTGAGCAATGTGGGAATAAGATAGTTTAGGTTATGGTGTTCTTAAACAATGAACGTGGCTTGTTGAGGATTTGTAAGTCTGTTTATTACATAGAAGTGGGACTTTACACTGGGATGAATTTAAAATGCTCACTTAATTGGTAGTATCTTTGAGAGCTGAACCCACTGGAAACCTCTTATTGGTAAGACTGGTATTTGAGGTCAAATCTCTAGGGACTATAACTGATTGTTTTTGAGTTACAAATTCAAGTAGGATTTTGTGATGGATCATTCAAGAGAAGTGCCACAAACTGCTCAGAAGAATGTGATCTTGAATTTTTGCAGGTGAAGGTCTGTGTCTGGGCAAAAACTAGGAAAACAACCTTTGGCTTACCTTAAGGTAGGATCCTTCTGGATCAGTTTTCAGGTTTCCAACCTGATTATTCCTGAGGCTATCTATGAAGGGGAAATGTTACTCTATGATTTATTGTTACTCTTACCTGAAATTAAACAAAGCTAAGGATGCTTTACCTGGCCATAGCCATGTACCTGCTTTTTCCTTTTATAGCAAATTTCTATAGTCAGAGCAAGTGGTCAGTAGAAAACATGAGCACAATGCAAATATGCAAAATCTTGCTATTTTCAATATGAAAATGTGCAATCATTATACCTTGATCAACCAGGTAAATGAATATTTTGATCTAGCTTATTACCAGATAAATCAGTATGGTTTGAAGTAAAGTCAATCTTTTACTCATGTAAACTTTCAGCCTGTCATTTTTTCCACCTCAAGTCCAGCCCCATTTAAATACTTTGGTACATATATCTTTGGCTGTTATGGGAAACAAGGTGCTAAGTCACTGGGATTGATAGAGACAATGTTTATATACTTAGTTCACACCTTTAAGAGAGTTCACACATTAGTTCACATGTTAGAGTTCACACCTTTAGAGAGCATATATAAACTAAGAGCCTCAATTAGGATTAACTTCGGGATATTTGTAAGTCAGGATTCAGTCCAGGAGATTCACAAGTCAGAAGCCCACAAGCCCACTGTCTCAGAGGCTGAGTCAATTCATTCCAACTTCCACCTTTGTGCTGGCTAGAGGCTTTGGATTTGGAGGGAGCTAGAGGCAGAAACTGGAAGAGACAAAGGACTAGCAGCAAGAGCTCTCGGAACAAAGGAGAGAAATAGGCTTCTAAGAAAGCTAACCAGGCCCAAGGAAGGACACAAGACTTGGAAAGAAAACAATAAAGGACTGTATTTAACTTGTGGCTGCATTTGAGGTGATTATTACTCTGAACTGAAACTAAGGCTGCCTCCAGAAGCCCCCCAAGAAATCTGCTCACAGAGAACATTACACTTTAGAGAAGAGAATATTACATTACATGGGCCCTAGAGAACTTCTAAATTTAGTTCTCTATACCATTAATTTTTAAATTTTTGATAAAGATGCACTGGCTCCAGCAGACAGGTTTTATAACCCACCGGAAGGTCAGTGTCCAGTGTGAGCAGCTCCACTATCTTTAGATAATCACCAGGTGATGTGGAGAGATCCAGAAAATGGTGAATGGAAGGGACCAGATAGGTTAACTACTTGGAGGAGAGGGTTTACTTGTATTCCTATAGATGGAGAAGGAATCAGATGGGTGTCAATAAGCCATATTTGCCTTGTCCATCAGAGAGAAACAGAAAAAGAGAAAAATCTGGAAACAAAGGAGAAGACTTAAGAACAAAATCTGCAGGAATCATTGGATTCCCTAACACAAGGTGAAACTGTTGCAGGACTTGATAACCAACAGGAATCATTGGATTCCTTGAGATGAAAAATTGTTGATGAGATTATTGCAGGATTTCAAAACTTGCAGGAATTATTGGATTCTGTTTGGACTATTTCTAGGACTTATGGACATGTATAATTCTTCATGTTGATTCATGTTATTTATTACATCACTATTAGCCTGTGTTATGTTACTAAGTGCTTATGTAATTTATGTAATTATGTGTAATACCTCCCATATTGATGGATTTATGTATACCTCTTTCAAGTGAGCCTTTCAGAAACCCGCTAATCTGATTTGATCTCCTATTTCCTTTGGTGTTTTCATCTCCCTTCCTGAGAAGTCAGGGAGGGTGTGACTACCTCCTTTTTATGGTGTTTTCACTTCTTTTTTGAGTAGTCAGGGAAGGTGTGATCACCTTCTTTTTTGGGGTTTTCACCTCCTTGAGAAGTCAGGGAGGTCATGACCACCTATGTTCTAAATCAGAAGAAAGTGGGAGGTATTATGGGCCAGAACTTGAAACAAGGTGCTAAGTCACTGGAATTGATAGAGACAATGCTTATGTACTTAGTTCACATCTTTAGAGTTCACACATTAGAGCTCACACCTTTAAGAGAGTTCACACATTGGAGTTCACACCTTTAGAGAGGATGTTTCAACTAGGATTGACTTTGGGAGATTTACAAGTCAGGATTCAGTCCAGGAGATTCACAAGTCAGAAGCCTAGAGATAGGCACCACCTACACCTTCTTGTGTAGCATGATAACTGTGGAAATATATATGGAAGAATTGCAATGTTTAATAATTATCAGATTTCTTGTCATCTAGGGGAGAACATGGGGAAGAAAGGAGGGAGAAAATTTTGGGAACACAAGGGTTTGCAAGAGTGAATGTTGAAAATTATATATGCATATGTTTTGAAAATTTAAAACTTTAAATAAGTATAATCTCAAAAAATGAAAATATAATTTTTAAAAATAAAAAAGTGACTTTCCTTTCTTCACCATCCCTTAAATCACTATTCAAATAATAGTGACAGAAATTTCAGAGTAATCATGCATTTTGTTAGGTGTTTTTATTTTAATTGGTGGGAACAATACAGTCTGAAAAATGTTACTCACTCGACAAGTAATTGGCTAATGGATAACAAAGAAGTACTACCTCTGATTAAAATGGATTATTGAAATCATACCCTTCAGGAAGCAGACTTTGCCTGGTGTGGCAAAAAGTGATATCCAAGATGAAAGAGTATATTACAAAATCTGCTCGCAGAGAATGATTATATTTTAGAGACGAGAACATTACATTTGGCCAACTGGATACCCCTTTACTGCTTATTATACTGTCACCTACTTTGCCCCATTAGATTTCTTTCATCTAGGTCCAGTTGATTCACTTTCAATTGATGGTTAACACTGGATACCATCATATTTCTGATCCTGAGACTCAACACCCACTGAACTCTGCATTAGCTAGCTTCTGAGCTCTCAGACTCATCACTCTTCTGATATATGATAGGATTATAAGTAGACCTTTTGCTTTTGATTAGGCTTTTTCTTACATTTAAGTGGACTTTTATTACAATCCTAACCCTAGTTGAATTCTTTGCCCAATTCTTTGCATGACAAAATCGCTATAACTCCACAGTTACTGTATCCAGTCAGAAAACCAAGTTATGACATATATCCCTGAGGTTATATTTCCCCTATAAAAGAATCTATTGGGCCTCACTAACTTACTAATTCCTTTTAAGGATTAGTCCAATATCTAAATGTAATTTTGGCAGCGTTTTAGAATGGAGAGTTCATTAGGAACTTGCCATGCCTTAATGGTGTCTTCCCCCTTGATGGTGTCTTAGACTCCTTGTTAATTGATAAAACCCTTTTCTTTGTTAAACTCCCCATATGGATTTAGCCTGCTTTTAGCAGCATAATAAAATCTTTGCCTCTTGAAAAAAATAGAGAGGTGGGGGATATTGCAAATGAGAAATGTTAAATACACTTTCAAATGAGGTCACTGTATTATTAACTTGTTTTACTTTATTATTTTATTTCCTCTCAGGAAATAGAAACACTTTTTAAATTTTGTAATATAAAATCTGAACACATCAATAAAGCATTAAAATGATATAGAGAGTTGTATTGTTTCAGTCCTCTGAACATAGCAGATGCTTTCAGAATGTTTATTGAATATTTATTTCAGATATTCTTTTAATAATAATAGTAATGGAATTTACATTTATACCCACTATAGCCAAATTTATGCCACTACAAAGTGCTGAACATATTGTATCTCATTTGTACCATACAACTCTGGGAGATTAAGTATTATTAATACCACCATTTTATAGATGCAGGAATTGAGGCTGTTCACATTATATTCATTTTAACTTGACATCACCATGGCTTGTTTGACAGAATCTCCTATCAAATCTCCTATCAAAATATTCATCCCTAAACCAAATATTAAAATATGGAGACTTAAATAATTATCTACACTGTGCTAAGATGATCAGATGTGTACATTTCTAATAGTCCACTTGAAATAGTATAACATATTTTCTAATGAAAGTTGGACTATAATTTAATGTTTTTACCTTCTTTGTTAGCTAATTTAGGTTACTTTAGTAGCTATTCATTATTTCAGTCTAATATTAATGAGACAAACTATATTAATGAAAATAACTACACTTTTAAGAAGTATTGTTAATGATACAGGGAATACAGTTTAGTGAAGAGTAGATGGCAGTGGTAATCTGAGATTCTGGGTTCTTTGAGCTGACACTATCTAACTATGGGAGTTCAGAAAAATCACTCAGCTTCTCTATATTTTGATTTCCTCAGCTTTAAAATGGGAGCATTACATGGACTTAATCAACTCTAAAATTTGATGAAATAATAACAGCTCATGTGTATGTGTTTTTTTCATAGAATGTCCTGAAAAATAACTCCATGAGATAGTTAATTTTGTCATTTGACATATAAGAGTACCGAGAAGTATCTTATTAAAAGTATAACAAATACTAACTCTGAGAAGTTGTATTTGTTTTTTTAACTTAATATTTTATTTTTCCAATTATATGTAAGGATGGTTTTCAACATTCATTTTTATAAGATTTTAATTTGGACATTTTTCTTCCTCTCTTACTTTTGCTCTTCCCAAGACAGTAAGCAATTTCATAAATGTTTAACATATGCAATCCTTTTAAACATATTCCCATATTAGTCATGTTATGAAAGAAAATTTGGAACAAAAGGGAAGAACCACAAGAAAGAAAACAAATAAACAAAAAATAAAAATAATAGGCTTTGATCTGTATTCAGTTTCCATAGTTATTTCTCTGGATGTGGATGACATTTTCCATCCAGAGTCTATTAGAATTGTCTTGGACCACTATATATTGCTGAGAAGAGTTAAGTCAAGCTGATAATCACATAATCTTGCTTTTGTTGTATACAATGTTCTCCTGATTCTGCTCATCTTCCTCAGCACCAGTTTATGAAAGTCTTTCCAGGCTTTTCTGAAATCAACCTGCAAATTATTTCTTATAGAACAATATGACATTCATGTACCATACTTACTCAGCCATTCCCTAATAAATGGATATCCGCTTAGTTTCCAGTTTTTTTGCTATTTCACAAAGAGCTGATATAAACAATTTTGTACATGTGGTTGCTTTCCCATCTTTTATTATTTCTTTGGGAGACAGCTCTTGTAATTCCACTGCTGAATCAAAGAGTATGCATAGTTTTATAGCCCTTTGGGTGTAGTTCTAAATTGGAGAGGTCGTATTTGAATGCAGGTCTCTTAATTCCAAGTCTAAAGTTCTCTTTAATGAACCACATTGCTTGTTAACATACTCAGTAGAGAATTTCCTGACTAGAAGAAACTGAGAATATTGTGGATACCAATAGTAAAAATGTTTTCCTATTTTTATAAGCTTTGTTATATATATTCTTCCATCTTGGATATCACTTTTTGCCACACCAGGCAAAGTTTGCTTCCTAAAGGGTATGATTTCAATAATCCATTTTAATCAGAGGTAGTACTTCTTTGTTATCCATTAGCCAATTACTTGTCCAGTGAGTAACATTTTTCAGACTGTATTGTTCCCATCAATTAAAATAAAAACACCTAATAAAATGCATGATTACTTTGAAATTTCTGTCACTATTATTTGAATAGTGATTTAAGGGATGGTGAAGAAAGGAAAGTCACTTTTTATTTTTAAAAATTATATTTTCATTTTTTAGGATTACACTTATTTGATTAAAGTTTTAAATTTTCAAAACATATGCATATATAATTTTCAACATTCAATCTTGCAAAACCTTGTGTTCCCAAAATTTTCTCCCTCCTTTCTTCCACATATTCTCTCCTAGATGATCCTAGATTTCTCCAAGAAATCTGATAATCATTAGACATTGCAATTCTTCCATATATATTTCCACAGTTATCATGATACACAAGAAAAACCAGATCAAAAAGGAAAAAATATGAGGAAGAAAACAAATAGCAAGCAAACTACAACGAAAAAGTGAAAATACTATGTTGTAATCCACACTCAGTCCCCACAGTCCGATCTCTGGGGGCAGATGGCTCTCTGTATCTCAAGACCATTGGAACTGGTCTGAATCAGTGAGATAATCTCACTGTTGAAAAGAGCCATGTCCATCAGAATTGATCTTCATATAATCTTATTATTACTATGTACAACATTTTCCTCATTCTACTAACTTCACCCAGCATAAATTCATTCAAGTCTCTCCAAATTTGATTTTGCTAATCGTTTCTTATAGAACAATAATTTTTCTAATACTTATATACTATAACTTATTCAGTTATTTATCAACTGATGGGCATCCAAATAGTTTCTAATTCCTTGCTACTATAAAAAGTACTGCTACAAATATTTTTGCACACATAGGTCCTTTTCCTATTTTTATCTCTTTGAGATACATGCCCAATAGAGACACTGCTGGATCAAAGGGTATTGTAGATTGACACTCCTTTGGGAATAGTTCCAAATTATTCTCCAAACTTGTTGGATCAGTTCACAACTCCACTAACAATGTATTAGTGTTCCAGTTTTCCTACATCCCCTCCAATATTCATCATTATCATTCTTCTCATCTTAGCCAATCTGAGAAGTGTAGTGGTACTTCAGAATTGTCTTAATTTGGATTTCTCTGAATCATTTGATTTGATTTGAGCATGTTTTCATATGACTAAAATGGTTTTAATTTCTTCATCTGAAATTCATCCATATCCTTTGACCATTTACCAATTGGAGAATACAAGGACACTATATGCATTATTGGTGGAGTTGTGAAGTGATCCAACCATTCTGGAGAGCAGTTTGGAACTATGCCCAAAGGACTATAAAACTGTGCATACCTTTTAGTCCAACAGTATCCCTACTATGCTTATATCTCAAAGAGATCATAAAGTTGGGAAAGGGACCCACATGTAGAAAAATCAGCCATTTTAGTAACTGGAAACTGAGTGGATGCCCATCAGTTAGAGAATGGCTGAATAAGATATGGTATATGAATGTTATGGAATATTATTGTTCTGTAAGAAACTATCAGGAGGATGATTTCAGAGACGTGTGGAAATGAACAGAACCAGGAGATCATTGTACAAGGCAACAATATTATACAATGTTCAATTCTGATGGCTGTGGCTCTCTTCAACAATGAGAAGATCCAGGCTAGTTCCAATGATCATGTGAAGAGAGCCATCTACACCCAGAGGACTGTGGGAACTGAGTGTGGATCACAACATAGCATTTTTCACTTTTTGTTGTTGTATTTTATTGTATTTGCTTGTATTTTATTTTCTTTCTCATTTTCCTTTTTGATTTGATTTTTCTTGTGTAGCAAGATAATTGCCTAAATATGTATGCATATATTTGATTTAACATATATTTTACCATGTTTATCATATATTGGATTACTTGCCATTTAGGCAAGGGGGTGGGAGGAAGGGGAGGAAAAATTGGAACACAAGGTTTTTCAGGGGTTAATGTTCAAAAATTATCCATGCATATGTTTTGAAAATTAAAAAGCTTTAATAAAAAAATGAGGCCTTAATCAAATTCCTTGGTTGTAAATCTTTTCTCCAGTTTATTGCTTCCCTTCCAATCTTGTCTGCATTATTTTTTTTGTACGAAAACTTTTTAACTTAATATAATTAAAACTATTCATTTTTTATTCCACAATGTATTCTACATCTATTTGGTCATAAATTCCTTCCTTCTCCATGGATCTGAAATGTAGATTTTCCTTTGTTCTTCTAATCTGTTTATAATATCACTCTTTATATATAAATCATGAACTCATTTTGACCATCTCTTGATATAGGGTGTTACGTGTTAAGTCAGTGCCTAGGTTCTGCCGTACTAATTTCCAATTTTCCCAGCAATTTTTGTCAAATAGTGAGTTCTTATTTTAGAAGATGGGGGCTTGGATTTATTAAACACTAGATTACTATAGTCATTTATTATTGTGTTTTGTGAACCTAACATATTCCTCTGATGACTACTCTATTTCTTAACTAATACCAAATGACTATTTTTTTTGTTTTTGATGACTATTACTTCATAATATATAATATGTCTGGAACAGCTAGGCCACCTTTATTTTTATTTTTGCCATTAATTTCCTTGAAATTCTTCACCTTTGGTTCTTCTAGATAAACTTTGTTATTATATTTTCTAGTTCTGTAAAATAATTTCTTGGAAATTTGATTGGTATGGCGTTGAATAAGTAGATTAATTTAGATAGTACTATATTAGCACAGCCTATCCATGAGCATTTGATATTCTTCCAGTTGGTTTTATCTGACATTATTTGTCAGATATGTATGGAAAGTGTTTGTAATTGTGTTCATATAATTCCTGATTTTGTCTTGGCAGGTAATTTTAAAATGAATTTCTCTTTGTATCTTGTGCTACTGGACTTGTTTGCCAACATAGAGAAATACTGAAGATTTATGTGGATTTATTTTGTATCTTTGCTAAAGTTGTTAATTGTTTCTAGTAATTTTTAGTTGACTCTTTAGGATTCTCTAAGTATGTATATCATCATATATATGAAAAGAGTGATAATTTTGTTTCCTCTTTACCTCTTTGTGTGATGTAACATATTTAATTTTACTCCTTTTTCCTTCTTCTTCCAGTATAATACCCTTTCCACACATAGCTTCCTTTTTTATATCATTATAGTAAAGTCAAATTATCCCTGTCCCCTCTTTGTAGACCCCTAACAAATATATAGTTCTCAAGAGTTATATGCCATATAGGCATGTAAACATTTTACCCATTAAAAAGGAGTTTTCTTTTTTCTTCACTTTTTATGCTTTTCTTGAGTTCTGTATTTGAAGATCAAATTTTCTGTTCAGTTGTGTTCTTTTCATCAGAAATAAATGAAATTCACCTGTTTCATTGAATGTCCATCTTTTCCTCTGAAAGATAATACTTAATTTTACATTATAGTTGATTCTTGTTGCAGTCCAAGTTCCTTTGCCCTTCAGAACACCATATTCTATGCCCTTTAAAGTGGAAGCTGCCAGGTCCATGGTAACCCTGATTGTGGTGCCTTGGTATTTGAATTGCTTCTTTGTGGCTACTTGAAATATTTTCTTGATGATCTGATAATTCTGGATTTTAGCTACAATATTCCTATGCAATTTTCATTTTTGGGGGCCTCTTTCAGGAGTAGATTGGTGGATTCATTCAGTGGCTATTTTACTCTTTGTTTCTAGTACACTAGGAAAGCTGTCCTTGATGTTTTCTTGAAATATGTTGTCTAGGCTCTTTTTTTTTCATTATAATTTTCAGGTAGTCTAATAATTCTTAGATTGTCTTTCCTGGATCTATTTTCCAAATCAATAGTTTTCCTGATGAGATAGTTTACATTTTCTTCTATTTTCCCATTTTGTTTGATTTTGTTTGACTGATTCTTTATGTAACATTGAGTCATCTGCTTCCATTTGTTCACTTCTGAATTTTAGTGAATTATTTTCTTCAGTTAGCTTTTTACTCTCTTTTGCATTTGGCCTGTTGCACTTTTAAATGAGTTGTGTAGTTCATTGTATTTTTTTCCATTTCAGAAATTCCATTTTTAAAGGAGTTGATTTTTCCATTTCAACAAAACTATTTTTTTAAGGTCTGATTTTCTTCAGATAATTTCTGTTTCCTGTTCCAGAGCTCTTATTTCTTTTCCTCATATTTCTTCTAACTCTCTTTTAAGATGCTTTTTGAATTCTTTCTTATCACAAGGAGACCAATTTATATAATTCTTAGAGGCTTCATCTGGAGATGTTTTGCCTTTAGCATTCTCATTGTTTGATATTTGTTGTTTTCTATCTCCATAAAAAAAACTATTTATGGGTAGGGCTCTTTTTTCTTTTTTTTTTTGCTCACTTTTAAAGGAGGCAAAGGAGAGGTTGTCTCAAACTTCCTCTACAAGTGACAAGAGATTCACACTGCCCTGGGGTTGATGCTGTTGGTTTTTTCCTGTGCTGGGTGGCATGGCAAAGTCCCTCATTATACTAGGGTTCAGGGACTCATTTTGCCTTTTGTAGTTCCATTGGATGTTTCATAGCAGTCTGCTGATCCACTGGCTTCTGAACCAGGACAGAGTAGCCATTGCTGCTGTATTTTGGCTAAGAACCCCCTAGGAGAGTTCCTTGCCATGCCACTCTGCCCTGGGTCCCTGAGCTTGGCTGCTTTACTGCCCCCGCCTTCAAGCCCTCTACCCCAACCTGCTCGATTGAAACAGACCTTTTATAAAGTTCTTCCAAAATATCTTCTGCTGGGAATTTGTTATACTCCAAATATTTGTAGGTTCTGTCACTCCAAAACCTGTTTAGAGGCTTGATCTGTGTTGCTCAGAGGGAAGCCAGGAAGAGCTGAGACAAAGATCTGTCTACTCTTTGCCATCTTGGCTCCAATCACATATGTTTTAATCATGAGAAACAGATCTCTAAAGTTTGATAGATTCTTTGACTATATGTTTAAGAAATAAGCCAAATGTATGCAAAGGAAGTTAATCCTGCAGATTAAGAGAAAATGAGATATCCATGGTATTATATATTTGCTATGCCTTATCATTGCCACAGTTTCACTTTATGGGAAAACCGTTATCTTTTGGGTTTAATGATTTTGGTAACAGTCCAGGCAGAATAGTGAGCGGCACATACTCTGAACATATTCTGCAATATCAACACATGTAGTAAGTGGGAAGAGTTCATTTAGATAACTACCTTGTCAGCTAATTAAAGGAAAATCTATGTTTCACTGTAAGCCAACATTTACCATTGCAAAATCACAGATGAGAAATGCATAGAAGGTTTTTGACAAAAGATGTAGTTTTATTGTAAGGTGCTATCATCCTTAAGAACAATCAGTTAATTTGATCATAATTGTTGAATTTTTTGGATGAATGCTTGGACTAATTGTTTTTTCCTGGAGAATAATTTTTATATTTGTTGAAAACCTTTGCTTTAAGTGATATCTATTTTTATTATATCTAATCTTATGTGTTTAGATAAACAATCATATTTTATAAAATAAGCTTAATTTGCTTAAGATATTGCTGATAATTATATTCTACAGAAGGAAAATATGATAATGACATACAAAGGAAATGTGTAGTGGTAACTGAAGTAAATTGAAGAAATGTGATAGCTGCAAATTAGATTTTATAGCATTTGGAAGGAAACTTAGAAATCATAAAGTACAATCTTTATATTTTTCAGATAAAAAATAATGGCCCATAGAACTTATGTTTCTTGACCTGAGATATGTATTAGCTCAGCTAGAATCTCTGACTGGGAATCTGGAAGGAAATAGAGATTGATATGTATGTACTGATGACCTAACTCTTTTACTAAGACAGATGGCATTATAAGTGTTCCCCTTTCTTTGTTTTATATAAGAATTATCCCTGAATTATAGTCTCTAAATATAGGAAAATTCATAGTATTTTCATGGCAGCTAAGGAAGGAAGAAATCTGCCACATTCATTCATTTCTTTATACTATAAGAAACCTAGGAAGGTAATTATGAATATAGTTTAAAGTCTTGATTTTTTCCAGAAGCTTCTTCGATACAAGACAATCTTCCTTCCCTTCCCCACTCATGTCTTCCCACATTAAACTAGAAACAGAAATAAAAGATAAAAATAGGCAAAGATATAATGGATGAAAATGAAAAGAAACATTTGCAAATGTCAAAGATTTGACTTCTTCAGTTACTTCTTTTATAGCTTTATGATCATAGCTTTTTTATTGATTAAAAATATTCAGTTCAGTGACCTGATACATTGTCTGGCAAAGCACCAACTATAATAAAAAATTGAACCAAGTAACAATGTTCACAAAAATAAATACATTTGCTACTACATCTACTTTTTCTCTGAATTGCTGAATGACAAAGAAGGATATTCAAACAACTCTTTAAGAGAACCGGATTATTTTCATTCTGTTCTGTCAGTTTTGTTCTGTAAAACCCTAATTATTATTAGTGCAATACTCCTTATGGCCCCATCAAGTAAAAAACTACAAAGCTATCTTAAAAACTAAAATGCAGCATAGAGGGTTGTCAGTGACTCATCTCTTTAGTCAATAATTGAATAGAATATTGAAAGCATAAATGAAACAAAACAAAATACTATTTTGGCCCTCTTCTTGGGCACAATAGTAATATTTCAATAATCTTTTAAGGGAGGAACTCTTCTATCATGTCATAACTCTCTGTCTCTGTCTCTGGCTTTCTCTGTGTCTCTGTTTTTCTCTGTGTGTCTCTGTCTCTGTCTGTCTCTCTCTGTATATCTGTCAGTCCATCTGTCTAACTACCTTTGTATGTCTAAATTCTAGCATGGTGCTTTGCATGATAGACCCTTTTAATAGATGCTTATTGAATAGCATTGAATGTGTAACATGTCCCTTCTTCCTCTTTGCTCAGTACCACACCAAATTTGTTTTTTCAAGTAGAGACAAAGAGAAATTTGCATTTTCTTTGAAAGAAGACTAGTTCAGTCTTAGTCAAATGAGAATGAGAACTCACTCAGATTAACAAGTGAAGGATGCAGAAAAAGTAATACTTTGTCAGCATTAATATAGATATGTTCCTAGAAATGATATAATGAAATCCTATAAGACTCTTCAATGAATGACCCAAAGAATCTAATAAAAGGAATCTTATAAAGTAACTATAACAACCCAGCTTCATTTCCCCAAATTTTAGAATTAATTTTAGAAGGGTTACAAACTTCCTATTATTGAAGTTGAAAAGTAAAATCTTATGAAACTAAAGAATAAAGGGGAAAAAAAATCTTCAAAAGTATAATGTCCTGTTTCAAAAGATAGTGGATTTTCTTTCACTTGGGATCTTTGAATAAAAGGTAAATAAGCTTGTTATGTGTAGCAGTGGTCATCTATTCAGTAATATTTTTGACACAGTTATCAAGGTACTTCCAATATTGAGTTTTCAAGATGTGTTTGATTCCTATACATTTCTAAGATGTAACATAACATGGACAGTTTTATTAGGCAGAGTAGAAATTTACATATATACCTATCTTTCTATTTTTATATTCATGTATTCTCTCTGTATATCTGTCTAATCTCTCTCTCTTTTTCTCTCAATCCACACATTCAGCCATTTATCTTTAAAATAGAGAGAAGTACTGAATCTTTGATTTTATTTATATAGTGATTTCCTAAATGAGGAAACTTCCTCTGCTTTTTTTTAAATAGCCTTTTATTTACAAGTTATATGTATGGGTAACTTTACAGCATTGACAATTGCCAAACCTCTTGCTCCAATTTTTCACCTCTTATTCCCCACCCCCTCCCCCAGATGGCAGGATGACCAGTAGATGTTAAATATATTAAAATATAAATTAGATACACAATAAGTATACATGACCAAACTGTTATTTTGCTGTACAAAAAGAATCAGACTCTGAAATATTGTACAATTAGCTTGTGAAGGAAATCAAAAATGCAGGTGGGCATAAATATAGGGATTGGGAATTCAATGTAATGGTTTTTAGTCATCTCCCAGAGTTCTTTCTCTGGGCGTAGCTGGTTCAGTTCATTACTGCTCCATTGGAACTGATTTGGTTCATCTCATTGCTGAGGATGGCCAGGTCCATCAGAACTGGTCATCACCTAGTATTGTTGTTGAAGTATATAATGATCTCCTGGTCCTGCTCATTTCACTCAGCATCAGTTCGTGTAAGTCTCTCCAGGCCTTTCTGAATTCATCCTGAAACTTCCTCTGCTAATGAGGTTTGCCATCATCACCTTTGCAATCTAAACTCTTAGAGATTTACTTAGAGCACTAGAGAATTCAATGTGCTGTTTTTTGTCTATAACCCATATATATGGAAGGTAGGGACTTTTGAATCCAGCTTTTCTTGGCTCTGAATAAAGCTTTGCATTCAACATGCTAGTTTCTATTCATGTCCTATAGTCCAACTCTCATTTTACAGCTGAGAAAACTGAGTTTTAGGGAAGTCAGAATACTCCAAGTTCCCACAGGTAGCAAGTGATGAGCTGAGATCATTATTACTAGAAGGTAATTCCCCAAGAGCCTCTATTAACTTATGAAAAATGAAATAAAACCCTAAAATAACCCATAACGTATTCAGCACATCATATTGTTCATCTGAATTCTAAAATTTCTATATTATTGTCAAAGGCAGTGGTATCAAACTGAAATAGAAATGGGTCCTCTAAATCAAACATAAGAAACTTAGTGGGCAGCAAGCTGTCATATGAAACCAAATATTGTGTTTTATATGATTTTCCATGTATAATTGATATCATATTATTTGGCTTCTCTATGAGTGGGGGAAAGACTGGAGGGAGATTATTTGAAATTCAATTAAAATACTAAAATAAACAAAAATATAATTTCCCATATTTGATTGCATTTTTATTTGTTTTGTTAAATAATTTTCAATTACATTTTAATCTAATACCTGCATGTGGGGGAATATTGTGGGCTGTGTTTGTTTCCTCTACATAAAGGTATCATCATCCCTTGTTCATTCTTGTTCACAACCTCAGTCACTCTCATATCTTCACATTAATTTAGCCCGTATATTCAACTAGTGCCAAAATCTTGATATTTCTTTCTTCACAGCAGATCTTACATCCATCCTTTTTTCTCCACTCAAATAGCCACCAGTCCATTCCAGGATTTTATCACTTCTCTCCTGAACTCTAGAATATTCTTCTTTTCAACAGTTTTAATTGATGTCTTTTTTTTAAACATCACTATAATTTCCTTTACCAATCCTTCCTCCTCCCAAACTGCCATACCATCTAACAAATCTGTTCTCATACACTTACACTTACTAGCTGTTTATCCTGGACAAGTCACTTAATACTGTTTGCTTCAATTTTCTTATGTGTCACAGCTGCACCAATAATGTACTAATGTGCTTATTGTCCCACAACCCCTCTAACTTTTACTATTATTATCTTTGAAAACTTAGAGAATGTGAGGCTAAATTTGAAGTTTATTAGCTTCTTTTGATTTATATTTTTATTAATAATTATTTGGAATATTATCTAATAAGGTTGTTAATATGTTTGACATTCTTCTGGATGTAGAGACAGAGAGATAGAAAGAGGCGGAGATAGAGACAGAGACAGAGACAGAGATGGGAGGGAGGAAGAGGAGAAGTTAGGGAAGGAAAGAGAAAGAATTTTCTAAGTAAACTCATCTCCTTTCATGAGCAAATGGAGTTTTTAATCTCCTCTTTACTTATCTTTACACTTTAATTTTTTTTCTCTTTTTTTTCATTTCTAGAATTTCCAGAAATCAAATAACAGTTCTAGAGAATAATTATTTTTGCTTCACTTCTATAATTACTGGGAGAACTTCTAGTGTATACTCATTGCATTTGATGTTTGTTTTAGATTTTAGATAGATTTTTTTTAATATTAAGAAGTCTCACTATACCTATATTTTACTGTAATTTTAACCATAAAGGAATGTTGCAATTTGTCAGTTTTTTAACATTTATTGAGATAATCATGTGTTTTGTGAATTTTTAATATGATTAATTATGATGTTTATTTTCCTAATCTCAAACCACTCTAGAATCCCTGGTATAAATCCAACTCAGTCATGATGAATGATTTCTTGGATAAATTTCTGTAGTTCCTTTGATAGGATTATGTGAAAAATTTTAAATGTATATTCGTTAATTATATTAGTTCATTTGGGTTTTTTGTTTGTTTTTTATTCTTTCTCAAGTAAATTACTCTAGTTGTCTCATAAAAGGCATCTAAGAAGGATTTTTATTTCTCAAATTTTTAGAATAATTTGTGTATTATGAGTACTAATTGTTCTTTAAGATTTCTACAGAACTCTCCTGTGGATATATTGTTTCCCCCCTAACTTTTACAGTTTTTTAAGAGGTAGTTCTATTTTTTTTTCTGATCCTGGGTTAAGACCTGTTTAGTTTTCTCTTAGATTTGTTATCTTATATTTTTAAAATAATATTTCTTGATATTTTATCTTTCTTAAATTACCATGGTATCTCATGTGTACTTTCCCATTTTTCTTCCCAAGAAAGATGATGTGTTATTTTTTTCCCTTAGAGAGTAAAAAAAACAAAATCAGCACAATTGATACATTGAAAAAGTCCAAAAATATGTACAATGTATAATACATATGAATCTTTCATCTCCCTGAAGGGGTATGTTAAAGTTGTCTTCTCATCTCTCTGAATTCAAGGTCTACTTGATCTTTATAATTTTGTTAAATTTACTTTTGATTTCTGAAGTATGATTTGTTCTTTCCATTTTCATTATTTTATTTGTTGTGTATCTTGTTCTAGCTCTGCTCATTTCACTCTGCATCAGTTTATATAGATCTTACCATGATTTTTAATTCATAACACACATAATTTTTATAGCACAATAACATTCCATTCCATTAATATAATAAAATTTGTTTAACAATTCCCTAATTCTTAAGGTATTACAAAAATATGAAGTGTATGGAGCCTTGTTATTGATGGTTTTCTTTGGGTAATGGTTCAAAGGGTATATAATTTTAGTCATTTTATTTGCAAAATTCTAAATTGCATATAAAATGGTTTTAACACTCCACAGTTCCATTAACAATGTATTGGTTTTCCTGTTTTCTTATCCCCTCTCCAACATTAACTATCACCATTTCTGGTCATTGTGGCCAATTTATAGGGTTTAGGTGAAAACTTAAGAGTTGTTTTGATTTGTATTTTTCTTATCATCAGGTTATCTAAAGATTTTTAATATGGTTTTTGCATATTAATCTCTTGAAAAATAGATATTAGTCACATTTATTATGTATACATTTTCTATATCAAACCCTTATAAGAGAAATACAATACAAAGATTTTTTCCAATCAACAACATCTCTTTTTTTGTGCTAAATGCATTCATGTTATATGTGCAAATTTTTTTCAGTTTCCAGAAATCAAAGTTATGGATATTAACTTTTGTCATTTCCTCTGTCTCTGCTGAAAAATAGATCTCTTTATGCTTTAAGAAATATATGATATTTTTTTATTTGCCATTTTTGATGCCATGAAATTTAATATTTAACTCCAGTATCTATTTGGAATTATTGTGGTGTATGAGGTAAAATGTTGTTCTCATTCTAATTTCTATTAGATTGCTCTTCAGCTTTTCCTGGAGTTATTTATTTTTAATCACACAAAGAGTTTTCCCATAGGTAACTTATGTTTTACATTTCTTCAAATCCTGGGTTGTTGAATTCTATTGTTTCAGACTGTCCCTTGATTAGTCTGTGCCATTGTTTCATCTTTCAGTTCTTTAACCAATACCATATGTTTTTGATGACATTGGTTAAGGCCTTGGAATATTATTCCCTTTTTGTACTTACTTTTCATAACTTTCTAAATATTTATATTTATATTTATATTCTTGGAGCCAGAAGTGAGAAGTGGAGCAAGTGGACACCAAAAGTGAAAAATAACCCTGAAAAGGGCTTGCATACTAGTCTTCCTTGAACACACCCTTTACCTCATCCTAAATTTATAGAGTGATATTGAAGTATCTTATCATCATTATGTTACTGATTAGGTCTTTTTGAAGCTCAGATAATGTTTACTTAATAAATTTGTATGCTAATGCCTTTAGAGTATATGAATTTATTTCTGATATTAATTTGTTGTCTCTTTTTTTCTTTCAGCATAACAGTTTCCTTGTTTGTCTCTATTTTTTAAATGTTTGTTTTTGCTTTGTATGATAGCATGATAGAAATTCCTACTTTTTTGGATTCACTTGATGTAAAATAACTTTTTTTTTTGTGTACTCTCAGTTTTATTTTGGATATGTCTTTGTTTTTAACTTGTATTTTTTGCAAGCAACAGCTTGTACAATTTGTTTTTTATCTATAGTATTATTGTATTCCCTTTTATTGAATTGCTTAATATTGTTTAACCTGAGTTAGGTAAATATTTCCCTGCAACTGTTTCTAACAATTTTTTTTTAATTTAGAATTTTCCCACTTCTACTGTAAATACAGTTTTATGTTCCTTCAACTATTTTCCTTTGATCTTTTTTTATTAAAAAGGGTAGTCTTGTTCCCATTGACTGTCTTATTCCTCCCTCTTCTGCCCTGACTCTCCCCGCTTCCCCCTAATTCTGATTCCTCTTCTTGTTTGTTACCTTTTGCATTTAGGGCTTTGTTTATTACTATTATCTGATTATATATTTTTCCTCATTTTTTTCTTTTAGTTAGCCATATAGATTCTCTCTTCCTCTCTGCCTCTTCAACTTGTCCTATTTGTTTTTAATTTAATTTTTATTCTCCTTTCCAAAAATGAGAATTTCCAAAAAGTATTTCTTTTACTCTGTTCATAATCTAGCTTCTCTTTCTGTTTACTCTACACACGCATTTTTTTTTCATTCATTATCCATATAATCTGTTCTCTTTCTTTCCTCTGTATTCTTTATACAATCAAAGCTTCCAAAGTATCCACTTTAGGGTCTACCCTCTAGGTAGAGGTACCCTTTACCTCTAGGTTCTGCCACTGACTTATAGGGCTTATCCTGTGGATTTTCCTTCCTATCATTCCCATTTGCAAAATTATGAATTATTTATGTGATTTGTTTTTTGACCTATTCATTATTTAGGATTTTATTGTCAAGTATCTATTTAGATTCATATCATTTGTTTGTGCTTCCTGAACTGATTGTTTTTTTTTAATTGTATTATTATCTATAAAAGACATTTACATTATCATCTGTAGAAGGTTTTATAAAAACATTTTTTGCCTGTTTATATTTCTTTGCTATATTTCTGGGCCCTAATACCTGGTTGTTTTTTGTGAAAGTTTCATGTGTTACTGAGAAATAAATATGTACTTTAGTGTTTGCATGTTGCAGATTAGAAGTTCTCCAGCAATTTGTTGAAATCTATTCCCCTCAATACATCCTATAGATTAAATTAAACTTCATCTTCCATCTTCATGCCTTTGCACTGATGTTACGCTGTATTTGCAACAAACTTTATTCTCAATTCTACATCTTAGAATCCTTAGTTTTTCTCATGATGGTTCAAGTACTATATTTTCAAGTGAGAAGGAGCTGAAATCTGTGAAGGCAAGTGTAGGCTTATTTTCTCACTAGAACTATGTATTACACAGTCTTGTTGAGTTGTTCTGGTTAGTTTAAAAAAGCTTATTCTAAATCCCAGGTCTTATCAGCTTGAATTTATTTATTTTTTTTTGCGGGGGTTACATCTGATGACTGTCTCTAAGAATCTCTGTCTCTCTCTGCCTCCCCTCTCTCTGTCTCTTTGTCTCTTTCTCTACTTCCCTCCCTCCCTCCCTTTTTCCTTCCTTCCTTTCTTTCTCCCACCCTCTCTTTTTCCTCTTTCCCTTTCTCTTCCCTTCCTCTTCCCCCTTCCCCTTCCCCTTCCCCTTTCCCTTTTCCTTTTTTTTCTCTTTCTCTTCTCTTCTCATCTCTTAAATAATTTCCTCTCCTTGTCTTGCTTGCTCTTTCCTCTTTCTTCTTTTTCTCCCCTTTCCTTTTCTCCTCCCTCTTTCTTTTTTCATTGGTGGAGACTTAAGTGCAGATCAAATTCTGTTGACCCAAGGGAAACTTTAGCTCATGGTATTATCTATGGATAAGTTACAGTTGAAGAACCTTTAAAATTTAACCTAGTCTGTGTCACCCAACCCATCATGAGTCATATGTTACAATAAAATACGTTGAGCTATTTAATATTCATGCTATTAAAGGAAAAATGTGATGTAAAATAATAAGTAACCTGAAAAGAGTAGTACACCAGGATTACTTCTATTAATTTCCATTTTGTGATTTTGACAATAACTCTGCCAAATCCTTTATGATCAAGGGTTTTCCCTTTGGAGGAGAAGTATGACAATTGTGTTTTTGAAGTCTGAGAAACCTAGTTAAAATTTGGCTCTGTCATTTCATATTTCTATAACTTTGGGCAAACCCTTTAACCATTGAGCCTCAATTGTTTATTTGCAAAAAGAAAGGGATGAACTTTTGAAAGAAGATAGGATTTTAAAAGTCATATATGGAGAGGGAAAACATTTTCATACTTGAGGTGAATGCATAAAGTGTTAAAATTCACAGTAAACCATGTTAGCTGACTTATAGAGCTCATGAAGGGCAAGTAGGTGAAAATAAGGCTAAAAAAGAAGCAATAATTTGCTAATGGAAGGCCTTAAACACCAAGTTAAGGCATTTGTCTTTATTCTATAGGCAAAAATGTCCTTTAACATCTTTAAATATGCATATGACATGGTTACCCTACCTGAGATAGTAAAAACTTACAGTATAAATTCTTCTTTGCAACACATATTATGGAAATGAATGAATGAACAAAAGCCTTTTGAAAACGCCTACTCTGTTCTAAGAATTTTTTTAAATGTACAAATGGAAAGAGAGGACATCTTTTGCTCTTATGTAGTTCATATTCTCTCAAGTCATCTTTTGCTCCTATGCAGTTCTTATTCTGTTTGGGTTCATCTGCCGACCAGATGGAAGGACCTGGTGTTGTTAGTGTTACAGTTGTAGAGCAGATGGAAAAGCTGTGTTTGAATACTAGATATGAATAATTAGGAAAAATATTTTTGGAGATTTTTATTGTTTGCTCCTTCTGTAGAAGTCTCTTAGTGCTTGGTACTTTAGTACTATTTCTTAGGAGGTGTTATTTTCTGTTTATCTTCATGCATTTTTGAATGACTGATACTGATTCATATTTCTCATATTCTGCCTTTCAAATTCTCCTTGTCTGAATAACTAAAATACTTAACTTCTTTTGCTTTCTCAATAAAAAATTACATGTAAGTCATTCTAAAAAGTAATACTTTGTTGTTGTCATTTTTTATTTCCTCAGAAATAGAGCAAACCAATTCCTTTGGTTCTGATTAATTCCCTTTATCTTATTTGATTAGATCAGTCTTAGGAGATGACTGGTCCATTTATTAAAGTGGGATTTATTTATTTAAAGCATTTGTTAAATACAGCATTATTCATGACGTGTTATCAAAACATTTTTTAAAAAGATGGCTGAATCATTTCTCTTAGGCCTTCAACATTAGAAATCTATACAATAGATAATCATGGCCTGACAAAGTGAGCTCACTTGATGGATGTTATCCCACCCTCTCTGAAACAATCACTTTTGGGACTTCAACACAATACTTAAACTTATCACAGAATATGTCTTTAATTAGCATGCTCTCTCAGTTGGTCATGTTTCCAATCATTCTTCCTTTTTATTCCAATAGCATTGACATAAATCCCACATCCACCATCACATTCCTTGATTAATTCTTGGTTATACTAGGTACCCATCAGAGTATGGCATCTATAGCTGTGGGACAATCACCATTGAGTAAATCCCTGCCTTAAAGAATGAGTCATTAAAATCGAGGAGGTTTAACTGGGCTCTGATTTTCAATCCAAATTTCATTATATTTCCCACCAAATCCATCCCCTTCCAAATTTAATTGTTACTTTTGAGGGCACCACTTTCTAGTCATCCTGATTAAAATCTTAAACATCTTCAATTCTTTAATCTTTTTCATCTCACATATATCCAATCAGTTGTAAAATCTCAATATTTCTATCTCCACAACATATCTTAAATATGTTCTTTTCCTTTTACTCCCAAAGCCTTCGGTCTTGTTTAGGCTATTATTAAGACTACACACAATACGCCCTAACTATTTCTCTAATAACGTTAAGGTATGAAACACAAACCTCTACTATAAAAGTAACATTAAAAATAAAATTACAAATATCATTAGACAATTATAGAGATCCTCTACAAAGACAATAATCCTGAAATTATACTCAAACAATGACAGAATATTCTAACCTGCAAATTCTTCCTTCTCTGAATAACTAAAATATTTAAATTCTCTTGCTTTCTCTTAATAAAGAAGAATTATATTTGGCTCATTCCCCAAAAGAATAAATTGTCATTGTCATTATTGTTTTGTTACCTCCTTAGAAATAAGATGGACCAATTCTTCTCCTGCCCAATCTCCTTTATCTTATTTGATTGAACCAATGAAACTGGGGGTGGGGGGAGGAATCAATTTGTTATTTTAAAAAGGAAAAGTCAAACTAGTTCTATCTATCTCTATAATTATGGTAATTGTGTTTTGTGTCAACAAAATACCTAATTGGTACATTCTTGCTTTTTAAAAAAATTTTACAGTAACATTGTAAAAAGAAAGCTAGAATTAGTCAACAAAATTAACTTACTATTAAGACATAGGCATTGGATAATTCATTAATTAAGTAGATCACACTGATGGCATGGCAATAGTAAAATAATCCTTATACACAGAATGATAAATAAATGTATATGAGTCTTATTAAAGAGATTGATTTTGCCATTAAAATTTAATTTGGCTGGACCTCACTGCTTTGATTCCTCCAGGAGTGTGCAAGGTTGAGTAACTAACATTGCAGTTAAGTTGGAAAGTGTGGATTTGAAGTTACCTTTTACATCATGATGGATGAAACTGTTTATTTTCAGGTCTGATATATAAGCAGCAACATAGTCTTACTTCAAAGATTTATTATATACTGATATAAGTGGATATAATCCATATATAATGATATAATCATGGAGAACTCTGAATACTGTGTTTATATTTGTGTATTGCAGAACTTTCCATTTAATGTATATGTCTAACTGTATACCCACAGTTCTCTTATTGCCAAAATCAGGAATCAAAAGCCATAAAAAATGGATAATGGAATAGCTCAGTCAGCTATATATCAATTGGGGGAGAGGGGGTATTTTGTTTTTCCTAAAAAAAAAATTGTGGCATTAGGGCATTATCTGTGATTTTTTCTAAATTAAGTTATATCTTTTTTTTTTTTAAAAGAACATAGACTTTATTCATTGTCATTTGTAAACACCAACTTTCATTGGTCCTTGAGCAACATGAAGGATTCAGTAAGAGGTAAAAATTACCAGGATATTTCCTGGAGATCTGAAACTAGACTAAGTAGTATTAGTTTTTCCCATTTATTTCAAAATCATGGTGACATATATATTAGTTCAAAGATCATTCTTCCTCCTTTTTTTTTTTTACTAAATTGAGAATCTAGCACACCATTTGCAAAATGGGGGGCTGTGCAAAAATCTTTTTTAAAAATGTTCAGATGTCCTGTCCTTTTTATATAATGGCAGGTGATTTCTGCCCACTCTCAAAAGGATTTATAATTTAACCCCATCTTTTCAAAAAAAAAAAAAGAAGAAGAAGAAGAAGCTGTATCACACCATTTTCCTCTCCTATCCAAATCTTTTTTTTTTTTTTATTTAATAGCCTTTTATTTACAGGATATATACATGGGTAACTTTACAGCATTAACAATTGCCAAACCTCTTGTTCCAATTTTTCACCTCTTACCCCCCCCCACCCCCTCCCCTAAATGGCAGGATGACCAGTAGATGTTAAATATATTAAAATATAACTTAGATACACAATAAGTATACATGACCAAATCATTATTTTGCTGTACAAAAAGAATCAGACTCTGAATTATTGTACAATTAGCTTGTGAAGGAAATCAAAGATGCAGGTGTGCATAAATATAGGGATTGGGAAGTCAATGTAATGGTTTTTAGTCATCTCCCAGAGTTCTTTTTCTGGGCATAGCTAGTTCAGTTCATTACTGCTCCATTAGAAATGATTTGGTTGATCTCGTTGCTGAGGATGGCCTGATCCATCAGAACTGGTCATCATCTAGTATTGTTGTTGAAGTATATAATGATCTCCTGGTCCTGCTCATTTCACTCAGCATCAGTTTGTGTAAGTCTCTCCAGGCCTTTCTGAAATCATCCTGTTGGTCATTTCTTACAGAACAGTAATATTCCATAATTTTCATATACCACAATTTATTCAGCCATTCTCCAACTGATGGACATCCATTCAGTTTCCAGTTTCTAGCCACTACAAAAAGGGCTGCCACAAACATTCGTGCACATACAGGTCCCTTTCCCTTCTTTTTAATCTCTTTGGGATATAATCACAGTAGTAACACTGCTGGATCAAAGGGTATGCACAGTTTGATAACTTTTGAGCATAGTTCAAACTACTCTCCAAAATGGTTGGATTCGTTCACAACTCCACCAACAATGAATCAATGTCCCAGTTTTCCCGCATCCCTCCAACAATCATCATTATTTTTTCCTGTCATCTTAGCCAATCTGACAGGTGTGTAGTGGTATCTTAGAGTTGTCTTAATTTGCATTTCTCTGATTAATAATGACTTGGAGCATCTTTTCATATGACTAGAAATAGTTTCAATTTCTTCATCTGAGAATTGTCTGTTCATATCCTTTGACCATTTTTCAATTGGAGAATGGCTTGATTTTTTATAAATTAGAGTTAATTCTCTATATATTTTGGAAATGAGGCCTTTATCAGAACCTTTGACTGTAAAAATATTTTCCCAGTTTATTGCTTCCCTTCTAATCTTGTCTGCATTAGTTTTGTTTGTACAAAAACTTTTCAGTTTGGTATAATCGAAATTTTCTATTTTGTGATCAGTTAAATTAAGTTATATCAACGGAAAAAGAGGCCTGTCTTTGAATTGATATTTTTTGTTCAAAGGTTGCTAGTATGAGTGTGACCATCAGAAATTAACTTAACTCTCTGAGCCTCATTTTTCTCATATTCTAAATAAGCAAGTCTATTTGGATGACCTCCAAGGTTCCCTTTAGTTCTAAATATTAAAAATCTCAGGAAGACACATTCCTTCTCTTTCTTTTTTGAGATACAAGGGTTACCTATCTTTTTTATCTTTATTTTTAAATCACCAATAGAACATTCCCTTTGGTTCTTTGATCTAGCATTAGCTAGGAAACTTTGGTGAAGCAGATGCTAAGAAACTCATATTTGGAATGTGAAACCATAAAAAAAAAAGCCAGAATAAATTTAAATCTTTATTAGCAAAATATACTTTTTATAATTTACATAGCTGTCTACTAATAGATACAAGAAAATAATGAGAAAGGCCACTGGAGTAAAATTTAGAAACCTTGTCTTGTAATTCTGACACTATTACTAGCTAGTTGAAATCCTTAGAATGACATTTTCTGTACTCCTTATTTCTATCTTCTCTAAAGTAGGAGGGTGAACTGACTAGATGTTTTTGCTTTCATCTGTAAAATTTCTGATCAAAGCTGAAACTTTGAACAAAATTTTCAAAACTTAAGGATTATTTAGTGTTTAAAACCAAAGCATTTAGCATTTTAAAACTCTTAAATAAATTCTTAGATTTCTTCAGAGATACAATATTAGGATATGATTCTATCTCTTGATCAGAAACATTGTGCTTGGTATGTCTATCTGTCAAACTTTATGGTTCCTTGTGTCAAAAAGTCCTTTAAATCTTATCCAACTGACAGTTGTTACTTCAAAAGCAGGCAAAATCTAAGGCAGTAGTCAGAAGTAATATATTAGATGCAATTTTATCAAAGCTATTTTGTTGACCATCCTATCTGGTTCTGTCAATGGAATCACATTCTGATATACCCATTGGCAACATTTTAATCAGAGACTTGATTTAGATCTTGCTCTTGAGAATGTCCTTGGATAATCTTATTTCCTTCCTAGCTGCCTTTCTCCACTGCTGTTTCCATTCAGTGTTTTCGAGCATTTTGATCTGGATACTCTCCTTTAGATTTTGTACTTGTGAACTCTGGCTTAGATAATTATGACTAGTCCTCAAATCTTCTCTGACAGCATCTGAACTATAGATCTTATTAACCTCTGTCCCTGCTTTTCATCTTCCTCCTAGTAGCTGTTTACAACTTCCTCTTTAATACAAGTTAACTCTAGATGTTTGAGCAGTAGGCTTTCAAGACTGAAAACTTTATCTTCTCCCAGTTTCTTGCTTACTTTGAAACCATCAATGTCAAGCATAAGAGGTCTCTTGACATTTCCATTTTTAAACACTAATATTCTTTTGATAATGTTATGTAACTAAGAATCACAAAAGCACTATGTTCTCTGAAGAATCAAAAGGCAATAGAGAGAAAAACTTCATGGTCACAAGTAGACTATATCATATTACCAATGTAAATAACATTAAATATAAAATTCAAGAAATTTATGATCAGAAAAGGACATGAAGCAATCTCACAGCAAGAGTGAAATGAGAAAGATTGATAGTTTAAATGCTTGGCTGTTATTTTCAAAATATTAGCAATCCTAGAAAAAAGTCTCCAAAGCAATGGGAAAGGATGAGAAGGCATGAATAAGTTGCAGCCAATCACATTAGTAGATTGTTTGCATAGATGAGATAATGGCTATATTGAAGTAATGAATTATAATTAGGCACCTCCATGATTTAAGGACAGCTAAGTGGTCCAGTACATGGAGTACAGTGACGGGTGTCAGGATGCTTCATCTTCCTGAATTCAAATCTGATCTTAGAGGCTAGCTGTATGAACCTGGGCAAGTCATTTAATCCTCTTGCCTCAGTTCCTCATCTATAAAATGAGCTGGAGAAGACAGTGACAAACCAAACTGGTATCTTTGCCAAGAAAACTTCAAATGCAGTCACAAAGAGTTGTATGTGATTGAAATGACTGAACAAGGAAATATGACCTAAATAACCTAGTCTCAACTTATTTCAAATACTAATGTGACTGGCCTGTGATAATTCCTTCTTTACACTATCTTTGAACAGCCATTAACTTTCAGAAACCTCAAAAATGAGGCTTTACTCTTCTGTTTTTTGGCTCTTGACTTTCCTGTCTAATGAAGGGAAATTCAGTTTGAGACCAGATGTGTCAAATAGCTGGAGGTTAACCTGCAATTCTCTTCAAAATGTCACCTTTTTATTTCCTCTAGACTTGTTATCCCTCCTCCCAATCCTGAGTTTGACTTAAGGATGTTTTGCCTCAAGGATGGATAAACTCCTTAGTAATTCCTGCTTCTGCTAGAGCAGAAATGCAAGGGTTCACTGCCAGGAGACCTAACATCTTACTGTTTATCACTTGTTTCTCCAAATTAACACATATATAAACAAGCAAACATTTTGAGCAGCGAGCAACAGAGGTTTCTCTAGGGTGTAAAAATGATTGAAATTCTTTGATTTAGGAAGAAAACTATTAGTGATTATTTTACCAAAAAAGATTCTGAATTGAAATTCCTACAAAATATACCATAAGGAAGCTTGTTACTTGGAGTTCTAAGTATGCTCCTATTGCAAGTCATTAGCATTTCATTGTGTACCACTTTATCATTGAAAAGCAGTTTGCTTCATATAGCTTGGAATGGCCTTCATAACAGATCACTATTATGACGAGTATGTGGACATGAATAATGTTAAAATCACCAAGAAGTGTCACAAAATTAAATGCCTCTTGTATTAGGGCACCTCTGATTATGATTTTTATTTGTAGAGTTTTATATTCAATAAGTTGAATTATTTTGTTGACCATCCTTTCTGTATAGTTGATAGTGTATAGTTGATACTGTAGCCGAACATCATTTTCCTGCAAATGCTTTTGAATTTCTGTAATATTATCATATTGCTGCATCTGGGAAAGAAAAGATGTTTTGTCATTTGTCTTGCATTCTTGAAGCAGAATAGTTAATCAGACTTTTTTTCATACACATAGATTGTTACTTGCTCATCTCAAGTGATAAAGAAATTGAACATTTTCCCTTAAAATTCTGAATACATTCCTATACTGTAGGAAATGAAAATTACTTTCAGACACCCAAGTTTCAGGGTCAATGCATCTTCTTCAAATGGAAAGTATTTCCTTCCCTCCTATCAAGTCATGCCATTTGCTTTCCTTTTACATTGTTGGGGATGGTCAAACATATCCCATTTGTATAAACCATCAAGAGCTGAACTGAAGCTGGAAATATTCCTTCTATTGGGAAGAGAATTAAGGCAATTCTTGAAATAACAAGTTTTTTTAAGTGTCAATAAATTCTTGTTTTAATTATTTAGATATTTCAGTTGAAAGTTTCATAGTTTGATTTTTTTACATAAAAGCCTCTACAATAGTAACTTTGAAAAAAGTGCACAACTGGAGAGTCAGGAGAATTGGAGATACATTTCTATAATTTACAATTAGAAAAGACCTAAATTATCCCTATTAGGAATTTATTTTTAAAGAAACAGTAGCATTGTCCCATAGTAAAGTAGATCAAATATATTTCGAAGGAACTACTGTAATCTCCTTAATTTGTTTTAAGCTCTGAACCATAGGTGGAAATCTCTGGCTTCCAGACTGGATCCAGATTTTAAATTAACGATATCTTATCTGGGGGCAAATTCCAAAAGACAATATCTCTACCTACTTGAGAAAATACACTACTGGCCAAAATCTTAAAAGATCACAATGCTTTTTGAATTTTGTAAGTGTTTTTGTACCCCAATAAAATTTATTTTTTGTATGTCATTCTTTTTCTCTGTGTGTTTCTTTCTGTGCATGTGTTTATTTTTTGTAAAGCACAAATTGGCTCTGGCCTTTCTTTCCCAATCTATACTCCAATTAGCAGACTTGATTATCAGAATAAGACTACTGTATCCTCAGAGATATAGGGGCAATCCTAAACGTGGTTGTTTATTATTATAACTCAGAAGCTCCCATCCAATTCATTTCTTTTAAATTCTCACTAATTAATAAGTGTCCCTACTGTCATTTAACCAGTATCCTATTTTTTTTCTTTTGATATTGTTTAATTATTTCAGTAGTGTCTGACTCTTTGTGACCACATTTGGGATTTTCTTGTCAAAAATATTGGAGTAGTTTGCAGTTTCATTCTACTACACATTTGATAAATGAAAGAAGTGAAGTTAAACAACTTGTCCAGGATCATAGAGTTAGTGTCTGAGGCCATATTGAAACTCTAGGGATTCTATTTATTGTACCCGGTGCCTTTATTAAATCAACCAATTACTCTCTCCTATGTGATTACTATCTTAATATATATATTAAAGAACTTCCATCAATTAGCTTTTCCTAAGGAATATTTACTGAGAAAGTGTAGCCAGGACAGAAGTATAAACCACCCTCCCCAGGCTACATTATTTCATTTACATAACCAGGTGGCCACATCTATTTACTAGAGGGCTGAGTCAAGCAAGTTGCCTCCTGCTTCTTATCAATCTACTAGCAGACTATCATACATGGTATGCTAGATCTCTGGAGGGTTTTTTGACCTTTGAAGTTCACATGGTTTATAATCTGGTATATTTCCTTTAATACGTCTTCACTTAGGATTAAAAAAAAAAAAGAATAAAAACAACAGGAGACAAGATATCCAGCACCATGCATTCATATCTTATGCTATGCTGGTAATAGATAAAGCACCAATAGAAGCACACACTGCTACTTCCTTTGTTCTCATTGAGAAGTTGAAACCAATTTTTTTACTCCCTTAACCTTAAACTACTATTGTGAGAATTGAGTGAACCACATGGTCTCCATCTTGTGACTCAATTCTGAATCTAGCTCAGTTCTCTTTCTATTCCATTATAGGCCTATTTCAACTTCTATTTTGTGAGAAAGCTTTATTCAATTGTGGGAATTGGAAGAAAATTTTATTGCATTATTGAAGTCTTTCATGTCTGAGAAGCTGGGCTACTTCTACCTACTGCTTAGAGACCCTTATCTAAGGACTTAGCTAATGCTGACAAGAAATCTGGTCAAATCCTAAGATTGATGCAAGGAATTTTCTCACAATTAAACATTTCAAGCAACCCCTTTGTATTACCTGGAAACTGGCCCTATATTGGTTAACGAGTAATTGTTGCAAGTTTCTTTAATTGTATACAGACACTCAGGAATGGATTGCTACTTTTTGAAATTACAACTCTTCCTATTCCTGTTCTCAATTTAGAAAGTCCCAAATATTTCTTCTAATAAGAAATTAAATGATATACATTTGCATACTGGTTAATTGTTTTAATTAGTTGGTCTTATTAGATTGTTTTTAATGCTTAAAAATCTGTCACCCCTTGTATTTGGGGATCATTGCCAAAACTGAGGAGACTGGTCCCAAATTATTAAACAATTTTAATGCATTTAAAAAATCAATATGCTCAGAAGTAAACTTTTGTTTCTTCAGTCATTTCATATTTCATCCACCACATCTGATAAATTTGAGAAATAGACTAGATGCCAGAAGATAGGAATTGAGTGGGAAAAGGGCCTGTCCCCTCCAGCACACCTTTCTAGAAGTAGATTCACCAACTCTGCATGTGGTAAATTAAACAGGCAGAGAACATTGCAAAGGATCTGCCTGCGTAGAGTTCCTCTTCTCATTGTGAGGTTATCTCTGTTACATGTGTATGGAATTATATAGAGATAGAATTTAGAGCTCAGATTTGGATTCCATTTAATCCCTACCCCTCATTTTACAGATAAGAAAGCTGAGACCCAGATAAGTGCACACACCAAACTGATACTCATAGCTATCAGTATAAAATAACTAGTAATTCACCAAACATTTCACCAGAAGTAGAAGAGCTAAGAATAAAACATGTCCTTTATTTTTAATCCACTACTTTTTCCTCTGCTCTGTACCTGTTGTCTCTTCATTAGTTGTCTCTTTATTATTAATAATTAAGGTGGCTATTGGCTGAACCTAGGGAGAATTCATAACTTTGGGGAGTGTGATTTTTACTTGATGGTTTGTAATAGGAGGATCATGACCTATCTATGTACCAACAAGCTGGTAGGATAGACATCTGTTTGTTAGAAGCTACTTCACCAGAAGGAGAAAATTATTAGGAACTTAGGGAATAAAATATTATAAAGTATAACGATAATGGAGAGCAGTGCTGCTTGCTGCAGGGGCTGCTAAGATTGTAGTTGGCTGCCCTGAATTTCATGCTGCATCTCCTACCTTTGCTGGTAGCACCATGGCCCCTGCCACTTCCATTTCTATTTGTGTTACACATTACTAGAAGCTGAAATGCATATATTGAATTTCTTTGATGGTGTTACATCTTGTGTAGAAGTATGAATATTGGGAGTTAGAATGCTTTCAAGTAAGGATCCATTGAACTTCTTTGTAAATGTTCCCATTTTGGGATCGGAAATTGATATTTTGGTGGAATAGTTGACAGGTTAGACTATCTGAGCATTCAGCTGAATCTTCTGTTTCCTCTGTAGCATTGCACATTCTCCACCCTCAGACCACTGCCCTTTGCTTTCTTGCATGGGCTCAATGAAGGAGAAGGGATGGGGAAGGGAGGAAGAAGGGTAGGATCAGTTCCTTGCAAAGTTTTTGATCCTTCTGTCAGTTTGCTGAGTTGTTTGACATTTGAACAGGCACCAAATCAAAAATAACAAATAAAAATGAGTATATTGATAACTCAGTCAGGTGGGAAATGAAAAGGAAAGAATGATTCTTTTTCTATCATTTTATGTAACCCAAATATTTTAGAAGCCTTCTTAGGTTAAAGACTTGTACATAGCCTAATTCTATCTACCTGGTAGGCTTATTTTTAATTTTAACTGATTTAATATACTGAAACCATGTTATTAATTCTAAAGTCTTATATACATGTAAAGGATTATTATTGAGATTGATTCACTTTTATAGCATGTGTTTTATTAGAAACTACTTCAGAGCCAGAAGGTAGGGAATATTAGGAATTTGGAAGGGGAATAAAATGTTAGAAAGAATTGTGGAGAGTATTGCTGCTCATTGCTTCATGGGGCTGCAGTTCCATGACTCCTAATTGTGCTGACAGTACTGTGGCTACTGCCAAAACTTACAACAGTAGGATTGAAAAGACTTGGACTCCACCTTTTGTGTCAGAAATGCCTTGGAAGAAATCTCTACACCTGGATGACCAAAGAAAAATATAGAAAAGAATGCAAAATTTGTGCTAGACTGTGCAGTGTTCCACTAGTGCCCCAGTGTTTGCATGCAGTTTAAGACTGAAGTCTGCCATACCTACAGCAAACTGTTAAAAAAAAGTTTGAACTGCCTTTTGGACCTAAAATACAGCCTAACTATTCAGGTCTGTGATGCAGAATTATCTGATAAGGATGACAAGTCTAAGACTGATGTGAACAAAGAATACTACACCTAGAATGTTGAGGAAGAGATTTCTAATTCTGATGGAACTAAGCCAGTTGGTATTCTTAGGAAGGTACAACTATCTATGACATGCTACTCAAATTGACCAGGGCTCCTTTACTCCAGACGGATTCATCCTCGCATTTGTTTTTTCTGGATGAAAGGAGAATGTAAAAAAGTTTGTATTTCTATATAGATAAGAGAAGCCTAAAAATCCTGATGTTCTCTTCCTGATCATATGGTGTCAATGATTCTGTGTCAGATAAGCTTCTAGTATGAGCTTGCTGGGTGATAAGACCATTCCTGCACTATTTGTTGGTGGTCTGGCAGATACAATCAGTGACATTGATTTCAGAAATCACTTTCACCAATTTGGTGAAGTCTGAATGATACCAGTTGTACAGAGGTAGCAGTGTGCTTTCATCCATTTTGCTAGGAGGCAAGCTGCCAACATGACTGCTGAGAAATAATTCAACAAACCCATTGTAAATGGTTAAGACTTAATGTGAAACTGGGAAAATCCCAGCCAGCCTGAGAAAAAGAAAAAGAAAAGGAAGGAATCACTGACTGTGGAATTAAGCCTAGAGTCTATCCCAGGACTTCCTGGAGCTTTTATTCCTCCTATAGCAGCTGAAGAAGATACCTGTTCCAATTATTTTAATCTTCTTCCTGTTGGTCTTCAGCATTGGTTAACATTGTCTAATCCCCACCTCCCTGATTCTGTCTCTACCCCACCAGTTTTTGGACAACACATATTCTATCACCTCCCTTCATATGAACCCCAGGACCATCTACTATCCTTGCAAGATCCCACACAGTGGGGACTCATGCAGGAAAACATAGCAGTCCCCAATATGCTGTTAATGTAGTTGGGCTCTGAGGAGGAAAGGCACTTTAGAAATGTAATAAGTAAATGTTGGAGTAATTGTTTTTCTTTTGTTAATGATAGCATATAACATGCTAAAATAGGAGCAAACAGAGAGCTGGAGCTGAATTTCTAAATACAGGACAAGTGGAGAAGTCACATTAAACTGATATTAATAAATTTGGTCACTGATTTAACAATGTCCTTCACTTCTTAATCATACAGAAAAAGAGAGGTCAGTGTACATTTGAAGCTTCTGGGAATCTTTAAGAAAATTAATTTTAATTATATATCTATCTCTTTGTGTGTTTGATATCTGGCAAACTTTGGTCTGAGGTGAAAGCAGTATTTGACAATATTTTTCAAATAATTCTTTTGCTAGTGTCAATAGAGTCATTAAATAGGATTTCCCATTATCGAAAGTAAAAATTTGAAAATTAAATATTCCTACACACTTTTTTTCCTCTTCTCTTCCTTTCACTAAAGGAACTTCAAATAACAAAGCAAAACAAATTTCTACTGTCTTAAAGTTTCTGCTTATACTCTGATATACAAATCGACTGATCAATTCACAAAACATGAGGCCTGCATCACAAATTCATGCTTCCTCTCAAAGGATATAGTAACCTTTCTAACTGTGAAATGAACAAATTTTTGATTTGGGTTGTATAGGTGAACTGTGACTGATGGAAGGGTCTTTGTTTAACTTGTACCTTCATGTATTTCTGTCTAATTTTCTGTTGCTTCCAAGGAAGCTCTCTATCCCTATACTCTTTATAGAAATATTGTTTGGATGTAACTAAATTATTGACGAGTGAAAAATGAAAGGAAATAGACCTGTTCTAAATTTTAATTTTGTAAAAGAATTATAATGGGCCATTTTTAAAAGAGAAAGAAAGTACAATGTCAGCATTAAGTCCATAAGGTTTGTGACCTTTAAAAAGAAATTGTTCTGAGGAGCCATCATTGAGATGAATATAGTCTTAATTTCTTTTGGATTACACTTAAGGAAAAGAAAGAAATGCTAATAAAATGGTTCATGGAAGAAAAAAATGTCCTGACTAGAGCCATTCTGTTCTGTTTCTAGCTATTTAGACCATGAAAGTAATGAGTTAGGCCCAGAACGATGTAGGAGCAGAATCAGCTCTTTCACATTTGGGAAATTGTCCATTGCTTTCAATGATCCTAATCTGCTCAATGCTGCAAAAACCCATCTCTTTAGTTCTAATATTCTCCCAGTGACTACTATATGGTTGAAAAGCATAGGAACCATGATCTTGAAAGAACTAAAATTTTATGTTACCTAGAGGTTCATGTGAAAAATACTTGTGAATATAGACAGTCTGATGCACATCACCAACTTAAGTGTGTGCAGTATCATAGAATACATATCTGGAGAATGTGTGAACAGAAAAGGAAGTATGTAGTGAAAAGATAAAATATGTGAACAACCCATATGGCCCATGTTCCTCTGAAAGTGTCAGTACTTCAATTTGCCAAGGATTCTTTGATTTCATCATTGTGGCTTCTACATGAAGCCTTTTTTTCCTCTGCTCAGCCCCTCCAACTGGTACTCTCTTTCCCCCCACTCTCCAATCATCTTATATCTACTTGTTAATATTCCTATAAATGCAATTGTTGTCTCCCTTAGATAACTTAGAAGTTCCTTAGGAGTAAGAAATGTTTTTGTAGTCCCAGAACACAGCACACAGTAGGTTCTTAATAAATGCTAATTGTTTCATTGCATACTCCTTTTTCTGATACAGATTGTAAGCCATTTGAGTCTGCCTGTCCTATATAAGTAATTCCCATTTCCTTCTCTAAACTCAACAGACTGGCCTTTCAGTAACCCTTGCAACTGTCTTTCTTTTAAAACTACATGGAGTCCAATTGAACCCACAAGTTATCTTTGACCATTTGTTACTTTCACTCTAGAATCAAAGGTGAAGATTACCCCTGAGGTATTTAAAGGGAGGCATCTCCCAGGATTTGGGTAGAAAAATATTTACCAAAAATGGTGCAGGATGACAAAAGGCACGAATGAGGTTTCTAGCTACATAAATGGAGGGAAATTCTGTACACAGATCTTCTAGTTTAAAGTATCAGAGTGAAAATATTTTTAAAAAGTAATCTTCCATCACTCAATTGTTAAATGGTCAAAGGGCATGAAGAGGTGATTTTCAAATGAAGAATTCAAAGCTATTCATAAATGTTCTAAATCATATGTAATTAAAGAAATGAAAATTTTAGCAACTGTGAGGTATCCTCTCTGACCAATCACTTTGACTATTATGACAGAAAGGGAAATGAGGAATGTTGGAGGGGATTTGGGTAAATAGGCACACTAATGCATTGTTGCCAGAGCTGTGAAATAGTTTAACCGTTTTGTAGAATAATTTGGAGCCATGGCCAAAGGGCTGCTATAAAATTGTGTTTACCTTTTGACTAAGTAATGTCACTACTGGATCTATACCTGAAGAAGATCAAAGAAAAAGAGAAAGGATCTATATGTTTAAAAAGATTTATAGCAAATCTTTTTGTATGTTGGTAAAGAATTAGAAACTAAGGGGATACTTATCAGTGTGGGAGCAGCTGAACAAATTATGGTATTTGAAAGTTATAGATAATATAGTGTTATAAAAAATGATGAAAGTAGTGGTTTCAGGAAAAAAAACTAAGACATGTGAACTGATACGAAGTAAAATGAGCAATGGATGAAGATCTGCAACCCTATAACAAAAAATGGTTTAACCACAGGTCTTTCTCAGGCACTTATCAACTTTTGGCATTTTTTATCTTGACAAGACTATTTTCTTATTTTTTTTTTTTTACTTCCAGCTCCAAATTCTCTCCCTTCTTCCATCTCTTCCCCCATTCATTGAGACAACAAAAAATGCAATACCCATAACATATATTAAGTCATACTAAGCATATTTCTGCTTTAATCATGTTCTTTAAAAAGCAAGAAAAATAAAGAAAGAGGGGAAATGTGTTATGGGCCAGAACTCTGAACTTGAAACAAGGATGCTTACAAGGTACTAAGTGGAATTGAGGAGACAATAGTTATATAGTTTAGCATGGTTTAGTATGATTGATCTAATCCTACAACAAATGATGGTTTCTATCTGCCAAAAGCTGATAAGTGCCCGAGAAAGGCCTGTGATTAAACCATTTTTTGTTATAGGGATGCATATCTTCATCCATCTTATATGGCACTAACAGCATTTGCCTTGCTGCTAAATAAACCAGTTAATTGTATTCTCTTGAGACCTCCCAAAAATTGTATATCATCCTAATAAAGCTGGATCCCCTCTTGATCGTGTCTTTGAACACAGGAGTGGGCCTCCTATCTTCTGTTCTGTGATAGTTGTGATATAAATGTGTTGAAATAAAATTTCTGAAGTGACAAAATGCTGTCTACTAACTAGAAAATAAAGCACAAGAAAACATAAGATAAATGTATGCATAATGTCTAGCAATAGCTATCATGGTGGTGGAAATACTCTGGGATCACCTCCTGCTGATCCTGGGAATTTCTCCCCCTGGCCTCCATAACAATTTTTAAATTAATTTTTTATAAATTATGTGAACACCAAAAAGGAGAATTTTATCATAAAAAGCAGAACATCAAAAGAAGATTATATATGAAGATGCAAATCTCCATTTCATACCATTTAAACCCATTCTTTTAATCTATTTGGGTTTTAAAAATATACATAATAATTTCATATTACAATGCTTGCTTTGCTTGCCTGTACTTCCTTCTAAACTTTCTTCTATTCAATTTTGTGCATTTCAAAAATAAATAAAAAGTTTGAGTAGCCCTCTTTCTGGGAACCATTGTTGGAAGTTGGCAAGTTGCCTGGCTGTCTTTTTATGCAGTTTTGAAGAAAGCACGCACTATAGTTTTTTTAAATTGACTTTATCAATACTTGCTCTAATTATATATTTTTTAAAGTTTTTGCTGAAATATGTGGGAGCTTAGTGGTCTGTTTTCATTAAGACAGCTTTCCTGCAAAGAAATCTAGATGGAAACCCTTCTCTACACAATAGAAGAAAATATTTGTGAATTGTTCAAATGGAAAAAGTCAACACCTTTCAGGAAATGTTCTGGTTATATGTCTCTGTGAATTGAAGTAAGCTGATATTATTATAAGTACAAATCAGTAAGAGATAGACTAATGCAGTTGATAGAACACTGGTCCTGAAGTGTTGAAATCCTATCTTGAAATTATTTAGATGAATTAATCTGGGCAAGTTAAAATATTTTGAGTTCTCAGAATGCTCATCTATAAAATGGATATACTGATTGTAGTACCTATCTTACAGAAATATAAGGATCGACTTCTTTCCTATTCTTGCCAACTCTTCTACTTTAATCCTTAACTTACCTTGCTATTACTTAACCTCCTCCCATCCATAATTCTTCCCTTGTCTTCTTCCCCCAACCTTTACTTCCCCTCCATTCATCCCTTCCCCTTTATTTGGAGGGTATTATACCCTTTCTCATATATATATATATATATATATGTATACATATGTATATATATATATATATATATATATGTAGTGTTGCTTATTTAATCCATTTCTGATGTGAATTGATTTTGAGAATTATGATCCCTCCTCCTCACTCTAATGCCTCTGTGTCTGTTCTTCCTCTGCACCTTATTTGTATGTCTCAATTACTGGTGTCAGTCTTAAACATATGGTATATATTTCCATGAAAAAACAGAAACAGTTTATTTATGTTTAGTTTCTTAAAGTTAATCTTGGATACTGGCTTTTATATGTTAAATTTTATACTGAGTTCTGGTTTGGTTGACAGAAAGGCCTGAAAATCTGCAATTTTGTTGAATGTCCATTTTTCCCCATTCAATAGCATGTATAATTTTGCTGGATATGATATTTTTGGCCACAGGTCTAGTTCTTTTGATTGTTGGTAGATATGATTCTAGGACCGGTGGCCTATTATTGTGGCTACTATAAGTTGTATGCAATTATAATCATAGCTCCAGCATTTTCTTGTTTTTTGCAAAATTTTCTCTTTGATCTGGGGGTTTCAAAATTTGGCAGTAATATTCCTATATATTTTCCACACATCCCTTTGAGGTGGTGATAGATGGATTTTCTCTATTTCTACTTTTTCCTCATGTTATATCACTATAGGACGATTTTCTTGGATTATTTCTTGCAATATTGTGGTTGAGGTTCTTTTTTTTTTTTTTTTTTTTTTTTTTTTTTTGGTTAAAGCTTTAGGTAGTCCAATTATTCTTATATTTTCTTTTCTTCATCTTTCTCCAGATTTATTGATTGACTCAAGAACATGCCTCTTCCTAAAGGAAAAGAACAGAGTAATGGAAAAAAGAAGGGGGAAGGGGGCAGAACAAAAAGTTACCAGCCTGAGTCTATTTAATGGCAATTGTTTCTTTTTATTTAATTTTATTCTTCCTATAACCTTCAATTAAGATTAAACTCACCTGACCAAAATCTGTCCCATAGGATGTGAAAATTTACTTAAAGCCTTAAACATCCATTGTATTAGAAGCCAGAGGGAGAATCTCAACTGTACTTGACTTTTTGATAGCATGTAATTCTTCCTTTTCAATTTGTCTTTTTCTGAACTCTCTAAATGTAGCTTAATCTGTAACCTGATTTAGTTTAACTACAGTTTGTTTGATAAGGTTTGCTTTCTTAGCATATGTATGAAATTTATAACTTTATGTAACTAAATTCAATTTTATGACAATTAAATTATGTGTGGAATTATGCATCTAGCTTCTCTTTTAGTATTATGACAAAAAGAATATATAAGATTATAACATTTAAATTAATTATTTCTGTCACTGAAGTATTTTTGCCTTATAAGTGGGCTGGTAGGAATCCTAATAGGAGTTCAAGTTCTTTCTGAGGCTTGAAAATATGCTAAATAATATAAAAATATGATAAAACCTAGGTTTTTATCTCTATAGTTTTTGTGTTGTGGTAAATATATTTTGGTAGCAATTACCTACCACATGAATTCAGAGAGAAGACATTTTTTCCATAACATCTATTTTATAGTCAAGGACCAGATCTTGATCATGGTAAAAATATAAGCCCTGATCTCATAATCCAAACAAGTAGGAAATACATAGGAAATGAAAAATGAATACTCAGTGAATTGGATAGCTTTTAGATAGCTTAAATATACTTAATAGATAGCTCTCATAATTTACAGGACAATGTGCTTCACTGGGGCTAGTTTTTATTGTATTAAATTATTTTTCAACAAATCACAGAACTTGGGATTTGAAATTTCATATGTAAACATTTAAAATGAAGAATTCAATTTTAAAATATATGAAACAGTAAGCTGTCTATTTATTCTTCCACCTAATCTCTTTTTTCAATTTAATCTCATTGTTTGAAGGCCGTTTCAACACATATTTTTATCTATTATTAATTGGGTAGCAATTCTGAAGCATCCACAAAATTTTTTCTTCTCAAGGTTAGATTTATGCTGCTATTCATTCTAAGTTTTACCAATCAGATTAAACTGTTATGTGGTCACACACTTCTCTGCAGATCAGGAGACTTGGGTTCTAGTCTCAGTTCTGCCATTAATCTGCTATTAGCCATGATGGCAATATCTTTTTATCTATCTAACCCTCTATTTTTTTTCATTTAGAAAATAGTAGAGTCAGAGCTGCTTTCTAGTTCTTCCAAGTGGTGACATTCTACATTTCTATGATACTGTAACTACCCAACTTACTACCATGCATTCATCATTATTTGGTGCTAGAAGGAAAGAACACAGCTAAGTGAGGATTAAGCTAATTTTAAACTATGTTAAGGTCATCTCAACCTGGCCTCTCCATTTTTTCTTTAGACATCTAATTTGTTCTTATTAGCAAAAGGTTTTCATCATTTTTCAAGTTATTCTATAATTACTGAAAGGAAGGAAATGTTCTCAGTGTTTAGACAAAGACACTTGGGCATTATGATATAATAGCTAACAGTGAAGTTGTAACCAGGAGATAGTTACAATCCTACAAATTAGCTACATGATTCATATACAAGTCACTTTACTTTAACATTCAGTTTCGTCATCTGTAAAATTGGGCTAATGTTTCATGTCTTCATAGATGAAATTTGTTACAGCTTTTCTTGACACATTCAAAAGTGTGAACTTAAAAACCAAAGTCAGATAGGACAAAATCATAAGGGCCAAAATCAGCAACACCCAACAAAGAAAATCAAAATCACACACACAATTGAAAACATTTAAGTAAAACAACATAAAAATTTTTCATGATTATATTTTTATTTATTAGTGATTATAAATGTGACAAGTTTCTTCCATCATTTGCTAATTATTAATATGTATGAATATATATATGAATATATATATATATATATATATTATTTGTTAACTTTAACAAAGTAGTATCCACATACTTTGCCCTATTTGTAATGGCCTTTTTCTTTTGTTTGATGTTATTTTCATTGAACTAATTGTCAAGATACATATATCTTTTTGTTTCTCCCCTTTACTCTATAGCACTTCCTTTCATCTTTTTCAGATTTTTTTGTATTATCACTGAGTTCTTGTTGACAAATAATATTCTATGACATTAACATATATTAGAATATGGTTTATTCAGTCATCCTCTAAGTATTGGTCACATATTTTCAGGCTTTTCCATTATGTGCTTAGAATATATAAAAATATATCTGTTAATATTTTTGTACAGCTAGATCTTTTGTACAAAAACTACATCAGGCTATCCATCTAAAAATCAGATTTCTAAGTGAGAGGGCTAATTGCATAATTTGAAATTGTTTCACTAGACCTTCTGAGGGGTCTTGTAATAAAATAGTTTTGTTTATGATTCTTACTGATGTGATTGAATTATTTCCCCCTCTGCTATCATCTCTTCAATTTCAAGTGTATGGTATAATGAAGGAATGAGGTACAATTACTACAAACCCCATATGGATATGCAAGAGCTACTTCATCCTTTCAGCTCTTTGTATCAGTTAAATTTTGTATAAATCCAGTTCTCTTTATAAGGCTTATGGTTAAATTTGCAAAAGTAGTCTCAAGTCAATCATTTTATACTATTTATCTACATTATGTGGTTCATAGTCTTTCAGAGGTTTTTCTAAAGATTTAGCTTCCCTGAACTTAATATTTCCCCAACTAATCAGAATATGCTCTACTCATTATTTTCCTCTGATTTACTATTCCTATATGCTCAACAAGATCCATGGTTCTGGTCCTATGCCAATATAGCCTTCTAAAGTTATTGTTTAGCCATGTCTGACCCTTATGACCCCAAATGGTATTTTCCTGGCAAAGATATCAGAATTTTCAATTTTCTTTTCTAGTTCATTTTTATAGATGGGAATCTGAGGTAAACAGCATTAAGTGACTTGGTCAGGATCACACAGCTAGTAGGTATCTGAAGCCAGATTTGAACTCAGGAAGAAGAACAGCATCTTCCTGACTTTAGGCCTAACCTTTAATCCACTGTGCCATCTGGTTGCCCTAGCCATCAAAAACAGAAAATACAAAACTCTAGAAAACTGTTATTTGACTTGTTCTTTCTGACTGTGTGTGGATGGCAATGAATGTTCATATAAAAGAATGTGATATTATTTTTATGGATCTTGATTTGGCAAATGCAGTGATAATGTCTAAGTGATGCAGTGGATGGATAGAATACTGGATTTGGAATCAAGATGACTTGAGTTTAATAATAATAGCTGCCATGCTAAAAGTTCCATTGTAACTAGTTTGAGTCTTGCCTCAGAAACTTCATAGCTGTGTAAGCATGGACAAGATATTTAAGCTCTTTGTGCCTCAGTTTCCTGATCTGTAAAACAAGGATAATAGTAGTGCCTCTATTCCAAGAGTATTATTGTTGTGGTTCAAAGAGGACCCAAAAATGTTGGGTTCAAGGGGACCACCAAATATTGGGGTTCTAGACTGTTGTTGTAGTAGGCCTCAAAAGAATTTGCAGGCTCAGAGTCATCTCCAAGTCAAGGGGCTAGTTTATTGTGATTGTAATTCCAATAGAGCTGGCTAAATTCCGAAGAGGAGGATAATGAGGAAGTAGGGGACAAACAGGTATTTTTATAGGAAAAAAATGAAAAAAATCCCAGCTGCTCCATGTCACTGATATGCTAATTTTATGGCTTAAAAGTGGAGTTGAGGAGTGTTCAGGCTCTTATTTTGTGTTCAGGTTCCTTACCCATAGTTCCTTGGGCAGAGTTCACAGGAGAACCTTCCAAGGATATGTTTGTAATAGGACTGAAACAATACTAGGTCAAGTGGCAAACATTTTACTTTGTATTATGCCTCATTATTGATGCTCATTAACTCTAAGCATCCTATTATCACTGGGCAGCAGGCTGTTATCTGGACTTAACATCTTGGCCATACAAGTTGTGGTTATTGTTTGTCCATTCTGGTAGAGGAGCATGACATCAGAGAGAGCATACCATGACATGCAAGTGAATTGGACTTGAGTGAGAGAGGGCTGTGCAAGGTCACCTGGCTCACTTTTTGCTCTAGAGCCATCTGGGACCAGTGATCAGATATAGATCAGGACAACTTTTAAAATAAGTTTTTTTTTAAATTTTTAAATTAGGTCGCAGTTTGACTGAAGCCATACCCATTCAGTGACTAAAACTAAGTAATAATTGAGGATCAAAAAACTGAGCCACCAAAAAAGGTGGTTTTTTTCACCTAGTCAAAAAAAATCTAAATAAATCAATCTGGGAGGGGAAGATCCTCAGGGTTTCTGGTCAAAAAGGAATGATTGCTATTTACATCCATTCAGAGTCAATCAGAACCTAAACAATGAACAACTGGGGGCGGGGAGGTTGGTCTGAGACATATTGTTGGCCAATCAATGAGACTCAAAATAGTTTGGATTTAAGGCTTGGTTCTTAAGAAAGAGATCTAGCCAGTAAATCCCAAAATATCTTGGGAGGGTTCAGCAACACCCTTTCCCCCCAAAAAAGTGTTTAAGAGCATCTGTAGGTAAAGGTATGATATTTTATGAATTGTACAAGGTAAACTGAGGAAGATAGTCTAAGAGAAAAATATTTCATTCCTGAAATTAAATATTGGGTTTGTACTTGTTCATTCCCAAGATCAGGTAGCCTGGGGATTACTACTACATTATTCTTAAGGGATTTACTACATCATTTTGATGATCCAGTGAGATAAAGGATCCAGAGTGGTTTGCAAACCTTAAAGTTCTATGTGCATACCCTTTGATCCAGCAGTGTTTCTACTGGGCTTATACCCCAAGGAGATACTAAAGAAGGGAAAGGGATCAGTATGTGCCAAAATGTTTGTGGCAGCCCTGTTTGTAGTGGCTAGAAGCTGGAAACTGAGTGGATGCCCATCAATTGAAGAATGGTGGGTAAATTGTGGTATATTAATGTTATGGAATATTATTGTTCTGTAAGAAATGACCAGCAAGATGAATACAGAGAAGCTTAGAGAGAATTACATGAACTGATGCTACGTGAAATGAGCAGAACCAAGAGATCATTATATACGTCAACAACGATACTGTATGAAGATGTAATGTGATGGAAGTGGATTTCTTTGACAAAGAGACCTAATTCAGTTTCAATTGATCAATGATGGACAGAAGCAGCTACACCCAAAGAAAAAACACTGGGAAATGAATGTAAACTGTTTGCATTTTTGTTTTTCTTCCCGGGTTATTTCTACTTTCTGAATCCAATTCTCCCTGTGCAATGAGAAAACTGTTTGGATCTGCACACATACATTGTATCTAGGATATACTAGGACATATTCAGCATATATAGGACTGCTTGCCATCTAGGGGAGGGGGTGGAGGGTGGGAGGGAAAAATCGGAACAGAAGTGAGTGCAAGGGATAATGTTGTAAAAAAATTACCCTGGCATGGATTCTGTCAATAAAAAGTTACTATAATAATAAAAAAAAGGGAAAAAAAAAACCTTAAAGTTCTATATAATGGTTAATTTTTTTTGATAGTATTGATTTTGAATGTAGTATCAATCATTAGTTGTATTGTAATAGTAATATTTTATGTTAGCATGACTCAGGTCACACTCTAGATCTGATGAGCCTTGGTGACATGAGACCTTTATCAGAAGATGTAGTTTTAAGTCCCAGTCCTATCCCTTTCTGAATGTGTGACATTGAAAAAGTCACTTGGAACTATCTCATGAGCCTTAGTTTCATCATTTGTAAAATGTGGACCAAAATTCTTGCACTTGTCAATCTCTCAGGATTGCTATGAGGATCAAATGAGCTAACTGAAAGAAAAGAGCTCCTTTTGAGTCCTGTGTTCAATACATGGACAAGTCAATGTTTCTACCTGCAAAATGGGAATAATTATACCTGCAACACTCATCTCATTGTTTGGGGGACTGAATGAGGCACTATATTTTGCAATACATTTTTTTTTTAGCTGAGGCAATTGGGGTTAAATGACTTGTTAACTGTTGGGGACCAGATTTGAACTACCACTGACTTCAGGGGTAGTGCTCTATCTACTGTGCCACCTAGATTCCCCTTTTGCAATATATTTTATAAAACTTAAGAAATTATAAAAATATTAAAGCATAATATAAAAGTATAATACTGGGATGTTGTATATGATTTATATATACTTAAACTTTGTGATCTAGAAAGGCTCATTTAGTAGCAAGCTTTCATTAAGTCACAATTTTGTAGCAATGAGGATTGTTATTGTTTTTGTTCTTCATTCTTGAAGAGGACTATGACATCAGGGAGGGGAAGCCATGACATGCAAGTGAATTGGATTTGAGTGAGGGAGAGCTGAGCGAGGGCACCTGCCTCCAGAGCCATCTGCGTCCAGTGTCCAGATATAAATCCAGGCAACTAGAGATGGCCCTGGATAAAATGGGAGAACTCAACCTTTTCAAGCTAAAATCTTCAACAAGTCTCCGTTTGACTGAGGCCCCACTGATTCAGTGAAATTGAGGTAAAGAAGCTCTCCTTTCATTTAGTTCAAAAAAATCTGAATGAATGAATGAATTTGGGAGGGGAAGACCCTTAGAGTTTATTGGAGGAAAGAAGAAAAAGTTTTCATAAAGCACTGTTACTATTCTGATTAGAGTTGATGAATCTAGTTGGAGGTGAGATAATATAATAGCAGATTACAAATGTGTGTGTGTTTGCAATGCAATATTGCACTTTATTATAAAAACTATGCCTATATATTATCTATTTTTATGTATATTTATGTATATCTATGTTTGGCTTTACAATTTGGGTTAAAGCAAAGACTTAGTTCAAAGATTCAGAGGACATCATTACTAGGCAAGCTAATACAAATAAGAACAATGGCATTATGTGGCACAACTAGTAGCAAAATAATATCAATACATACATTATATCTTATGTTAGACAAACAGAGGTTTATCCCCACGGATACAAGACCTAGAATAAGGAAGAGGAGTTGTGTTGTGGAAAGTATATGCTCAAAGTTGGGTTTCAAGGAAGTAAATTTTAGACACTAAAAAAGGATCTTGGTTGAGGATAGTCAATTAATGCCAAGAGTGGAAGGGGGCCATTTTTAATCAGCCCCATCTGTGATGAACAAATTTCCTGGGATCTCTTAGCAGTACAAGTCTTGAGTGAGAGGAGTTTCTTTACCTGGACCAGAAATTGAGTAAAAGGAGGGCAGTGGCCAAAGGATGGGCCACAAGTTATTTTATATGGAAAATTTAGTCAAAGGAACTTGAATAAGTCGGATTTCTGACTGGATTACCTCCAGAGAATGGGATCATGGAACTAAATTGATCTCTTTTATCAAAGTATTCTTCCTGCCGCACAGAATAATTTTTATCAGTTCTTCAGTTTCTCTATGACCACTACACTCACCCTTCAGGACCTCATCAATTGGCTATTGTAATTGAACAATAGTTTTACTTATTAAGAAGTTACAAACATTAACTATCTGACAAAGGTTTAAATAGGTCAGAAAAATGGAAAAGTATGAAACCGTAATATGCTTTATGAACAATAAAACTGTGACTCTATTAGAATCTTACAATTGAGACATCAAACTATATTTCAATGACCACAAAGATCATATTTTATATATATGCATATATGCAAAATTATGTATATATATAGGACATAATATCATAATACATTATAAATGTATTAGAGAAGTAGAAACACAAAGGGATTGTTAATTATATATAACATTTATATAGTGCTTATTTTATGCTAAGCATTATGATATTACAATTATGATTTCATTTGATTTTCACAACAAACCTGGCATTATGGTATTACAATTATGATCTCATTTGATTTTCACAACAATCCTGGGAAATGGGTACTTTACAAATGAAGAAACTGAAGTAAATAGAGATGAAGTGACTTGACAGCTACTAAGGTCTGAAACTAGTTATGAATTTAGATCTTCTTGACTCCAGTCCTGATGCTCTATTCATTGCTCCACTTAGCTGCTGATATAAGGTCCCAGGGAAGATTTATGGAAGAAGGCATATTTGATTTGATTGAGAAATTAACAGGTAGAAAAAAGGGACAAAAGATATTCCAGGCCTTGGGAAAAATATAATTAAAAATTAGGAAAACAAAACACATGGTCATAGGAGAGAGCAAAGGACCATTTGTCTGAAATACAAAGTGTGTGGAAGAGAATATTATGAGTAAATTAAAAAGCGATAGAAGGGTTCATAGGTGTTAATAGGGTTCTATGTGTTTTTAGCATATGGGTCCTTTCTCAAAAGAATGCTTTTAAATACATAAAATGTTTAAAAATTATTAATGCAAAGGAAATCAGAAATAGTTACCAGAATACTAATAAATAAGCTGGGAAACCCCATATCAAGAAGCCTTGTCATAAAACATGATCCAAATGTGATGACACACATTCTGTGTATGCCCATGATAGCAACAGATAATAGAGATCCTTGCATGGCAAAAGAATTCAAGCTTTATTCTATTGACAACAGGGAGTTATGAAACTTAATGAGCAGAAGAGAGGCAAAACTAGACATATTCTGGTAATGATGTGAAAAATTGGTAGAAGGTAAAATAGAGGCAGTAAGTCTTACTTATAGAATGTTAAAATAGCTCAAGCAGATGGCACCTAGTAAGTGCTTAATAAATACTCACTAAATGAAAGGTTTTCAACCTTCTTTCAAAGGCACCTTTCACATTTATTTCATCAATGATTTAGATGAAGTTATAGGTAGTACAATTCAAAGTTTCAAATAAGAAGTTGGAGAGATTTGTAACTATCAGACCTGGTCATCCAAGAAAGTTCTCAATAGTCAAGAACATAATAGAATCAAACTTAATAAAATATAATATCTTATTCTAGGTTTCAACATTATAAATCCAGACTTATTTGATGATATAGACCATATATGTGTGTGTATATAATATAGGTAGATAGATAGTGGTATGGGTAGATGAGAACTGATATATAAAAAATATGGTGATTTAGTGAACTACAAGCTCAATATGAATACATTGTGTGACTTGACAATTAAAAAAGTAAATATAGCCTCTGGGTCCATTGTTAAACAAAGACAAGGGAGATAGCTAGTCTTTGTCTTACTCTAGTCAGATCACATTTAAAACAGGATTTCAGCTATTTTAGTAAGAATATGGACAAACAAGATATCCAAAAAAGATCTATACATGATGGTGAAGAAACTGAAAACCATGCCATAAGAGCATTCATTGGTTAAAGGATCTGGGTATGTTTAGTAATGGGAAGAGAAGACAAAGTCAGAGTTACAACTAGCATAAATGAGAGTAAACGAGGCTTTGCTCCAGGATGCTGTGATTTAGGAGGAGGATGAGGATGTTCTTCCATCTTAGAAGAATGCATTAATATGACTTCTCCCTCAAGAGACTACCATCTGTGAGCTTCATTTTATTGATTCCTTGAGAAACAGAGCATAACCACCCACAGGAAAGTCATTAGGAAAGGGCAACTGTCTCTCAGTACAACTGGATCTGCATTTGGACTTTCCTATATCATTTTATCTTGCACAAGAGGGTGCACACACCTACACCCACACATATACACATTCCTCTCTTGACTTTGTGCCACCCGTGGGCTCATCTGGATTTTTGCAAGTATCATTTATGACTCAGGAGTTGGCAGTCAAGCATGATAATTATCTCCAAATATATGAAAAATTTTCATGTAAAGGAAGATTTAGAATTATTTTAATTCCAAAGCAAAGTTGGAAGTATTTGGTGGAAGTTAACAAAAAAAAGATTTTTTTAGGAAACAAAAAAACAAACTACTTACACTTTTCTTTTCCAGTAGCAAAATAAACTATGTAGAGTGTTAGTAGATTTCTTTCTATTTTCCTCACTAGTAGTCTGTAATTGGAGAATGCATGGTTATTTGATAATGAATTTTGAAAAAAAAAACAATTATCTTGGTCAAGTGTTTTGATAAGCTAGATGTTCTTTGATGTTTACTTAAAGATTCCATGATTTGTGTGACAATTGTTATAAATGTGTCATATTCTTCTGCTATACAATTGAGGGCAAGAATTGTCTTTTTTGTTAATTTTTCTCTTTTGCTTATCTCCAGCATTCAGCACAAGACTTCTGATGCAGCAGACAACACATTTTGACTACTTACCTGAATATGGGATTTCAAGGTTTATAAAATCTTTTACATATAGTATTAGGACATAACTTCAAAATTACCCTGTAAAATAGCTGTTGCAGATGTCATCATACTCATTTTAGTTTTCTAGCTACTAAAGTTCAGAGAGATTGTGACTTGTCAACAGGGCAACCAAGTATATATATATATATATATATATATATATATATATATATGTAACCAAATGGACAAAGAACTGGTATTAGAGTTATATATTGTGTTGAATAGTATCAAATTAAATAGTTCATAATATATGACAATGAGTCTTGATAGTCAAAGCCCATTATAGTTCACTTTAGGACCACATCACCTTGCTATGCTGTTTTCTCTATTCACTCTAGCTCCATCCTTTTTACTCCTATGACCTGAGTACATTTAAGTGTCTACTTGAAATCTGTTGATTTCAAGAACAAGAACAAGAAGAGTTTCTTTGCATATTTCATTTCTGTCTCTTTTCAATTCATCACTTATTTCTCTGTCAGCCCGTCTCTCAGGAACTTCCCTACTTTTAGAGCTCCAAAAGAAAAAGAGGGCTGCTATTTAACCCTGAAAAGTCTAGAAATCTTGGCCTACTGAGATTGAACTGAGTAGGATGCTTCTCTTAGTGACTCCATGCCTGGACCAACCCTGATTCTCACCCTTCCCCAAGGGTGTGGAAGAAACCTTAAATTCCAGTTGTTCCTATTTAGAAGGAATAATAGTTTAATGACTTCAGTTCACCTGAAAAGAAAGCTGTCTGTGCATTAACACTGGAACCTGAGTAAAAAATAAACATGTTTCTTTTAAGTATTTAGCTTGAAGGTAGCATTTCATCTTGAAGAATTATAGTCCCTCAATGGGAAATAAAATATTACTTTCCTCTTTACAGTGAAAAAATAATATGTATTTTTGTTTTATTTGAGAACACAATTTTCATCCATGTGAAGAAATAAAAATATAAAATAAGGCAAAAAAGGTATTTATTTTGGTTCGAGAATTTTCTACAGTTTATGGGTCATACAACTACCTCAGAGAAGATTATGTTGTTAGTTGAGAGTTACAAACTTTGATCAAAATACTACTAAACTATATATTTGAATACTTTAGGGCTCAATGATTTCAAGGGGTGAATAGTCCTTTAACCAATACAAATCAACTTTCTTCCATGCCTTAATATATTATTTTAGTTGCTTGCTATTGCTGAAAAACATTATCACACTACAATCGACCTGCTCATAAACTTCTCTGAATTCATCTAATCCATGGAATATACTTATTGTCCTTGGGTGTAAACTTGAAATCTTTCCAATGGGAAAAAGTTTACATCTTAATGGAATAGCCTTGGAGAAACACCATGATGAAGAAGAGAACATTAGTTCTATATCATAGGACATTATTTTCCTATTACTTTAAATAATCTATGATCTCATGGATAAGGGTATTGGAACAGATCAGAACAGAGATGTTTTCTCTTCTTGTGAAATTTTTATTTCTTTATCTTCCACATTTCTTGCATTGAAGACCTCATCAGTGTGCTTATGAGCTTTTGGGTCTTCTGAATTTTTATTGCTAGGAAGGTAGTTCTCAGGGTAGTTATTTCTCATCTGTCGTTCTTGTTGCATGAACAAACCAGTCCCATTTCTGATTTTGCATATTGTTCATCTTTGGAAATATCCTTTGGTCTACTTGGAGTCATTATGCTCTTCTCTATTGTTCTTGGATTTGGAGATTTTAGCATACTTTAAAAAATATTTATTTTATTCTGAATTTAAGAAATAAAACAAACATTTTCATAACATAGTAAAATAGGAAAAAATCTGTTAGGTACAACTTGGTATTCTTTTAAAATATATAACAAAATTATCGTGTAACTTGCTTTCCTTCACTTTTTTCTTCCCTCTGTCCATTCGAGAGATAGCTATCCTAGAGATGTATACATGTGTAAAATCATCTTTGCATACTTCTATTCATCTGTTTTTTCTCTCCATAAAGATAGTGTCTTCCTTCATAGAGCCTTTATAATTCATTTTTGTATGTATAATAGTCAAAAATGTCTTAATTACTCAATTGTTCTTAAAACAAAATTGCTGTTGCCATATGTAATGTTTGCTTGATTCTGCTCATATATATATATATATATCTAAAAGAGTTCTCCAGTAGAGATAATGAGTGAACATAAGAGCTAATAAAAACACTAAATGATTGTAGAAAGAAAAGTTTAGGGGGCCTAGAACAGAACCTTAGGAGTGCATATAAGAATTATTTGTTGTGATATGAATTGAGTCAACAAAGTATACACAAAAGCCATATAGGTAAGAGGAGAGTGACAAGATAGTGAAATGTAATGAAATCCCAAAGAGGACAGATTTGTAGGATGTAAAGTGGTTAAGAGTGTCTTATAATGATATAGAGAGTTCAAGGAAAATGAGAAGTAATTATTGGCTCATTCCATTCAATAAACTAGCAGTGGGGCAATTGTGCTAGGTTCTTTCACATATCCCTATCATCTAATATAATTAATTGTTGTGTTGCATCATTTTTATATCAATGAAGTCTCATATCTTGCTACATTCTCCTAATTCTCTATTTCCATTGCTCTCATCCTAACATAAGACTTCTCTCTCCTAATCAATTTTCCTGCTTCTATTATATTATCATTATTTTGTCCTTTAATCTATCGTCGATTCTGCTCTCATGAATAATCTTTTTAATGTACTTGTTTATTCCTATTGCGTTAATCCCAGCTCTAAAACCTCATCTCTTAACATCAAATTGGTTGTAATTACCTCTTAATTTATCTTATTATCTCTATTATATCTTTACTTCTCCATCATTTGTTCTTTAATTGAAGTAGCTTTTCTAATACACTTCCCTGAAGATTGAGTTTACTCCTCTACTCAAAAACCTTTAGTTGCTCCCCATAATCTTTCTTAGCTTATTTCCTATGAATCCTCTTCTGTCATGTGATCAAGTTAGTTTTTACCTACATCATCGACACTTTGCATGAAATGGACTTCAACACCTATCACGATTTCGTGAATTTCTTCAATTCTTCCCAGATATAGCTTAGATGCCATTTTCCCATGAAAATGCTGAATCTTTCTAAGTAAAAATATTTTTCTCTTACTGAAATGTCTCATAGCACTTTGAATGAATCCCTCCTTTGTGCTTTTCTTAATTTCCCTTTTATCATAACTACATCTGTCCCTAACAGACTGAAGTTTTTGAAAGCTGGTTCTGTTTTATCTGTCACTATATTCAATGCCCTTCTTTAAAACCTTGCATATGCTTACTTAATAGATGTGTCCGGAATGAAGCATCAGTAACTCTTCCATCATTTTTTGAGCCCTATAAACAATGTTTAAAATTTCAAATCATCCATCAAAACAACATTATGCATATAAAATTATATGTAATAATGCATGTAAAGAAAAAAAAGAAGAGCTGGAAATGGTTAATATTTGACATCTTCCTCCTAAAAAGTTCAGTCTTTCTATTCATTGATTAATTCACTTTGGAGATGCTGGATTTTTGTATCTCTTCTTCTGCCCTTTACCCTGGTCATTATAAAATGAGGATATAATTTTCAGTGGAATAAAAATGTATGGTAGCAATGAGTCTAGCCTTCCTAGGTGATCAGTACCATGGAAAAAATTCTTTCTTCATCAACTCATTGTACACCTAATAAATCTCTAACAACCTCCTAAATCTTATTGAATGATATAATTTATTCAGTATCTTTAGATCATTAACCATCCCTCTATTTCATACCTTCCTTTATTTTCCTTTTTGGTTGTCACTTTACTTCTTACTTTCACTACAAGACATGATTTTCAATAGTTTACTTAAATTAGAAATGCAACAAAAAAAATCAAGTGTAACACAGACTTTATATTCCTTTGCTTCTAGACAAGAAAAGCATAATTTGTTTTGGTATCTTATATCCCCAGGGCTAATTCTAATGGTTAATGTTTCAGGCCTGTGGGAATTAGCTTCCAGTCATAAATATCTTGACTCTCAGCTATAGCAGAAAATACAGATAATACAGATAATACAGAAAATAGCAGAAAATACAAGTAGACAGTTTAAATTTACATTAAATGTGATCCTTGATGGACAGAAGACTTCTCACTCTTGCTTGTTTCTGTAGATTGATTTCTTACCTACCATAAACTTGAAATCTCTTTTTACATTCTTTCTTGCCAATTTAGGGTACACTTTTCCACAACTTGAGCATTTATTTGCCCCTAAAGGATCTCTATTCCCACCTTTATTAGGAAGAGCTGCTAATTAAAATTATTAAGATGCCTGTGTCTTGGAGACAAGGGACAGGGATTCAGGCATGATTTTTGTTCACTTTACCCTTCTATCCACTTTCAAAATGCCAATCCTACATTCCGCTTTGTGACCTTTCTCTCCATCTTCCTTCTAGATCAAAGGTTCTTTACTTAGGTTTTGTGAATTTAATTTAAATTTGGTTTTCTTTGTAGTGTTATGCATTTTAAAACATTATTGTGAGAGTGGTCCACAGGACATACTAGCTAACCCAGAATCCATCATCCTAAAAGTTTATAAACCCTTGCTCTACACACTTTTCCTCTTGAAAAGCTAACTGAGCAAATGAAGCAATGTCAGAGAAAGAACTAAAATTATAGCAGTTCTTTTTGTAGTGGCACAGAGTTGGAAACAAAGGGAGTGCCAATCAATTAGGAAATGGCTGAACAAATTATAGTATTTGAATGTATTGAGATTATTGCAAAGTAAGAAAAGACAAAAGGGATAGCTTCAGACAAATAATGGAAGAAATATGGGAAGAATGATACAAAGTGTGAGGAAGCAGGACAATAATTTATACAGTAAAATCAACATTGTAAAGGAAAAAAAACTTTTAATGATTTAAGAAGTCTGATCAATGCAAGAACCACCAATTATATTTGGGGGGGAGGATTATAGGGAGAAGATGAGAGCTAGTGATAGTGTCAAAAAAAGAAACAAAAGAGGGCAATTAAAGCATTTTAAATATGCAAAGAAGATAACAAAAGGAAGTTCAGAAACAGACAAGCAAGTCAGTTTTGAAAGTAAAATGTTGAATTTATTATATACTTTTAAAAATCAAGCTGTACTTAATAGAAATTTCTGGTTTCACATCTAATTTTCTTTTTTCTATTCAACTTTGTATGTGAAAATATCTTTTAGTGTTCATTAAATTTATAATTTTTAAAAAAGGAATTAAATTTCTTCCTTCTGGTTATCTTAATCTTAATATATTGATATTAGGAAAATCCTTAATTCACCCAATTGGTTTCAGCTGTGAAATTTACTTCTTCTTTTTTTTTTTTAATGTAGTAGAAATCTTAAGATAGATATATATTGGCAAGTTTGAATATTTTAAAACTATAGGTAATTCTCACTGAATTTCAGAGTTTAAAATTCATTCTAATTAAACCATGATAGGAAATAGACAAAGACATAGGAATAGATTTCTGTTCCTTGAATGGAATGAAGTAGGAGGATTGTGATTATGTGAATTGGCATAAAGTCAGCATAGAGGAAATTATGACCAGGAGATCTTTAGTCAGCAAATAGAACTAAGACTTTTTCTTTGAATTTCACCTGAGAGAGTGACAGAAACTACTCAACTGATAAGGATTTTTATGTGTGGATAAGTTCTATTGGCAAGATATTTTCATAAGAGGTACTATCAAACAATACCCAGGGAAGGACTAACTGTCTTATCTGAGAAAGTACAGTTCTCTTTTGTTGAATAAAATTCTTTTAATTCTTTTGTTATAGGAGAACTGAGTGACCTGATCAGACATTCACTGCAGTAACTCTCCAAAAAAGGTATTTCATTGTACAAATATTTTAGGCATGATGGCCAATGGCAAAAGTAAATAAAAACCAAAGCTCTTATCCTGTACTAAACATGTTTTCACCTATGATATTCTACTTAAGTTGCTATTATTGATAATATTTACCTCAACTCAGGAAGAAAAGCTACTCTGGGGAATCTTAATTCCTAAAATATAGTAAGAATAAATAGCTGCAATATAGCTATTCCCATAAATAGAAACAGAATATGATTGAACAGGACTTTTCTAGCATCTGGTAATATAACTAGCATAGAGGCGACATACCACCATGGAGTGAATAGATGAGAAGACAGTTTATAGATGTAATCCCACCCCTCATTCATTTTTTATCCTTTAGGAGGTAATTTAATCTTATTATCTTCTTCTATGAAAGAAGGGGTTAGACTAATTTCAGTGCAACAAATATTTATTATGTACTTATTAAATGCTTGGACATTTTTGGTGCTACTAAAACCAAACTAAATAGTCTCTGCCTTTAGGGCTTACATTTTTCTAGAGCAAGGGTTTCATAACATTTTTGTGTTCCCTTTGGGAAGTCTGGTAAAGCCAACAACTATCTTTTCAGGATAATATTTTTGTACCATATCAAAAACAAACTAATTTTATTGGAATACAGTTATCAAAATATATTTTTAAATTTACAAACCTCACTTTAAGGACTCCTGTTCTAGTGGAATGTGACACATGCACTGAATAGTAAGTTGAAAGTAAAATGCATAGATTGTTCATAACTAAAGGGATTAGGAAAAGTCTTATTTCAAATGTGGTATCTCTTATAGTAACCATTTCTAGAAAAAAAGAAATATAGTACAGAGAATCAGAAGACCCCCCAAAATGAGTATCAGTAAGAGGAATCACTCTGATCCTAATTGCTTTTTTAAATTTCAATTTTCTCATTGTCATAGGCATTTTTTTCCCAATTGTATCTTCCTGTCTCTCACCTAGGCTGGAAATACAGCAGCCACTCATAGTTCTAATTATACTATTAATCATCACAAAGGTTTGACATGCTTTTTTTTTGATCTGATACACTTTGCCCCTCATTAGTAAGCCTGCCGACATCTAACTCTAAATATTTCAGCATATCAATGCCAGATGTAATGTGAATATCTGATCAATTTAGCTACCTAGTTCAAATGATTCACCACCAATCTCAGTATTGCTGGTAGTAGGGACTATGAGCCTAGGTTACTATGTCAAGTGTGATATGTGTAATGTCCTTGTTCCATGTACTCTTTACTATTCTTCCACTTTGATACATTGGTAGACCCATGATCTTATTAATATTGGGATTCCCTTCCATGTTTTAGATGAAATGAATTCCCTTCCTCTGATTTTTTCCCCCTCTCCTATAAATACTTCATAAGTCATTTACCCAACATATGAGGGGGAAATGGGGAGAGAATAAATTTTAAAGTATTTGTTATGTATCAGGCACTCAGCTAAGCTATTTACATACATGATCTCATTTGATTCTTACAACATCCTTAAGAGGGATGTGCTGTTATTATCTCCATTTTATAGTTGAGAAAATTGAAAATGACTTGTCCTGGGTCACACAGCTTATAAGTTTGATGCCAAATTCAAAAGCAGTTTTTCCTGACTCCCGACCTGGTGTTCTATCTACTGCACTATCTTGTTGCCTCTATGAGTCCACCATGTCACTTTCCTAATATTAAGGGGTACCAGTTATGCTATCCATTGCCTCTTCCTCTCTTTCCATATGATTGATTTTTTCTTTTCTTCTTGTACATATTCTTTATATTTCCTATAATTTTTTTATGTAGAAGTTATTGTTGGTAGTATGATTAATACATACATATCATGAATTTTCTATTGCCTTTTGGGTTACTTCCCATTTTGTTACTCAGAGTACCTTGTACCTAACAAATACTAAATAAATAGTTATTGTTTTAATGATACAGTGATCATAAACAAAAGAGAATATTTGTAAACCAGCAAGTAGCCTGGAATCACTGTATTATGCAATTTTCTAAATCTAATTTTTTCCCTCCTATTAATATGATCCATTTTATTTTTTCAGCTCCCAGATTACTGTATATCCCATAGGCCTGTTCACAATATATATATATTGATTGGCCAACTCAGTGAGGCAACCCATGGAAGATCTCACAGATGCCCAAGAAATTCCTCCCATTTAAGCTTTGCCCTTTTCCACTAAACATTTGCCAATACTTATACACAACAATACAACTATCGCATTCCTTAGCTATGTCGCTGCTCCTTTAATATCTAATTTGAATTCTATTTCATTTTGCTGACGAATTGAGACAAAAAATTGGAGGATCAGCTTCTTTTTATCATACATGACAAAACTGCATGACAGGTTTTGAGTTTAAAAAGACTTTAGAAATATTAAAATAAAATATCATCATTGTCCATAAAAAGAAAACAGATCTAGAGAATTCAAATGATCTGGTAAAGCTCACAAAAGAGTAAATGGTTCAGTCAGGTTTTGGACATAGTCCTTGTTCCCAAATTAAGCAGTCTTTTTTTTATTATGCCATGCTGAAGAACTTACTAAAATTCTGATGTATGTAAAATCCAATGCTTATTGTTTATATTTGATTTTATTACCATTATCAAGATTATATGTTTCCTATAAAGCCTTAATTTGATTTTTGTAATCTAAATTCTAGTCACTTAGGAATATATCCCACATTTAAATAATGTTCCTATAGAATTATTTGACCTTTATGTTGTTTCACCTTAAAATTATCTTACTCTGAGATCACTAAATGTCATTAAATAGGACATGCCTTCATTTATTTATATCCTACCTGTAAATCAACATTTGATTTAGACTTATTAGAACTCAACTAACACTTTTTGAATTAATGTAGTGATAAATGGATAAATACTGAATTTTAAACTCCAGTAAAATTAAAACTGTGTTTCTCAAAATCTGAAAAGATATGTTATAACTAGATTTCCAACAGACATTTATTTTAAAGGAAAAAAAAATTGAACAGAAATCTTATCCTTCCTTATAATTTCTTTTTTCCTTTTTAAAAAAAGCTTTCTCAAGCATCTCTGTCATATCTCCCCCTGCCTCTATGTTCTTATATAAAGATTGATCTATCCAATATGCATATTATTTTGGATATCACAGACATCCTTGAAAAGTAGAAGGGGATGATGAGATTCCACTTTTTGAAGATTACTGTGATTTTGGGCTGGACTATGCCTGTTAACTATTCTGCCTACCTACTATCTTGACTATTCCTCATGAAGCTTAGAAAGTTCTTCAGAGGAATTTTTTCAATTATTCTGGCATATAGTCATGTGTACTTTTTTTTTTATTGAATCTTGTGAATCGGTATTTCATATTAACTGAATTTTCTGAATAAATGGTCTGTATGTGCTAAAATATATTTTTTTAATTTTCTAAATTTGAGTTGTTTCTTTGTCTATACTATTTTTTTCTCTCTGTAATATCCCTCTTCTTCATCTTTGTCTCACTTCTTTACATCTTTTAAGATCCAGTTCAAAGACACCTCTTTGATTTTTCTTTATCCCTCTGATAATTACTTTTTAAAGTCCTTACTTGCAGTCCTTACATAGACTGCTTTGTGTCTTAGGTAACTGTATACAATACCTGATTCTCCTTACCATATTGGGAAGGTTGTCTCATTCATCTTCATATCACTACCCAATGCTTAGCGTGGTGACTTGAACAATGCTTAATAATTTTTTTTGAATGAAAGACTGGTGATTTTTATTTTTTATCAATTGTTGCAGTGCTGAGCCACAGTAATAGCTTCAGTTACTATTGAAAAGCAATGGACTATTTGTCTTTATCCTGAATAGCCTCAGGTTTTTATGTATTTTCAATCCTTGTACCTGCTTTTTCTGATATTTCTTTATGTTGCTTTATCTCAATGACATCTCAGAGTTCTAGTTGCCACTTTTTGTTCTGTGCACCACCACTTTATCGCCCATTTTATCATGTTTAATCTGTTGTGTTATTGGGAATCAGAATATACAACTACACAAATCAGAATAGCATGTCAAATAAAAATAAACGCTGAAGGAAATCACAGATTACTATCCATGAGATTCCATTCAATTTATGGCATTAATTTGATTGGGAATTTGCAGTCACTGAGATTTTCAGATATGTGATTTGATATGTATATTTTTTTAGCTTTTTTTTTTTTGAGCACTCTTTCCCTTTCTCCATTCCCCAGGATTCAATTCCTGAACAATTATTGGTTATCTTCTATTCATGCTCATTGACTTAGGATTCATTCATTCTGCATGTCTTTATAAGCTTCATAGAAAAGCTGGAAACTGGGAACCATGGCAACTCTAAGAATAATTCTGGATGTATACAGGCCATTTTCACTATTAAAAGGGGAAAGTAAAAGACAATCTAGTGTAAATACTAGAGTTCTTAATCATACTACCCCTGTGTAGATGTAAGTAGAACATTTCTTATAGAGCTTTACTTTGCCTTAGAAATTTCAAATAATCAAAAAAAAAATCCATTGATTTCTAGCTCTTTACATCTAGTGCATGCTGTAATTGAACTACTTTATATTTCTTTTCTGAGTATGTTTTTTTGAGAAACCACATTTCCTTCATTTGAGTGTTTGACTCTTGGAATTAGATTTTTTTTATTATGAATGAAATCATAAGGCCTTAAGGTAAGGAGGTGTAACTTTTTAAGATGAATATAATGAATATGAAGCTACTTCTTTAAAAATAAAAGCAGTTTTAGTATTGATGATGACATCTTTTATAAGAACCTATTTGTGGATGTTGTTCAGGATAAAGCCACCTAAATGGTAACAATTCATATTTCCTGCTCTGCCTACTATCTATCTCATCTTCATGTTCTTCAGAGTCTTCTACAAATTATTGATAGTCTACAATGCTTCAATCATTAATGCATTTGCATTTCAAGCTGCATAGTACAGCTAAATCCAACATTGTTGAGAAATGGAGAAAACCCAAGTTCTACAAACTTAATCTAATATGCTAAATAAACTGGTAACCCTCACTCAATTTAACAAGGATTTAGTAAGCACTTAATTCACTTTCGGATATTATGCTAATCATTGTAAATGCAAAGACAAAAAATGAAACATTTTTTGGCTCTCAAGGAACTTACATACTACTGCAGTCTCAGATGAAAAATATTTGCATTGATAACTAAAAATATATACCAAAAGTAAATACAAATTAATATTATCAGGAGTCAGTAACTACTAGAGGCTTTGGGAAAGATTTGATGGCACTTGTGTACAAGACAGCATTTGAGAGGAATCTTGAAAGAAGCTATTGATTCCAAGAGATGGAAGAGGAAGCATTTCTAACAAGCAGATAAGATTATGTCTAATTTTCACATGTGTTTGCTGGAGCTAATGAGTGATAATCATCACTTAGCTGGACATCTGAATAAAATTCCATTTACCTATGGTTGATTAAGTAGCTGCTAACTGATTAGCAAAGTAAGTTATTGAGATGCTCAATCATGACAGTGACAATAAAATCAATCCCTTTCAAATTTATGTTTGTGATTATATCTTCAATATCCAAAATTCACTTCCATGAAAATTTGAGTGATATGAATTAGTTCCCTAGGATCATATCGGGAATAAGCTAGTCATCAATATTTTGGGACTAAATCAACTTCTATGAAATAATTTTAGAAATAGTCTACAATATATATTTAAATCTTAATTTTTTTAATATTTTAAATAATCTGTCTTTTCCTGTCATTTCATCAGCCTCATTTAATTGTTTAAATCATTTCTTTAAAAAGAGGATATGGAACATTGTAATTATTTATTTCATAAAATATTTTATCAATGGAAAGAACAGAGAGAATTTCACAGAACTGATAAATTTGTCACTGCTATAAGAAATAGCATACTTTTCTGATCTAGCATATTATTGTAGCATTTATAGATCTAGCAGAACTTCATCTAATTGAAGCCATACTGTCTTTTCTTAACATAATTTCCATCATATTATAAGTAAAGTGTTTAGGAAGGGAGGAAGGGAAGAAAGAAGGAAGAAAGGAAAGAAAAGGAAAAGGAGGAAGGGAAAAAAGAATGATCTTTCAGCTTGAAGAACAGATAACTTGCCTTAAGGCATGGAAACTGGAATAGGGATTGGGAAAGGAGAAAGGAAAGAAGATGACATCTGTCTTCAAATACTTGGGAGATTTATTATGTAGAAGAAGGAATATTATTTTCCCTTGGCATCAAATTGGCCAAAATACAAACCAATTGGTTGAAGTTATAGAAAAAAGCTTATATTCATCATGAGGGATAACTTCTTAATAATTAGAACAATATAAATATATAATAGGCTACTTCAGGATGTAAAAATCTCTCTACTACTTTATACTGCCAAGTTGAGGCTAGATGAACTCTTATCAGAATATTGTAGAGGAAATGGTACAGAAAAAGGCTTAAAGTAGCTAAGATTGATGATATTTCCAATTATGAGCTTTACTTTTTGAAGTTCAATTCAATTTAGCCATTTAATTTGAACCTATTATGTTCATTACACTGCTCAAAGAAAAATGACAGATTATATACTCAGGGAGCTTATATTCAACTATAGGGAAAACTGTTGTTTTCCAGTCATTTTTCAGGCGGGTTTGACATTTCATAATTCCATTTGGGGTTCTTTTGGCAAAGACATTGGAGTAGTTTGTCATTTCCTTTTCTAGGAACTGAGGAAAACAGGATGCAGTAAATTGCTCAGAGTTACACAGCTAGTAATATCTGAGGCTGCATTTGAATTTAGGAATCTGAATCTTTCTGATACCAGGCCTTGCTCTTTATCCACTGAACACATATAGTTGCACTACAATACATTTGTTGATAATCAGTATTATTCAGTTGTACCCAATTCTCGTGATATCGTCAGAGGTTGTCTTGCCAAAGATCTTTTCCAGCTCATTTTACAAGTGAGGAAATTGAGGCAAACAGTTGATTAAAGCACTTCCCCAGGATCACAGAGATCTAAGTGTCTGTAGCCAGACCTGAACTCAGGTCTTCCTGACTCCACCCTTGGAACTTTACCCTTTGTATTATCTAGCTGCCCCACAATATGTTTATAAATGAGTAAATATTTATAAAATTATACAAAGCACTTTCAAGATGGGGAAATATACTGACAACTAGGGGGATCAAGAACTATCTCATGAGAGGTTTATTTGTAGGAAGTTGAATTTGAGGAGCTAGAGAAAAGGAGGAAGTAATTTCTAGCATGAGGAACAATATGACTTCATAAAGCACAAAAGAAAGAAGTAAAATGAAATTTATGGGGAATAGGCCTGTTTGACTAGAATAGTGAGTATAGAAGGGAATGATATAAAATAGAAGTGTAAAGTAGGAAGAGGGCATATTATGGAATGTTTCAAATGCCAATTTAAATATTTTATATTTTATTCTGGAGGAAATTAGGAGTCTGAAACTTTTTGAGTAGAAATTATCATGTACAGACATGTGTTTTAGGAATATAAATTGAGCAGGAAGAAAGACTATGGATAAGAAAGGGAAATATATGAAAGCAGGTAGACTGAATAGGAGGTTATTCTAACAATGAAGGTGAGTAGCAATAAGGGATTGAATCAGGGCATTAGCTATACCAATGAAAAGGGAAAAATATGGCAGAGATGGAGATAGAATAGATAAGCTCTGACAACTGGTTGGATCTGGGGTTAGGTCTGTGTTAGGGAGAAAGTGGAAGCAAAGATGACTATAATCTTGTGAACCTGAATTATTGTAGGAATGATGGTACTTTAATTGAAAGGAGGAAGTTAGAGGAAGTATAGAATAGACTTGCGATAAAAAGTAACAAGTTCTATTTTGGACATTTTACATTTGAGATGCTTTTAGGAGATAAGCTCATATATACATACACATACTATATATATGTACATACATAACACACATACATAAATATGAATAAAAATCAAGTCAGCAGTTGGTAATACTAAACTGGTGTTCTAGAAGGATACATGAAGGTCAAGTTCTGTTGTGATTTTGCCAGGATCAGATATTCTTAAACAGACTATCAGCTAAAGTTATCTTTACTGTAAAATAATGAAAGAGAAGTGGTAGTGTGGAGAAGGTTAAATGAGAATTTAAAAGGTAATAATTTGATGACAAGTAGTCATATATAAGTTTCACCTACTTCACAATTTTATAATTTTACTTAGATTGTCTGTGGTTAAACTAATTCTATGTAATTTTGAGAGAAGATATGAAATAATTTTAAATAATATTTCCCTTGATAAAGAATACACTTGTTTATGGAATATAATCATCATATCGGCAGTATAAATGAATTTTGATATCAGTCATTCCTTAGGGAGTCACTGGTTTATAATTCACACCTGTTTCTGCCCATCTATATCCTCCAAAAATTGCTTTTCTACTCAGCTGACTTCCCCAGCTCATAAATGCCAATTTTCTACCTCTTTTCTATAAGTTTCCAAGCTTTTTCATTATCATCAAAAGCTCTCTATAATAAGATGGAAACCATTAATTTGCTAAAATTATGAAAATAATGAAATGATCATTGATCCCCTCAGTGGTTCAACCTCTCCCCCACTGAGGATTGTATGTCATGAAATGTCTGGAACGAATGATATCTCTTCAGAAAAAAAAAAGAAAGTGCTTCTTTTTATTCAGTCTGTGAATGTTTAGCTCATTGTTTTGTTGACTACTTGGATGACATCTTTCAAGAGACTGACATTGATTTGCAAATCCCTACTGCAGTGAAGATTTTCCACACCATTAATTTTGCAGAGCCAAAATAAGCATTCAATTGCTGAATAAAGAAAAGGAAGTCTAAAGAATTTGAGTAATTTCATATCACATCATTTATCATTGAACAAGCATTTATTAAGCCCTTACTATGTGCAAAGCATTATGCTAAGCACTGAATATTCAAAATATTCAAAAATATTCAAAAGAAGGCAAAAATAATAACTCATATTGGGAGAATATATGTTTTAATGGGGAGAATCATCGTGAAAATAATTAATTACATAAAAAGGCATATAGAATGTAGAGGGAAGGTCTACCTCATTGGACAAAACAACAGAATTGGAGGGAGCAAAAACTTAATTATGTGGAAGTTAAGATATAAACTGAGCCTTGAAGGAAATCAGAGAAACTAGGAGAAAGGGGTGGAGGTTGGAGATGGAGTGGAGTGGAATGGAGAAGGTCAGCTTTATGTACATTTTACTTAGTCTTAACATATAGGCAAGAGATTTGCTTAGGTCTGGTTGAAATCTGGATCATCAATAATAGCAATACTTTTTTGGTTATATTGTTTTTTTTTTAACTTTATTTTGTACAGAATAATATACTATGTGCGAAGAAGACCGCAAAGGTACTGTGCTCAACCTTACCCTCAGGGAGCTTACAATCTCACATTTAAAAATGGAGTTTGAAGCCTCACTTTAAATTGTATTCAAAATATTTTGATTGTCAGAAGCAATATAGAACCTTTAAGGGAAACATTCTACAAGAATTTTTTAAGTTGAACTGTTTGTTAAAATAAGGCAGCTGGGATTTTAACTGATTGTTAGTTCTCTGGTAGATGGTCTTAGCAGATGGGCTAAACAGGTTGAGAGTAACCTCACAGACTCAATCTCATCAGTGAAGGGGTTGCCTATCAGTAGCTTGGGAAGATATTGCTTGGATGAATGGGTAGATAAAAACATTTGTCCCATTGCTCAAGAAGGTGGCTAAGGCAGGTGCTGTGAAGATACATTGAAGATGCCAAGGTCATACAGTGTATCTCAAACCATTGCCTGTCATCTTGACTTTGTCCTGTCCATGGACTTTGGGAGGACTTGGAGGAGAGAGTGAGAACAATGACTTTGTGCAACTCTGCCTCACTTAAATCTAATTCACCCTTGAGTGGAGACAACACCCATTATGTCACTGTTCCTTTTCAAAAATGTAGAACAACATAATTTTAGAAACAAAAGAGAGCCTATAAAATGTAATATTGACAGAGTATGAATGCAAGAAGGAACATTAGAGTCTAACTTCTTTTCTACTATCTCTTCTATCTATAAAATTCTTTACAAGATCCTGACAAGTGGTCCAACTTTCACTTGAAGACCTCAATTGATGGGTTATTCACTACCTTCTGAGTTAGTCCTTGCTTCTTTATACAACTCTTAATTGTACTCCTCATTTTACAAATGACAGAACTCAGATCCTGGTAGAAAAAATGATTTGTTATTAGTGACAAAAATGGGACTAGAGATATAGTGTTCTTTCATCTACCACAGATCAAAATTGATTTGAGCATAGGAGATCAGTTTTAAGAAAAATTTACCTGTGCACTAAGAAGAGTAAGATTGAAAGATACCTTCTGATTAAAAAAAAGAAAAGAAAAAATCCACAGAAACTTCTCATTAGTCACCATGCTCCTGTAAATTTCAATTTCTTTCCAGCTATGTTTTGATACATTGGATAAAGAGCTGTACCAGGAGTTCAAATGTGTCTTCAGACACTCACTACTTGAGTTATACTAGCTTAGACACTAAACTTCTTTCTGTTTGAATTTACCCACTGAGAAAAAGCTTGTTTTAAGGTAACTTGAGATTACTTGTTGAGTAACCTCAACTTGTTGAGGATCAAATTAGTTGGCACATAAAACTAGAGATTATTAATATTGTAGAAAAAGGGAAAGAAATAGATTTTCTTTTAACAAGAAAACGAAAAAAAACAAAACAAAAAACAAAAGACTTTTCCTGTAAAAAAATTCTATAGACTTGGTAGTATAAATAAAATGACCTCCTAGTAAAATGTAGCTCTGGAGATAAGCAGTCTAAGGGAGTTTTGGCACTCAGAAAATACAGAGACTTATTTCCTACCTAAGGCAAACTATTGCAAAAACCATCCTATGCATTTGAAAGATAATTCTCTTCTGGTATTCATTAAGTGTTTGATGAAAGAGACAGTAGAGCATCAATGGGGAAAAAGTGTGAGATTTGAAATCATTTTGATTTGACAGAATCAAGGAAGGTTTCAAGGTGGAGAAAATATTTTAACTCTTCTTTGAAGAATTGGTCAGAATTAGGTAGATAAAACTAGGGCATAGGAGAATGTTCCAGAGCACATGAGCAAAGGGAAAGTATGGGACATTTCCAACAATTAGTCTGATTTGACTAGAGGATATTATAGAAATCAATAGATGTTAAGAATGAAAAAGAAGGTTAAAATTAAATTGCAAAGAATAAAATCCACATTAAAAAGTTTTTATTCTGTTTTTAGACAATGATGGCCTTAAAATCAAGGAAATTATTTGAACAGGAGAATCATGTAATTGAAGTTTATAAAATTAAAGACTTTAGAGCTGAAAGAGGCAATAGAAATCATCTAATTCAACCTCATTTTATAGATGGTGAAAGTGAGTGGAAGTGGAAGGGGAAAATGACTTACCTATGAACACCTGAATAGCAAATCAGAAAACCATGATTTGGAATATGATTCTTTGGCTTTGTTGCTGATATTCATAATAGGAAATCATGTTTCTACTCCAACTTCCTTTGGCAAAACGTGTAAAGGACAGTTTAGAAGAGAAAGATGTGGAATTGGACTGATCCTCTTCAATGACTCATCTTCCAGCAAAATAGAATCAACTCTGAAAGTTACTCCTCTTTAATTCCCCTTACCTTTGGGATGCTGCCTTCCCTCTGACTGGAGAGGGTGCAAAGTAGATATCAAAGGGATCCTTCCAAATCCTTCATTTGACCTGGGATCCAGCACAGCCATCTCATCATTTCTTGCCTGTCTGCAGGTCCTCTCCTTTCTTCTTTTCCCTTCTGGCTACTTATGTTTCTTGCCCTATTTTTTCATTATCTTTTTCTGTATTGTCTCCATCCCTCAGGTTGTGAGCTCAAGTGCAGAAAATACCATTTATCTTTTTTTTTTTTTTTGTATGCCTAGTACCTAGTTAGATATCTGGCACACTAAAGGTATCTAATAAATGTTTAGGACAGCTAGGTGGCACAATGGATAGAGCACTAGGTCTAAAGATAGGAAGACCTGATTTCAAATCTGGCCTCAGATACTAAATAGTTTGTGATCCTAGGCATATCACTTTATCTTATTTGCATCAGTTTACTCATCTGTACAAATGAACTGGAGAAGTAAATGCTAAACTGCTACTGTATCTTGACTAAAAAAAACCCAAGTAAGGCTACAAAGTGACATGAGTGAATAGCAACAAAAATGTTTATCATATCCTATTGCAATAGCAATGGGAATAAAGAAAATGGGATATAGGAAGGAAGTGTGATGAAGTATAAAGAATACCATATCTGGAGTTAGAACACCTGAGTTTAAATCTTACTTTTTCCATTTATTAGCTGTGATTACTTTGCACTAAACCACAGATGTTTCTTTAATTCCAAAAGAATTGGGTTAAGAGAAGTCAGAGGTCCCTTCCAGCTCTATACCTATGATCTAATGATTTTCTGATGTAAGAGCTATCAGAGAGAGAAAATATATAAGACTTTATAATAAAATAAAGACAAATATAATGTATTACAGGCACTTTTCTTGATAAACTAGAGATAGAGTATTTCATAGTTTTGGGTTTTGTTTATTTGAATGCTTTTGGGAAAAAAATTGCTCACAAATACAAATTATCAATAGAAAACCAAATAAGTATAAAAATAACCCAGTAGCAAATTTCTTTGATGTAATTTAAATACTTGGAGGAACAGCATTTTTTCTTTGCCTTTGTTTATATGTATTTTAAAATTTATTTTTATATTAGCCAGAAAATACCTGCAAGTTTAATGAACACAAAAATAATAATTGAGATCATAAGATCTTTGCTGTTTTCTGCTCCACATACATTGATCAAAATGTTCTTCATGGTAACTGGTTTAAATATAACCAATATTATAGGGTGTAGCAATGAAATTTTAAATATCTTTTAAATATTATTTGATTTCACGTTAAAATTCTACCCAAGATATATACAATCATTATGTGTTTGCATGATCATGCTGTCTACTTGACAATATGTCAACCAAACATAGTAACTCACAGTTAGCTCAAACTGAGTTTCACTGATTCATTCCTTTTATTCAAAATATGCATTTTAATATTTTAACGTACCAACCATTTGTCAAAAAATGTTTTGTTACAAGATTAAAAAAAAGGCTTTTGTCCTCAAGGAGCTTCCATTTATGTGGAGGCAAAAGACTCATTTAAATTCTATGGGGCCTAATAAATACATTTTGAATGAATAGTGAGAAGATATAGGGAGATAGAAATTTGACTTACATTTGAGAAATTAGATCATATTCACTTACCAATTCTTACAAGCATTTTGAAGATAGCAAAGCTTGATGATGAGAAGAATAAATGAGAAGGACCAGTATCAATAAATATCTGTTGAATTATTGGAAGTATTCATGGATAAAGATTTTTGAGATCCGTTGTTTCTCAATAGAAGTAGGCAAATGACACAATTAGCCCAGAGAGAGGACATAATAGAAAACTTGGGACAAATATTTCAATGCTTTAAACGTTTATTAGAGGCAGTTCTGATCCATTTGGAGAAAAAGGAAAGAGGAAATCCAGAGGCTTATATGAAAGGAAAGAATATTTAGACTAGGAACAAAAAAGAATCAGAAAGGCATAATTAATCTGAATGAATATTAGAGATGGATTAATGTAATAAAATTATCAATTCTATCTCCAAAATAGATCAGTCAATCAACAAGAATTTATGAAGTACTTGCTACTGAATAGTACTGATTGGGTGAAGTTTTCTCAGTCTAGGCTTAAGTCACATGATCCCTAATCCCAGAGCTGGAAAATCAGATCCTAAATCAGTGAAGTTACAGGAAGTGACATGATCCACAGGAAGCAGACAACACTGGTGACCAGTGGTCAAGGATGGTTATTTCCTTTTAGAGTATCCAATGAAAAGGCTTGGGTCTTTTGCTATTTAAATCCCAACAAGCAGGAAACTTATCAGATTCCATGAGCACATGGTGGGAGCTAGGATGGCTCTCAGGTATATATCTGGACTTCTCCCTGCAGGGACTAAATAAATGCTTTCTCTTTATACCTGAAGATGTCTCTGATTAGTTAGTTTGGGAAAGGAGGTCTAGCACCTCTCTTACACACTATGTACAAGGAACTGTTCAAAGTGTTAGAATTAAAAAACAAAAAAACAAAAAAAAACATAGTCCTTGTCCTCGGAGAGTTCCCATTCTAATGGAGAAAACAAAGAGAAAACCTCTTTAAATTCATAAGATATGTGAGAAGGAAGTCTTGAGGAGTGGAGATAAGGTGAGGAATAGCTTCCTACATAAGGTTCCACTCCTACATAAGACTTCACTGAGTCTTGTAGGAAGCCAGGAAAGTCAGTAGATGGAAACAAGGAAGGAGAATATTTCAGGAATGGGAGACAAAAAGCATGGGTTAGGGAAATAGAAGTTCTTATACTAGGAACAGGAATTAGGGGGTGTTGCCAGCTTCTAAAGTACATGTAGGGAAATAAAGTATAAGATGTTTGGAAAGATAGAAAGGGAATGGGTCATGAAGAGTTTCAAAAGTCAAATAGCATTTTATATGGGATCCTGGAGGTATAATCGAACCATAGAAGTTTATTAAGTCAGCTGGATATGGGGAGTATTTTGGAAGAACTGAGTTTTAGGGAAATTGCTTTGGCAGCTTAGTGCTAGAGAGAGAATTGAGTCAGCAGGATAAATAAGAATGATATCCTCCTGAAGAATGTGGACTTATACCTGATGGGTTGCAACATCAGAGAAGGAAAGGAAACTCATAAAAGATTTTGTGATGAAAAGACTTGGTAACAGATTAAATATGTGAAGTATATATGAATGAGGAATCAAGGATGTTAGTGAATTCAATAACCTGAGTGAGTGGGATGATGGTGACACCCTTAACTATAATAGAAAATTTCAGAAGAAGGAACAGTTTGAGAAGAAAAATGATGAGTTCCATTTCATTTCTTGCATCTATCTTCCCCACAGAAGCACGATCCCAGTTTTAGCATTATCAGCTTTCAGACCTCCTATTTATTTCTTTTCTTTCACCTTTTCACTCTATACTCCAGGTGGCTATCAAAATAATATTCCTAAGTATAGCTCTAACCATGTTGCTTTCCTTCTCAGAAAACTCCAATGATTTCTCATTGTTTCCAGCACATAGTACAAATTTCATGCCTTGGTATATAAGTCCCACCATGACCTTATTTTTATCTTTCTATTCTATCTTTCTAGCCTTATTTTATACTAATCACTTTAACAAAACCTACATTTTAACCATAACAGATCATAAACTATTTTAAAAATGTGATATTCAATCTTTAATATCTGGACATTAATATAAGCCATCTCCCCAATTCTTGGAATGTATTTTCTTGGAAAAATAATATATCAGTTGTATAGGACATCAGAGAAAATCTGAACCAAATTATAAATAAAAAACAAGTCCCAGCACTATATATTTGGCACGTCCAACCTTTGCTTGAAGACTTTTAGGATGGATTTTAACAGAATCCCTTGCAAACTTTGGCTTTTGTGAAGCCAAAATTTACTTTCTTGTATTTTTCACAAGATGTTCCTAGTTTTCTCTGAGGTCAGGTTTTTTTTTTTTTACATGTGTAGTCTTTAAAGGATTTGAAGATAAGGGGGCAGCTAGTTGATTCATTCCATAAAGCACTAGCCCTGAAATCAAAGTATCTAAGTTCGAATTTGGCCTCAGACACTTAATGCTTCTTAACTGTGTGACCCTGGGTAAGTCACTTAACCCTAATTTCCTCATGCACAAAAAAAGTTTTTGAAGACAACATTGCTGAACTTTCCCTTCCTAACTCAGCCTTCTTTTTTTTCCAAGCTAAGTACCTCTGTTTTTTTCAATGAATCATCATGTATTCATGCCTCCTTTGTTTTGTCTTCATTAAACAAATGGAAGGATGAGTGAACACATATGAAACATATTATTATGGGCTTCTGGGACTATTTGACCACTAGGTCAACCCTAAAATTCTATGGTATTGTGATTCAGTGATACTCTATAATTAATCACTGTTTCAGTTTCTTCCTAAAATGTGGCACAAAGAGCAACAAAACATTCTAGATATGGTCTGTCTATTGTAGAGTCCAGTAACACAATCATTTTTTTAATTGTGGAAACTACCTCTCAATGAAACTTCAAATTTTATTAGGTCACATGGTAACACTTGTCAGATATTAACTTTTCAATTCTCTAAAATCCCTAGATATATTTCAGACGAACTATGATACAATCACAACTTCTCCATCTACTAAAGCTGAGTATTTGAACCCAACTATGAAACTTTATGTTTATCTTTAATAAATTCCAACTTATTTGATTCAGTCTAAACATCTGTACTCTTAATATATTTATAAATCTTGATTAGCAATCATGATAGAAAGACATGTTTGAGTCTTGTATCAGGTGCTTAACTGCTGTGTGATCATGGATAAGTCTCTTTTCAATCTCTATAAGATTCAATTTAATAATCTATAAAATGAAGATTATAGTAGCACATAGGTCACAGGGTTTACCTTATATGAGATGAAAGACGTATAGTGATTTGCACACCTACATTTACAATACAAACTTTAGATAGTATTGTTATTTTTAGTAGCACTATCTCCATTAGTGGTAATGCCTACCTTAGATTTAGGTCAATTTGATAAGTATATCATTAATAAAATAACAATACAAGATGAAATACAAATTTCTAGAATACTACAGTAGAGACCTCCTTCTAAGTTGACAATGAAATAGTCATAATTGGTTCTAGCTATTTAATCCATCCTGAGTCCATGTAATTATATAACTATTTAGTTCACTATCATTCAATATCATTTTCAGATGTATTATTTATTATTTGTGGTATATTTATTTATTATATATTATTTACATGTCATGTTACTGAAACAAAAACAATACATGTTAATTTAACATATATTTACCTAAAATCTAAGGTTAATTATCTCTATGCCTTTCCCTTGATCTATCAATTTAGTAACTTTGTCAAAAAATAAATAAGATATTCTGTCGTGACTGGTTCTTTGTGGTCAATACTTCCATTTCTAAATGTTTACTAATCAGATCATTATTTTCATGGGTACTTCTATCATTTTACTGGTAAGTTAAGTTAATTTCAATGGTATCTACTTTGTAGACTTTATTTGCTTCATTTAAAAATAACCACAGAATTTTTTTCCTTCGCAATTCCTTAGTTTCTACTTCATTTTTCATAATTTTTCCAAGAATCTCTCACAGTGACTCATTAATTACATCTACAAGGGAAAGCATTTCTTGTGAAATTTCTGATTAATTGGACAAGTTCCTCCCAATCAAGCTGTGCCCAGGACCAGTGATAGAAACACCTAGTAGAGGGAGGAGATATGTGCTTGATCTTGTCTGGTGAGGGTAGCTCAGCCATTCCAGCTTTTGTGAGGAGAAAAGGAGATTTTGAATTCCTTAGGCAGCATGACCTTGGAAACTCATCTTCTATATAAAGAAATGATATTTCCTGGACAGCCCTTGCTCTGATAGTTGCCTTGCAGGTAATCACATGTTAAAGCATTCTTAAAATGAAAGAGTTTGGATTAGATATTGCTGTAGCATGCTTCTTGGAGAAAAGTGAGAATGATACTTGAAACTCTTGTTCAGCTACTCACTAGGAAAGCAAAATAAATGATTATTCAGATTGCATAGGTAAAATTACAAAGAGATTTCTTAGTCAACAGCTGGTCTCTACTAGATTTTACATTTTGTGGGGAGTTTAAACCATATAATCATACATGATCAGCCTAATGAGGATTGACCATAGGACTTTGTGAAAAAGAGACCACCTAGAGTGTTAAAAGGTCAGACAGATGGTACTCAGTATATTTTGCTCTAGGAGATGCTTATTAACTATTTGAATCTTTTATATACTTATTCTGGAGCTCCTGTAAGTTTGTCACACCATGCATATTTTCTGTGGGACAGAATAACAATGTTCTGTCCCTAATAAGAATTTATTTTCCTATGAAAATATGTTTATAACCTGGGGTGCCTCTCATCTGCATTTTGGGAACACTACTAAAAGCAATCCCATGAATCTACTAGGAGATTTGTCTGAGAAACTCAAAATAGGGGCATTGGGTCAAAATAATGACCCCCTTAGATCAGACCTCATGATGAAGCCCAGTATGTGTGAAGATAAAAAGTCTTGGGAGAGTGATGTTTTAAGCTAAAATATATATATATGCCATTTAAAAAGTTGCACAACTGTGATTCGCATGAGCCAAGGAACATTAATGTATCAAGGGTAGCTATGTCTGTCTCTATCATCTCCTTACTTATCTTAGATATCAATTTTTAAATTACCTATTTATTCTGTTTTTGCCACTCACAAGATTAAAATTGGGTAATAGGACATGACATATCCTTTCTTTTTTTTTCTCTTTTATCAATTTTTCATCATCTCTAAGAAGTATTCACAGCTCATTTTAATATAGCTAAATATTGCAATATAGCTAATATAAAGGAACAAATTGCATATTTTTGTTGTTTTTTCTTTAAGTGGTCCTGAAACTGTTCTTCAAATACTATGTCATACTTTTAGAATTCATCCTTTGTTACTTGCTTTTGTTTTCATCTTCCAAAACTGTCTTTCTTAAATTCAAGTTGGTTGTTGAGTTTTCTATATATTCATATTGTTCTCTTTGAACAACTCCTCTTTTTCTTCCTTCTTGAGTTGTTTCTCTTTGTATCTTCAGAATTACATTCTACAGAATATCTCTTCTCCTTTTTTCTGGCTTCCCTACACAATTTTAGTCGATATGATCCTTTATTTCCTCTTAACTCTTTGAATTTTAATCTCCCTAAATCTATTGTTCATGTTAGATTATTCCTGCCTTTAATCTCTTCTGTTATACTCAGATGAAGGGGTCACTTTGTCCCAATGCATCCTCATCATTTTCCTTTCCTACTGGTGAAAGTTACATCCAGAATAGAATTTCTCTTTGTGAGGTTTTTTTTTATTTTCAGTGAATGACATTATCATTAAAGTGAGTCCTAAAGTTATTAGTTTGGGGACAGAGCGAATATGGCAAAATTAGGAGGCATTATATCTGAATTCCCCTCCACAAATGATGCCAAACAGTCTTAGAAAATGTAATAGTCTGAATTATAATGGGAAAATTCTGAAAAAAAAGTCATGGTGAGTCATTTATTGAGCCTGCAATAAAGAAACACACAGAGTTCTGTGAAAACTAGGGATGGAACTGGGTTAGGAACATGCTGTTAACAAAGCACTCTAGAGCTCAGGGAGAAGCTGTATGCCAGACTGATACCAAGGCACTATAGGCCCATACTGATGCCCTATAAAAGAAACAGGTACCAATTGGCAACATTTTTGTTGAGTGTCCAAGTCACAGATCCAAGTCAGACTGAGAAAGACACCTGCAGATGAGGTAGTGTTCCTGGGTAATGAGGCTCTAGGTAGTATAACAAAAAGCAAAAGTTCAGACCATAAAGTAGCAGATATATAGCTCAGTTCCCAGGAGGAGATCGATGTCTCAATTCCAAGAGCTAGTTTGGCCTTCATATGAGCTAATCTCACTCAGAATAGAACAAGAGCAAGAGAGAAGACCAAGATGTTTGGAGAAAGTTACTCAGGCACAATGAATAGAGTGTTGGGTCTAGAATCAGGAAGGCATATCTTTCTGAATTTAAATCTGACACTCAGACAATTGTTTGTGTGAACCTGAGCAAGTCACTTAGTCCTGTCTGCCTTAGTTCTTCAGCTCTAAAATGAGTTGGAGAAGGAAATGAAAAATCATTCCATAATGTTTGCAAAGAAAACACCAAATGGAGTCACAAAGAGTTAGACATGGCTAAAACAACATTCAATTTTTAAAAATAACTTCAAGCTTCCAATTCAAATAAAGGTCCATCTTTTCAATATTAGCTTTCTCCCAGGGATTGGTAATACCATATGATTGAATTATGAAAGACTAATTTCTAAAGGGTTAAAGTTACAGGTTGCCTAAAAAGTCAGTGAAGAATCAGATACTAGCCACCAGTAACCCATTACCAACACAAGTTTATGTGGGATATATTTAAATAATGTTATCAGACATATAGTTGCCTGGAAAATAAGGTGGGTTCATCATGTAACTAGAATAGAGAATTAACATTTCGCCAGTTTGTGTGCTCCATTGAGATCCAATAGTCTCAGAAGACAGGAAAATCATCAGATGTTATGTGAACTGAGCTCCTTGTAGAGGGTTGAAAAGAGGGCACTCACAAGTTACAAAGGGTGATTTGGGAAAGATACATTGTACGCCACCTTAGTAGAGTAAGTGACTGACCTCATTGATGAGATCACAGATTATTCAACATACTGAAAGGGCATGCTAGTCTAACAAATGTTCATGCTTGTCTCTTTTGATTATTCATTTTTGAAATAAACATGAACATCCTAATTTGGCACTGTTCTTATCCTTGTGATAACTGTCTAAAATTTCAGAGTTGGTACTGATGAGGTAAAGTGAAACAGATTTATGTAATACACCTTGAGACTTGATCCCTTGTAACCCATTACTCTATATTAAAAGTTTATAAGTATTTTATGCATAAATAAATCAGGTAGTAAAGGTTGACCAAAAAAGAATAGTTTAAGATTGGCTCTTAAGGGTCATCATGGTTATTTCAGAAAGATCTGTATTCAAATTAAATCTCAAACATTTACTGTATCACCCCTCACAAGTCATTTAATTTCTCTGTGTTCCATTTCTCCATTTATAAAATGTTACAATAGTAACACCTTATCTTCCAGAGTTTTTCTGAAGTTTGAATGAGATAATCCTATGGAAAGCACAGAAAATCTTAAAGCACTATATAAGTGCTGACTATAATTATTATTGTTATTGTAACTGTTATTATTATTATTATTATCCCAGTTTCCAAAGCAGAGTTCTTTTCCTCTATGGGTTGGTGAATGAGCTACAAATAAGAAAAGCAATTGGACCAATGTCATCAACACCTGCATAGCACATTTGTATCTGTGTATTTACTCTCTGGGGTTCTTGGATAACTCAGTTTTAGAGCTCGTTTCATTTGGAAGCGAATTAACTTGGGAAGTAGGATCTGTGAAAATGGGCTAAAGATGTGCATTTATATCTCATTCCATTGATTTCTTAGCTTGTAATAAATGTACCCATTACTGAAGCCTCTGGGCATATCCTTGTACAAAATGCTATAATACATATATTTAACTAGCTAATCATTCTCTTCTTATGGATGACCCAAGAATGAACCTTATACTAACTCACTATAACTTTGAGAGTATTGTGGGCTCACTGACTATTCAACTGACAGAAGACAATCACCAGTTTTCTTTCATGGTGAAATATTCACTAATCAAATATCACAAATCTATAGAACTTACAATAGTTATTATTGTATTTAAGATACTACTCCAGCTAATTTATAAAATGTTTTTCCTTCAAAAACCTCATGATACAGTCATATAATTCAGAATGATAGCATATTTTATAATTTACTATGTCAGCACATAAAAAATCAGGCATCTTTGATTTAATTAGTGTATGAGCATCCTTTAATAAATCATAGCCTCTCTTTGCCTAAATATGTGGCCTTTGCAAGTTTCAGTGATTGGGGAAAAAGTCACTAGATTGTGATTAATCTTGTAGTGAGGTCTAACAACTTCATTAAATTATAGGCATTGGGACTACAGCCCATTGCTATTCTATAATAGAAGCCTTTTAGGATTTTCTGGGACACAAGGGATTACCATAGCATTCAAGATCTCAGACCCACATCCACATTGCTATAGTAGAAGTTACTGGGTTAAGAATTTAAAGGAAGAACTAATATGAAGACAAACTGTTATCTCCAATTGGTAGTTGTAGAGACAGATGCTCACAAAGCTGCCACGAGGTATATATCAGTTTTAGCACCCTATATATTTCTCTTTTTCGTATATATTTATAAAATTTCTTTGCTAATAGGATATAGCCACAGAAGTACAAGTAGAATTTTTTTAAACTTAGGGAAAAACTTTCCAACATTGGGGTATATAGTAGAGTAGAATGGAATAAAAGGGGAACTTCAGGAAGGTAGGCGAGTTGTGGCATGTATAACAATATGATAATGCATGTAATCACATGGAGAAAGGGGGATATTTTATTCTTTCTTCTAAAGGGATTAAAAAAAAAGAAGTGGGACATAGTGATAGGATTCTACAATAGTAGTGCTACATAGCAGCACAAAACAGTGAAGAATTGTGAGACAAAAAACATGGTGGGCAAAGCATAAAAGGGGAGGGTATACATCCTCTTCCTTGAGAAGAATAGGTCATTATAGAAAGAAGTCATGCAATCCTGAAGATAAAACAGATGAATACAAAAAGTGTACTTCTATGAAGGAAGCATGCCCATCTAGATAGCAGTTTCCTGGAGCCTTGTTTTCCCAGGACTAGTAGCAGTTTAGAGTGACACAGATTTCTGAGTATTTTCCAAGCATGGAACATCATAGATCTAAAGCTGAAAGGAAGTCCTCATTTGATATATGAGAAAACCTACATCTACTGAGGTTCAGTGGTTAAGCTCACAAAGAAGAATATGCGATGATCAACTATGAAAGGCTTGGTTCTTCTCAGTGGTTAAGCGATGCAAAGCAATTTCAATAGACTTTGGACAGAAAATGCCATCTGTACCCAGAAAATGAATTAAGGAGATTGAATGTAAATCAACACGTACTATGTTCACTTCTTTTCCCTGTTTTTTTCATCTCATCCATGGTTTTTCTCTTTTGCTCTGATTTTTCTCTTCAAACATGATTCATAAAGCAATGTGTATTAAAAAATAAATAAATTTACTGAAATAAAAAAGGAAAAAAAAACAAGAAGGAACTTCATTTGGGAATTCTCTTGGGGCTAGACATGCAATTTGAAAAAGCATCAATAAAATATCTTTGAATATACTAAAAGAAAAATAATCCCCAAAAAGTACAAAAGAGAACACGGGCATTTTGTTTTTTTTTTACTATTTTGTTAAATTTGTTATATATATATATGTGTGTGTGTGTGTGTGTGTGTGTGTGTGTGTGTATACACATATATATATAACAAACTTTAACAAAATTATACATATATAACAAATTTAACAAAATATATGTATCTATCTGTATGTGTGTACGTGCATGTGTGCATACATACATACACATATATATTATATGTGTTAACCCATATTTAATACAAGTGACTTCTTATACAACCTTCTTTCTTGTTTTTTGTATATTGAAATATTTGTTTATAAATTCACAACAAAATAGAAAATAAGAAAATGAACCACCAGAGGCTTCTCTTTTTGTAGTCAGAATAACAGAAAAGTTTTGTGAATTTCTTGCTCATTAATCACGGGCACCTAAGTTTTAAACAAGACTTGAGAGCCACTTTTTGGATTTAGTATAAATGTTTACATTATGGAAATTTACAAATACTTTAAGTCAGGATTTTATTCCATTGTTCTTGTTGATTGTCTAGACTGGTTAAAGTGATATAGTAAATTTAATAATGCAGATTAAAATAAAAAAATGTTAAAAAATCCAAAAATGTATGATATATTTATATTTTATATGATATACAGAAAACCTACAGGTTGGGATCCTTTTGTCATTTTTCTTACCTCATACTTATCACTTAGGAAAACTGGGAATATCCTTATGTGTGATATACTTCTTCATCCTAGTTTACTGGGAATGCCTACATATATCTACAAATGTGAACTTCTCAATAATAAAAAGGAAGCTTTATTGATAGAAGAAGAAGAAAAAACCCTCAAAGCACAAGCCTTTGAAAGTCTTTAATGAGGAATACCATCCCAGTGACCAGTGTAAATTCCAGTCACCTGTAACTGTACATATAAAGAGTTATAGGATCATGGAAGGGGAGGGTACTTAGAAATTATAGTTCATTTTGTAGACAAGCAAAGTAGGCCCCTTAGAGCCTAAGTGATCTATCCCAAGTCACAGAAATAGTAATAAATGAGCTGGTAATTCAGGTCCCTTGGCTTAAAACTTCAGTGCTCTTTTCACTGCACCTTGCTTTCTTTAGTTTTTAAGAGTGACTTTTATATTTTATTCTCATTTGCTTTCTGTTGACCACCTCCTGTTGCTCAAACTCTTAGTAGATTGCTCATTAATGTTTATTGATTCATTAATCAATTGTCACAGTAGATCAATTAATCACAAGGGACCTAGGAACAGTTGTGCCCCTCTATAATCCCTCAAGACTACTGGCTTTGCTCCTACTAGACGTTTCTAAGCATTTCTTTCTCTTATATGTCATAATTTATGGACTCTCAGAATCCAAGACTTGGATGGGTATCAAAATGTATCAAAACCCAAATTTATTTGCATTTCTTTCATAATATCCCTAATAAGTGGCCATCCACTGCTTGGATATCTGGAGACCTTCAGTTATATCTAAGAATTCACACCTCCTGAGGCAACCCATTCATTTCTGGACAACTTTAATTGTTAGCAAGTTTTTTCCTTAACATATTTTATATTCTTCTCTTATATTAAGCATAAATTTTCTTTTTTAAAATTGTTTTATAGTTTCTAGTTCTACCCTCTAGGGCCAAATAGAAGCAAGTCAAAAGTCTCTTCTGAATTATAGCTCTTGAAGGAAGCTATCAAAAAAGTTTTTTCCAGGCTAAATATCTCCAGTTAAACCTTAACCAATGTCATGGGCGCCAGCCTAATGCCACTTATCACCCTCCAAATAAATTCCACTTATTGATCACCCAGAAATGATGATCAAAACTAATCACTGTACGGGTCAAGTCTTAGAATAGTAAATTCTGATCTACCTGCTGAATGTGATACCTTTTTAAACTTCGTCTGATTATATAAGTTGTTTTGGCTTCAGTGTCACTCTGGTGATTAATATTGAGTTTGACTAGTAAAATACTCACATAGTGTTCACTTGAATTGTAATCTAGTCTTGTCTCCTAAATCTTGTAGTTAAAACCCAAGTGTATGCATTTACATTTATCATTATTTTATTTCATCTATTTTTATTCTACAATTGTTGTAGACTTTTGAAATCTTTCTGATCCCTCTCTTCCTCAGTTAATGTGTTTCCTATTTTTCCAGGTTTCATGTCACCTGCAAATTAAACTTTCATTGAAATAATTATTTTAGACTATTGAATAGTACAGGTCCAAAGAAAAAAGGGCAAGTTGCTGGGCAACTCTATTAATATCTCTCTCCAAGTTGACATTGATTCATTGTTTACTCTTTTCTGAGTTCAGTCATCCAATTAGTTCTAAATACACTTGATTATATTATTTAGTCTCCATCTTTCTATTTCTACAAGAATAGCATAAGAGACTTCATCAGATATGATACTGAAATCTAGATAGAGGATGACATACTCCTAATCTACCCTTTCAACAATACCATTAGAAAAAAAAATTCTATTAATCTCTTAAGGATGAAGTCATGCTAGTTCTTAGTGGTTCTTGCTTTTGTTTCTAAATGTCACAAACCATCTTTTTAATAATATATTTCAGAGTTTGACGAGAAATAGAAGTTGAACCATAAACTAATGTTTGTAGACTACTCTCTCTTCCTTTATAAAAGTGATATTTGGCCACCTCTATTCTGTTGAAAAGCAAAATATTTGCTTTCCCCAGATTTTTTGAAAAAATAACTGGCAGAAGCTTAGCATTACCAGTTTTTTCACTATCCTTAGATATAGTTCATCTGAAACTTGTGACTTGAATTAATTATGTTCTTACCATGTCTTCTCTCTCTATCTCTCTCTCTGTGTATCTAAGTCTCTGTCTTTGTTTCTGTTTCTCTGTTTCTTTCTGTCTCTTTGTCTTAGTCTCTATCTCTTTTTTTCTCTCTGTCTTTTTGCTTCAATTTCCAGTTAAACACTTTTGTTTTAGTGTTACTTATATTAAAAATCTATTTTATGTTGTACAAAAACCAAAAATATAATGAGGGTTGACTAATTTTGACTTCTTTTTTTTTATAGTCATTTATTGTTGTAGCATGTATTCTGGACAGGCAAACCTATCCTTTTTTTGATTGTCCTTTTTAAAACATTTTTTGAGGCAATCAGGATTAAGTGACCTGCCCAGGGTCACATAGCTAGTATTGTCTCAGTCAAATTTGAATTCAGGTCCTCCTGATTCTAGAGTCAGCTGAATGTGAGCTCCCTGAAAGAAGACAGTGTTTTTGTTATTATCTGTTTATCAAGAATCAATAACACAGTATTCTGTTTTGCATAGAATACAAATTTTGTGAAGGCTTATAGAATTTGTCAGCAGTTCTGCTTTTGTCAAATAAAGGGTTACAGTAGATTTCTTATTAGTTCATCTTAAATATTATGCTTTCTTGCCAAGTTTGTGATCTATTTTCTGAACTTCCTATTTATTCCTTCTGTCCAAGTAGTTTGTAATATTCTCTTATTTCAATATCATTTCTGTTTTTATCATGTTTGAGCCTCTGTCAAATATTCTATGGCATTATTCATCTGTCAGATTAATGAATTATATCAGCAATATTTATACACATATATGTACACATGTATATACATATTAATATAGTGCCGATGCATATACATACATGTAAACATTTATATATAGCATATATACATATGAACACACAAATATATATGTATATGTATATATTCATATAGTGCTGTTCCACTATGCATTTATATCTATTCCTTTAGACAACATTCTTTTCAAAGCCATATTCCCATCAGGAGTCCTGTATCAGCAAACAACAGGGATTCTTAGAAGATCAAATTTGCCAACTTTAGTACATTTTATTTATTACCCATACTTTTCACCATTGCATGTATATATTTGATCTCATGCTGACTTCTCTTCTAGATATTCTTTCTGTGGATTACTAATCTCATGTTGTTCATGTTAACCCATTTTAGCAATTATTTGTGAGATGCCCCTCAATTTTATTAGGTCCAGTTTGAAACAGTCTTGATGATTTTTAGTATGTCAGGTTTATTTATTCCTAGTAGTTCTATTTTTTATTTTTATTTTTTTGCGAGGCAGTTGGGATTAAGTAACTTGTCCAGGGTCACACAGCTAGGAAGTGTTAAGTGGTTAAGTGCCTGAGATCAGATTTGAATTCAGATCCTCCTGACTTCAGGGCTGGTCCTCTATCCACTGCATTAACTAGCTGCCCTATTCCTAGTAGTTCTTGTTAGTTGTATTTTTGGCTGTTGTTCTTCAATCCAAATACCATTGTTTGATACATTTCAGACACTAGCTTTTCCAGTCTGATTTCCCAATATTCAATAATTAGCAATAATGACTATACCAAATGTTTCCAGGATGTCTGAAATTTCTTGACCACAATGGCTAAATTTCTAGCAATATTTTCAAGATACCTTCTACTGTCCCGAGCAAAGGCTTTGAGGAGTTGGAAAGGTTCATCCCTTTTAAAAGTCCCAGGGAGCTCTTTAAAATTTCTCAGGTTTATGCTCTAAGAAGATATCATATCTCATTAATGTTCTTGTCAAGGTTTACAACAAGCAAAATAACATCCAGCAGTAGGCAGTTACCAACTGTTTCTACCTTCTTCCTCTGGTCATCAATGGGTTCTCTTCATATTTCACCTGTGAATCTTTGCCATACAAGAAACTGTGAAAAGGAAACCACTCAGACTTTTGCTGTAACTGATTATTAAAATTTCACTGTGAGCCTTTATATTTGGTAAATCACAAATTCCATAAATTAGATCTTGATTTGATTGGCTATTTTCCTTTGTGTTCAAAGAAGGCCAAAACAGCATCATTATGTTGGGGTCAAGGTATAGAATGTCTTACTGAGGATCAAGATGAGCTTGGAAAGCTCTACCTCAGATGAGGAACAAATAGTCCATATGAACATTTGGAGTGGAACTGTCTCTTAAACTGCACATCTCATTTTTCTTTTGAGTTATTTCAATTCTGCTTTGCTCATAGAGAAAAGCATCTTCTTTGAGGTGGTCAAGTCATGCTGGGTGGTCCTGTGCCCATAGTTTGTAATGATTACAAAGTTCTTCAAAGAGACCCTGAGAGTCTTTGTATTACTTTTTCTGATCTCCCTGTGAGTGTTTGCTTTGTGTGAGTTTTCTAAAATAGTTTTTAGGGCAAACATATATTTGGCATCCAAACAACCTGGTTAGTTCACAGGAGCTGCACACTCTATAGTAGAGTTTGAATTCTTGAAAGTTCATTTAAAAAAAAGACTTTAGTGTGGATGCCCATTAGTTGGAGAATGGCTGAATAATTTATGGTATATGAATGTTATGGAATATTATTATTATTATTATTAATTTATTAATTTATTTTATTTTTTAAAATAACTTTTTATTGACAGAACCCATGTCAGGGTAATTTTTTACAACATTATCCCTTGCACTCATTTCTGTTTTGATTTTTTCCCTCCTTCCCTCCACTCCCTCCCCCAGATGGCAAACAGTCCTATACATGTTAAAGAGGTTGCAGTAAATCTTAGATACAATATATGTGTGCAGAACCGAACAGTTCTCTTGTTGCTCAGGGAGAATTGGATTCAGAAGGTGTAAATAACCCGGTAAGAAAAACAAAAATGCAAGCAGTTTACATTCATTTCCTAGTGTTCTTTCTTTGGGTATAGCTGCTTCTGTCCATCCTTGATCAATTGAAACTGAGTTAGATCTTCTCTTTGTTGAAGAAATCCACTTCCATCAGAATACATCCTCATACAGTATCGTTGTTGATGTATATAATGATCTCTTGGTTCTGCTCATTTCACTCAGCCTCAGTTCATGTAAGTCACGCCAATCCTCTTTGTATTCATCCTGCTGGTCATTTCTTACAGAACAATAATATTCCATAACATTCATGTACCACAATTTCTCCAATTGATGGGCATCCATTCATTTTCCAGCTTCTAGCCCACTACAAACAGGGCTGCCACAAACATTTTGGCACATACAGGTTCCTTTCCCTTCTTTAGTATCTCTTTGGGATATAAGCCGAGTAGTAACACTGATGGGTCAAAGGGTATGCACAGTTTGATAACTTTTTGAGCATAGTTCCAAATTGCTCTCCAGAATGGCTGTATGTATTCACAACTCCACCAACAATGTATCAGTGTCCCTGTTTTCCCACATCCCCTCCAACATTCCGCGTTATCTTGGAATATTATTTTTAAGAAATGATCATCAGGATGATTTCAGAGAGGTATGGAAAGACTTACATGGGGGATGCTAAGTGAAATGAGCAGAACTAAGAGCACATTGTATGCAGTAACAAGATTGTACAATGATCAATTCTGATGAACGTAGCTCTTTTCAACAATGAGGTGATTCAGGTCAGTTCAAATGGTCTTGTGATGGAGAGAGTCATATGCATCCAGGGAGAGGACTATGGAAACTGAGCATGGATCAAAGCATAGTATTTTCACTCTTTCTGTTGTTTACCTGCTTTTTGTTTTCTTTCTCATTTTTTCCCTTTGTGATTTCATTTTTCTTGTGCAGCATGATGATAATTGTGGAAATATGTACTAAAGAACTGCACATGGTTCTAGCTCCTGACATGGAGCTAGTGTACTGTCAAGGTTTCACAGGCATACAAAAGTAAACTGAGAACAACTTCTGTAGACCTTCAGTTTTATAGACAGTCTAATTTCTTTTCTCTTCCATACTTGCTTTTGGTGCTTCCCAAACAATGAATTGGCTCTGGCAATGTGTGTGTCAATCTCGTCATCTATGTACGTCTCTGGAAAGTATACTGCCAAGGCATTCAAAATTTCTCCATTTGTTAAAACCAATAGTTCTATGAATGAATGGTGTAGTGCTGATTGGTGCAAAACCTCTGTTTTTTGTGGGTTAATTAATTGTTAGTCTAAAATTAGCACAAGAAGCCCCGTACTTTGTTGAATCTCACCCTAAGGGGTTGTATTGAGTACATGATCATCTGCAAACAAAAAGTCATTCCCCAACTTTCCTTCCACTTTAGTCTTGGCTTGGAACCTTTTCAAGATGAATAATTTATGTCAGTTTAGTATTTAACCTTGATGCCATTTTTGAATTCATTGAAGGTATCCAATAATATTATTAAAAACATTATACTAAAAAACAGTAGAGTAAGCACATAATCCTATTTCATTCCCATTAGTGACTGGAAAAGTAAGGGATCATCTTCCATTATTCAGAACCTTTATGAAAATGACATCATGAGACTGACATAAAATACTGGTGAATTTCTCTGGGCAGCCAAATTTTGCCATGATTTTTCAGACACTCTCATGACTAAGAATCAAATCCCTTTGATACCCAAGAATCAAAGGCCTTGATTAGAACAACAAATATTCATTTGTTGACCTAGTTCTTGATTTATTGTTTTTTTTATTTAGATTTAAGAAAGTAATGAACATGTTATTACAGATTACACTTAAAATTGTTTCCTTACTTTGAGAGAACTCAGTGTTAAACATTACTAGTTCACCCCTGAGGCCACCTCTCCCATTTTCATATTGATGTTTCTTTCTAGGACAGAGACATGTATTTCATTACAAAGGAGATACATCTAGGGCTTTGTTTCCCTAGAAGCTAAAAAGTTCCTTTGTAAGGCATTGTTTGTGTATGCCTTTGTCATGTTGAAAGTATACAGAAGAGTTACTTGAGCTAGTCATATATCATAAGTGGTTGGCAGCTACATATATCAATTGAATATTATGTAGTCTAAAACTTTTTTCCCCTAGCAGTGAGCTTTAGCCTATTTCTTCTCCTAAATCCACTCCACTGTCCAGCACCAGGGTAAAGATGGAGGAGGATAGTGACTATGCTTTACCAACAAAACATAATGAAAGAGTGAGCACAGAGCAAAACCTAAAATAATTTCTTATTTTTGTTGGTTAAATCATTAATTCAGCTTGAATGAAGATGGTCAAAGTGAGTTTTAAACAACCTCTTATTATTGTTATTTATTTTGAGACAATTGGGGTTTAGTGACTTGCCCAATGTCACATACCTAATAAGTGTCAAGCATGTAAGGCTGGATTTGAAGTTACGTCCTCCTGATTTCAGGGACACTGCTCAATACATGGTACCACTTTGCTGCTCCCCTTAATTTAAATTTAAAAGGTTTATTTCCTCTTTTTGAGCATAGAGTGATGTGTTGTGCAAGGAACTTCCAGGCAAGTCTTGATAACTAGTTTCTTTACCAGTTTACTTTGGATGGTTCACAAAAGTTTGCATTATCTTTTCAATATGACCATTGACTTGATGGTATTGTGGAATCACTGAACCCTCCCAAGATATGTTGGGATTTACTGGTTAGATTTCTTTCAAAAGGATGGGACCTTAAGCCAAAATCAAATTGATTCTAATTGACCACCAGTAGATCCTAGGCAAGCCCCATTTGGTCATTGTTTGATTCCCAATTGACTCAAATTGAATGTAAATAGTTATTATTACTACTTTGGCCTGAAAACCTGAGCATCTTCCCCTCCCAGATTCATTCATTCCTTTATTTTTTATTTAGATTTTTTTATGGACTAGGTTGAAAGAGAAGAATTGTTTCCCTCAGTGGCTACCTAACCTTAATCACTGAATGAGTGCATCTTCCATCAAATTGAGACCTGTTGAATACTTTAGCTTAAAAAGGCCAAGGTCTCCCATTGCATCCAAGGCCATCTGTAATCGTTCTGATTTATATCTGACCACTGGACCCAGATGGCTCTGGAGGGAAAAGTGGGGCAGTCCTTGCCCAGCCCTCCCTTATTTAAACCCAATTCACTTGCATGTCCCGGCATCACCTCCCTGATGTCTTGTTCCTTTTCAAGAATGAAAATAAACAATAACAGTGATGTGACTTTAATAACTCCTCTTCCCAAAATTCTTTAACTCATCTGAATGCTGTCAAAAGTATTAGTGCTTCACAATCCCTGTGTTGCAATTAAATTTCATCTAATTTAATTGTAGCTTCAGAGTAAAAAGGGCTAGAGCCATTTAGAATATTTTACATCGTTAAACAGTTTTTTTTTTAAATTTTCAGAAGGTAAGTATTGAAAGAGAATTCCATTGTTTAACCAACAAATAAATTGATCTGAAATGATATCACCGGGTTTTAATAGCTAATAATTGATGAAGACAGTGCTCAAAAACTAGCCTCTGGCTGCAAATACAGAGTTCTTTAAAAAGTCTTTGGAAAGGATTATTGATATTTATTGAATATATTGCATAGAAAGCTGAGACTTATAGTTAGTTATACTTTGTAGTATGGCTTGGCTACATTTCTATGTCATCATTTAAATTTCAAAATCAATTTCAGGACCCTAAAAATTGCTTTTAGCTAATAATTTCATTGAAAAAAAATTCTGCTATATTGTGTGGTGCAACCAACATAATATAAACAACAACTTCTAGAATTGCTACAAGGATATCCCATAAAATACCCCTTTATAGGCAGATATCTCATATTGATGGACTTGCAAGCTGTCAGTGGTAAACACTGTATCGTGGAGTAAGGCAGATAGAGTTGGTGCATTAGTGAAGTGACTGTTGTGTATTTATGCAATAGTTGCCAGTGAGGGAATTGCCAGTGAGGGGGTGGCTCTGGCAGACATAAATGAAATATAGTGCATGAGATTGCTCTCCAAATTCAGTAATCCCTGTTTTTTTTAATCCTATAATCTTCTAGGCTTCTGACCATAATGATAGCTTGTACCTCTAATGCAATTTATAATTTACAAATCTTTCTTCATAATAAACCCTGTGGAACTATATATTCAAAATAATATTCTTAATTTATGGAGAGAAAACTAAACATCAGAGATATTTGATAACTTGTCTAGAATAGTCTTGGAAATCATAGTTCAAATCCTACATCTTCATTAGTGGATGACCCTGGACAAGTGCATTGAATTCTCTAATCCTCATTTTCTAAATTTCCTCATTTCTAAAATGAAGGGGTGGGACATAATTACTTTTAATAATTTGTCCTTGTTGCAACTAGAACTTGAAAACTGGTCTTTCTTGAAGTAAGCACATTGTTTAGTTGTTTTGATTTTCAGTTCTTTTAGTATTAAAATTTGGGAGCAGTTGTCCCTATGGTAGTTAATAATATATAATTCTTCATTTGAGAACTCTTTATTGATATCTTTTGACTACTTATCTATTGGCTTTTTGTCATTACATGTGTTTACACCATGGATGCCAAACCCTGAGAAATTTAATAGAAAAATTCCTTCCCTCTCCCCATTAAGTGAGACTCTTATTATAATGTTTTTGGTGTTTTTCCCCCTTACAAAATGTATGCTGTATTTTTGTTAAAGGTTATTTCTTCCATATTAATTGATGCAATCATGGAATTTTATTATTTTGTCATTATGATTATCTATACAATATGCTTATTTTAGAGTTTTTTGAAATATTGAGCCATTGTTGCATTCTTGGAATAACTTGAATCTGGTTATCATTAATATTTTTGAAAATGTACACCTGTTTTCTAATGTTTTTAATATTATTAAGCAATATTAATTAGTGATATTGGTCTGCATAATTATTTTTTCTATTTAATATTTACTTCTTTAGCTGTCAGTACCACATATGTTTGATTGTGAAGAATTGGGTCTCCATCACAAAGCATTATCGGTAAACATTTCTGACCAATCACTACTAATACCTGTGTAGTTATATATTTAAAAATTGTAACTATTATAGGATAGACATGGTAAAATGAATTAAAATTATAATATAGCTTAATCTTGTTTTACTTTATTAATCATATATAATTTCATTTGCTTAATAATAATAATTTGGGAAAGAAATATGACTATCTCTTTTTTAAAAAATCTTGGTTAAACACTTTGAGATGTAGCTATTAAAATTATGACTCCAGATACATTTTTTTTGGATTGTTAATTATTTGAAACTTTGATACTTTTGATATTTTACTGTCAAGCCAGGGTGGCTAAGAAAAGATATTTCACAAAGCTACATATATTCAAATTTCTCCTTCGAATATGAAATTATTTAACTATTTTCATTTTTGATCTGTTAATCTAAATATTCAAAATTTTTGTAAATACCATCATTCTCTTTTCCTTAAGTTTTTAGTTTCATGACATATAACTGGGCAAAATAATTTGTAATAATTTTCTTTATTTTATCCAACAAGTATTATTTTTCTCATATTTTATGTTAATTTCTTTATTCATTTCTTTCTTTTATATTAATCAGCACAATTCTCATTTAGTTTTAAATTTAGCTTAATGCTTTCATTCAATATGTTTATGCTAACTTTAATATAATTTTAATTCCATATTAAATATAATTATCTCTTTATCTCATTTGTTCATATCAGTTTTTAGACACAAATTTTCTTTTAAAGATTGTAGATGCATCTCATAAATTTTGGAATAACTTGATTATCATTTTCTCTAAGGTAATTATTCATTGATTTTAAAATAGATTATAAACCTTTGATTGTTTATTTGAATCATTCATTAGGATTACATCATTTCATATCAACTCCAGCTTCAATTTTTTGTTCATATTCACCTCTTTGATTATAATTTATATGGAGTTGTGGTCTAAAATATTTATTTAACAAATCTGCCTTTCTACAATTATTTATAAATTCTTATCACTTAGTACATTATTTATGGCAAGATGTCTTATAATGCTGAAAATAGATATACACACTAAGGTTACTTTTTAATAAATACTAGTTACTTAAAATATTTTTCTAATATTCTGGTCAGATGTTTAACCTTTTGGATGTAGGGGGCCAGAACTTTGGAGAAGTACACTTGAAACAAGGATACTTACCACAAAGTGTTAACTCAGTGGAATTGATGAGATGATGGTTTTTCAATATACCTATACTTAGTATTTAGCATGGTGATGTAATGATTCTCTAGTTCACATATACATAGTGTGTTGTAATGATGTAATCATACCAAGATATTTAAGGGCTGAGAAGGACTGGAAATGAAACATTCCATTTTTGACCATCCTCCTGGTGGTTCTTCTGCCTCTTGCATTCCTCCACTAAAATGAAGGACTCGGGCTGATCCTGAGGACCTCTAGAAAGCTAGCCTGGACATTACACTTGTGTAGTTCATCTTTTCGTTAAAATTTTTTACGAAATCTGAGACATGTTGAAGTTCTCAATAGCTATTGTTTTGATATCTATATCTTCTTTTAGTTTGATTAGATTTTCTTTAAGTTATTAAATTTTATATATTTATAATATAATTATAATATTTATATATAATATGTAATATATAATATATAAATATGTATAATATAATTATAATATATAATAATTATAAATATTTATAATATAAGTATAAATATGTATTATATAAAGTCTAATATATTCGACTTAGACTTTATATAATACATATTTATAATTATATTAACCACAAGCATATTCATATACCTTATATTATAATTATTATGATGAGTATTATATAATAAATTATATATATTTCAAGCATTTGTGCTTACTATTTATGTTGTTTTATTATCTATACTTCCTTTAAACATAGTGCAATGTTCTTGTTTATATCTCATAATTGTTCCTTTTCTTTACTGACTGAGATCATGATTGACAAGATTGTTTTTCTATAATCACCTAAAATGTAAGAAAGCCTGCTGGTTTTTAATTTTAACTATTTGAATCTTAGTTTTAGGATTTTTGTATACATCAAGGTTTAAGTTTTTTTCTAATTATTTCTGTTCTGACCTTTCTTTTTACTCATGCCGTTAATATTTATAATTGATTATTAGGATTGTTTCCCCCTTTACATTATCCTAAGGTAATATTTCTCATAATATATCTTCTCTTTCAACATCCATATTAGAAGAAAAAATGGAGGGGGGAGAGTATTAAATTAACTATTAAAATCAGTAGTTTATGTTTCTAAGCCTCATTCTTTTCTTATCTTTTAATAATCAGCATTACATAGCTGTACATTGTTACTTCATTTTGTTTATGACTCCCATCTCTGCCTCTATACTCTTTTCTGATACACATCTTCTCCCTCTCCTTATGTTACAATAATCCTCTGATTATTTTATTTTATTTCTATTATTTTTCTTTTTATAAAGTAACAACAGCTTTTCTTTTCCAGCACAGATGGTGTATTCAGGAGATATCATTCTTTTCTCTAGTTCCAATTTCAAATTTGAATACTCTCCTTAGTTTTCAACTTATGAAAACTGGTAAATTTCTTCTTTCTTGATCTATACTTCTTCCTAGGAGATGTATTTTGTATTTTTTTTTGGTAATGCTTTATTTATTGTCAATGTCTGATCTTTGAACTTGTTTCCTTTATCACCTCATTGACACTTAAATATGCTGAGGTTACAAAAAAATAATAATCCTTTTCCCCTTAAAAGGAAGGAATGGAGGAAAAAAAGAAAGAAGGAAGAAAGGGAGGGGATGAGGAAAGAAAAAAGGAGGAAGTTAATAGAGGGAAGAAAGTAAAGAATGAAAGTAAGCAAGGACATAGGGAAGGAAGGAAAGCAGGAAGAAAAAAAGGAAGTAAGGAAGAAAGGAAGCAAAGTGGTTATTTATTATTACATTTCAGGCCTTTTCATAGACAAAAATAAGATAGAAAAAATTGAGTAAAGTAAGTTTCCTAATTATATGAAACCTAGAGTCTAAGAGGTGAAATGTATGTATGCGTGTAATTGTAAGAAATGATATTTTAAAATCAGTCTTGAAGGAAGGACAGAAGAAGGAAAGACTTATGGTAATTAGTTTTTAAGGAAAATGTGACTCTTTCCTTTAACTGGAATAGTCTGTTTTTAAGATGGAATTACTCATGTTCAAAAAAGAATGGTTCAGGACCACTCTCTCTTAGATCCCATGAGAGCAACTACAATTGATAGTAGAATGGGATTAAATACTTAGAAGTTAAGCAGATTGATATGGAAATTCTGAGGAAAGAAATCTTAAATGGTTTCACAAAAATTGTGAGAATTGAGCCATAAAGTTTTGTATGGCAGTGGGGGTATTTTCTAACACTCAGAAACCAAACTATTCAGGACTTTATAGATCAAAATTAACCCTTAGAATTGCCTCAGAATTGGAATCAGTGAATATCACAGACTATTGTAGCCAATGCCACTTACTGCTTATGTAAACCTTGATGTCATTGATTGAAGCTCAAATTCTTTTTTTAGTATAGCTTTTTACTTACTAGATATATGCACGGGTAAATTTTCTACACTGACCCTTGCAAAACCTGTTCCAACTTTTCCCCTTCTTCCTCCCATCTCCTTCCCCAGATAGCAGGTAGACCAATACATGTTAAATATGTTAATAAAGTATATGTATACATGTGCATAGTTATTTTGCTGTACAAAAAGAATCAGACTTTGAAATAGTGTACAATTAACCTATGAAGGAAATAAAAAATGCAGGCAGACAAAAACAGAGGGATTGGGAATTCTATGTAGTGGTTCATAGTCATCTCCCAGAGTTCTTTCACTGGGTGTAACTGGTTCAATTCATTACTGCTCTATTGGAACTGATTTGGTTCATCTCATTGTTGAAGAGGGCCACATCCATCAGAATTGATCATCATATAGTATTGTTGTTAAAGTATATAATGATCTTCTGGCCATGCTCGTTTCACTCAGCATCAGTTCGTGTAAGTCTCTTCAGGCCTTTCTGAAATCATCCTGCTGGTCATTTCTTACTGAACAATAATATTCCTTAACATTCATGTACCACAATTTATTCAGCCATTCTCCAATTGATGGGCATCCACTCAGTTTCCAGTTTTTGGCCACTACAAAGAGGGCTGCCACAAACATTCTTGCACATACAGGTCCCTTTCCCTTCTTTAAAATCTCTTTGGGATATAAGCCCAGTAGTAACACTGCTGGACCAAAGGGTATGCACAGTTTGATAACTTTTTGAGCATAGTTCTAAATTGCTCTCTAGAATGGTTGGATGTATTCACACTTCCACCAACAATGTATCAGTGTCCCTGTTTTCCTACATCCCCTCCAACATTCCGCATTATCTTTCCCTGTCATTCTATCCAATCTGACAGGTGTATAGTGGTATCTCAGAGGTGTCTTGATTTGCATTTCTCTGATTAATAATGACTTGGAGCATCTTTTCATATGGCTAGAAATAGTTTCAATTTCTTCGTCTGAGAATTGTCTGTTCATATCCTTTGACCATTTATCAATTGGAGAATGGAAGGTCAAATTCTTTAAATAAAATGTACATTGCTAGGAAGTTAATCCAGTTTCTGTTGACAAAGAGAAACATTGCAATAGTCCTTAAAAGATCCAAGCTCCACTGAAGACTGAGAAGATGGCTTCTCTATAAAATACAGTGCCAGAGGAGAAAAAGTTTTCCAAAACATTTCATTCTGGGAACAGACTTTTGAATATTTGGTATCTTTGGAATCAGTCAGAACAATACACTGTAAAATAAGAGTAGAATCAGAAAGAAAACTTTGGGGCCAGCAAAATAAAAAGAGTATTTTAGGGGAAAACATATTTGAGTTATTTTGGTAAAAGAAAATGCTCAAGTCTATAATTATATCACAAATTTTGTACCCCTTTCCACCCCAAGTTGAGAACATGTGAAAAAACTTCCTTGATTTAGAGGACAACCTGCCTCACCCCCTTTTTTTTGCTTACCTTTAAGGAAGTTTCTCCTGGAAGTGCTAGTTTAGAATTCAGTTTTCATCTCTTTTTCTATTAAGTAACAAAATTGGTCAGTGGTGAGAAGTAAACGTGTAGTATAAAAGGTTGTAAGGAATATGGAGCATCTTTAAGGTCAGAAGATAATTTTCAGCCTATCTTTATTCAGTGGTTTGATGTGGGTCTATTCTCCAGAAGAGCATATCTTATCTTTTGGAGCATAACTTTTAGATGTCCAGTTTCTAAGTTTTGCAAAGAGTTTTATGCTATCTGAAGGAGTAACTTGGTGTACTCTATCAAACATTGATTGCCACTAGTTATGTTAAGGGGAAGGAGGAGAAGCTGCAAAAATAAATATTGAGAAAAGAGGTTGACACAATTGATTAATTATAATTGTAGTGGGAGAATAGATTCTACTTGGAATCATGAGTTAAGAATCAGTAGGTGTTACTAATAAAATAATAATAACATGTTGTATTTTTTAAAGATTTACAAAAATGTTTTTACATCTTCATTAATTCCATGAAATAGTCAGGGCAACATCTTACTGGGCAACAACAACAAAATGTTGCAGTTTTTATGCATCACATTTCATGCTAGTTTCTATTATGACTTAATATTTTGCTTATTCTCATTTTTTTATGAAAAGTCCCAGTTTCACATTTTAAATGACCTTTTACAGAATAAATTTTTACTTAGTTCATCTGAAAGGTAATTACTTATGATTTTTCTGTTGTGTTTTATTTATATACCATCTCTGCTCATTATCTAGCAGTAATCATCAAGCAGTTATATTACATGTGAATGTAAGAAAAGGAATGCATGCAGCATAATACATAGCTCTAGTGACTTTAAAAATGATTTCCAAGAAGATTCTTCAAATATTCATGAAGATATTTGATTTTTGCAATTATTTGAAGAAATATGTGCCCCTTCTTTGATTTTAGCTTTACTGATTCATAGAAATATATTTTTCAGATAAAAAAATTGCCACTATTTTTTAAAGTCATTCTAATAACGTCCTTTTCCTCTGTTAAATCAAGTTAGTGGTTAGTATAGTACGATATCGAATCTGGATTCGAAAGACCTGGATTGAAATGCTACCTTGTGATCTTGGACAAGAATTTTAATCTCTTCTTCTTTGGCACTATAGTTGGGGTAAAATGACTTGTCCAGATTCACACAGAACTACTGTGTTAAATGTCAGGTTGGATTCGAATTGAGGTCCTCCTGATTTCAGGTCTGGTGCTCTATCCACTGCACCATCTAGCTGCCTCATTTCTCTTAATCTCTTTAAGCTTCAATTTCCTCATCTGGAAGGAAGGGATTTAGTCTAGGTGGTTTCCAAGGTCGCTTTTAAAGTTCTAGATCAATCGAGCTGGTGAACTTGTTTATTCTTCAGCCTAGGAAATATAAGCAAACAAAACCTTTTTATGTTTAACCAGTAATTGGTTTAGCATTGTTTATCTTTCATTTAATTTATTCTTACCCCCCAAACTGGTATTTTTTGTTTTGTTTTGCTTTGTTTTTTGTTTGTATATATTTTTTTACTATAAGACTATCTGCCCCTATTCATTAAAAAGAATCCCCCCCCAAAAAAAAACATGAGGTTCTGGTTATAGACAATTTGTAAAAGGTAATAAATTTCAAATCAAAATATAGGCCAATAATATTTTTAAAACTGATGCTTCCAAAGATAGATTCAGGTTTTGAATAGATTTTTATGCTCCCTTTCCAAAGATCTAATTTTTTACTTTAAAACTAAAAATTTAACTTTTTTGAGCTGGGAGGAGATGAGTGAAGATCAGAGACAACCTCATTTAGATTGTCTTCAGAAAAATTACTTTTGGGGGAGGGGGAGATATCAGCTCACTGGTTTTCTAACTTATCATACTGAGCTTCATAATTAAATCTGAATAATTAGATTCATCATGTGAATTTGAAGTTTCTGACAATTTTGTTGTAAGTCATTCATCACTGTATAAAGCAGGCCTTATAGATAAAAACTATATGATACACTTAGCTATACAAAATAATTAGACTTTGGGATAATACATATTCTGCTTGTTTAATAAAAATGTAAATCTATTGAATATTTTTTTTTTATTCTATCTAAATTGTAGAAACCATAAACAGTGTGAGACAAGAATCATATATCCAATCAATTAGTGGCATAAAACAAGTTATACAATAGAAATGAGAGGTCCAAGTGTTGCCCTAATAATGTATTTTCTACTAAAAATAGACTTCATATGCTTCCTTAATTAGAGGCATAAAATTTTGTAGCTGAGATTTAAAAGTTAGCTGGCTACACACATAATAAAAACTCTTTGTATTATTGACCTAGTTATGAGGCATTTTGAAAATTTGAGAAATTCACAACATATAAAAAGTGTAAATCACTTGAAAAAACAAGATTAGAAACAATAATGATGTTTTAAAATGTCACTTGTCACACAAGTGACAAACAAATGTGTTATAAATAGCTTTATGGGATGATTAAACACAGGAGGAAAAGATGCAATTGGTATACTATACAGTTCATAAAATGGCTAGCAAGAACGAACCACCTAATGACTTCTAACCATCCCTTCTAGCACAGCTCCCTATCATATCAACTGACATAAACCTTGAGAATTATTCATATTTTACAAATAAATAAACTAAAACTCAGAGAGTTAAAATAGCTTGCTTACGTTCATACAGCTTGTAAATAACAGGAATAATCCTCAAAGTCAGGTTAACTAACTCCCAGGTCAGGACTTTTTCCACTATATTATGGGAAGTAGAACCAGAGATTTTGATAGTATTCTGTAAGTATAACTTATGAAATACAGTTATGGAAATAGTTGGCTTAAGGAAGCATGGAGAGAGAAATATTTCAAGACCATCAATTGAAGCTATTTGAGAAAATTGGGAAGACATATAAAGTGATGCATATCAATGAAAGCAAGGAAAATGAATAATATATCATGATTACATTAAAAAGATATGTCAAAGCTCTCCTAAGATATAATGATCAATATTGATACCATATTGCCAATATTAAAGGGTGCACTCTTTTTCTTCTTATAATCTTCTAAAAAAAAACCTCATCTTTAAGAATATATTTTGTAAATGGGCTTGCTTACGTTTGTAGAAACTTTCTGTGGTGTCAAAACTAAGTATATTAATATATTTGTGAGGAATTAAAAATATGGTTCTGGTAATAGACTGTATATTTGTTTCCTGATTATGACTCTAGCTAAGATTAAATAAATTGATTACCAGACTAATATATTTTTCAGTCACATAAACTCACAAAGGCAGGTATTGCATTTAAGAGTTGTAGTATTCATTTGTGGATGGAGAACTCATATTGCAGAATCATGACTGAAAAATTCTGACTAAAGGATGGGGAATGGGACTCAAGGAAATTGACATTTGCCAAGCATGTGTCAGAGCCAGTACTTGAATTGGATCTTTTGAATCTAAGACCAGAGAAGAAAATTTATTGGAAGTTCTCATAGGTCAATTCTAGCTCTGTTTCCACAATTTTAACATATATGATAATTAGAGCAAATATCCAGGTACAAATCTGAGCTTTCTTAATTGGAAATATATTTTAAGAAGAAAGGTGAACTCCTAACCAAGTCAGCAGCCTTTGGTCCATGGGCCACTTGAACAATAGCTAAACTCAATTATAGAATGCTTTAAAGCTAGTTTTTGCTAATGAGGTTCACAGTGCATTAAGATTCGTTAATGTAAATGAAAATGCTGGGACCAACAACCTGAGACCTTAATTTCTCAAAATTAGTGCTCCAGTTATTTCTAATTCTACTGCTAGAATGTTTATTATCTTCTTCTTTCCCTGTGGTGAAATAGCTAGAGGGTTTGAAAGAAGTGCTGTGGGACTAGGGTTATGGGAGAAAAATGAGCCTGTCTCCTTAAAGCAACTCTCTCTTCTCTTCTCTTCTGAACATTTTTTGCTTTGTGCTAAATGCTTTGAAAATGTGCAGAATGCAAAACAGTAAGTTCAACTGAATTAAAATCAATACACATTTAGATCCTGTGCTGGGCCATTACCAGAAATACAAAGGTAAATGTAAACCAAGCCTTGCCCTCAAAGAGCTTGCTTTGTACTTGGAGGATACAACACTGGATGGATATATGTAAATGCAAAATATATTCAAAGTCATACAAAATATTCCTTTGTTCTAAATTGACATGGACATTGTACCAACATATCTAATTCAATTATGTAAAGTTATTTCTCCATGCAAACTATTATGCCAGGTACAAAGATGAGAGGAAAGATAGTTCTTGCCATCAAGGAGTTTACATACTATTGGAGGCACACAAACATTTGCTAAGATAAATTGAGGGAGCAGAGAAAACTACTTGGAGGTGATTAGAAAAGACATTGTATAGGAGACAGTGCTGGAGATGAATGTTGAAAGAAGCCAGGGAAAACAGGAAATGCAAATTGGTAGAGCATTCAAGGCATGGGGGACTGTCAGTGAAAATGTTCAAAGTCAAGAGATTAAGTGTCTGGTAAAGGAATAGCAAAGAGACAATGTTACTGGATTCCACAGTACATGTGCAAAGTAAGGGAGGGGTAGTAGAAAGAGGGGTCAATTTATAAAAGGCTTTATAAGCCAAACAGCATTTTCTTTTTAATTACAGAAATTAATAGCGTTACTGGAGTTTGTGGAATAGAGAGGTGTTATGATTAGTCCTATATTTTAGAAAGATCAGTTTGGCAGCTGATTGAAGGTCAAATTAGAGTGGGTCAAAATGAGTTAAGGAGAATAACCAGTAAATAGTCTATTGCAGTAATTTTTAAACTTTTGTTTGCAGTATCTTTATACTAATAAAATGTATTGAGCATCTGTCCAAAGAACTTTTATTTATGGAGATTATATTTGTAGATATTTATCATATTAGAAATAAAAACTAATTTTGAGTTTGCAGACCCTTTGAAAGGGTTTCAGAGACTTCCAGTATTCCTTGGTTCCACGCTTTAAAACTGATGGGGTCAGAGTGGCAATTCCTAGTTTGAAATACAAGATTCAAAACATGTGTGACAAATTCATAAAGATATTCTCTCTGTCAAAAGATACCGTTATGTAAGAGAAGAGGTTACAGACAAAATGAAGAGGTAAAATAGAGATTAGGAGTGATAACATAATACATTTGGGAGAGAAATAGATTTGAGAAGCATAATTGTAAAGAATATTATAAAAAATAGCATAATAGAGATTTGGTTACAATTCAGTCCACCTGAAGAAATCAAGTCAGGCATCTATTACAGATTACAAAGGGGTGCTATTTTATTTAAATGAAAAGAGCTTCATAGGCTCAAGCAATTACAATGAAGAGCTATAAATACAAGAGAAGCTTACAGTTTGGGATACACAGGATCTATGCAGTAAAAGGAGGAACTAGGGAGAAGTTTGATGGCTTAGAGTGAGGGACTGAAGGAGCAGTCAGGTGGAATCCATCTGGCTGACCAGGTCCCAGACCTGTCTAAAGATATACTAATCAAAACCTCAAAAGTTGTTTAAATATTCTCAGAGATTGGAGGAATAGAAAATAGAGGCTGATAAAGAGTTCCATCCTTGCATCACTCTATTCAAACAGGACAATCGGTGACTTGGTTATGGCTGATAATAGCCTGATGGGTTTCTTCCTGACAAGGGAAGAAAATAAAGTCCACAGCAGAACCATTGGTCTATTGCAGCAATTTAGGCATGAGATAATGAAGACCTGAACAAGGGTTATGGAAATATAAAGAGAACAGAAGGTTGGATATAAAAGAAATATTCCAAGGTTGGAAATAATAGGATTTAACCATTAACTAGGGAGTTTGTGTGTCTCTGTGTGTCTGTGTGGGTATGTGTGTGTGTGTGAGAGAGAGACAGACAGACACACACACACACAGACAGAGAGACAAAGAGAATTGAACATGGCTCTTAGATTGCAAGCCTAGATGATTGGGACTATGGTAATATTCTTGACAATAATAGGTAAATTAGGTAGAAGAGAAGACTTGAAAAGAAAGATATTGAGTTCCATTTTAGATGTGCTATCCAGTTTGATATGTTTGTAAAGGCAAAACTGGAGGTCAAGAGAGAGATTAGAGTTGGACAAGTGATTTGGCACAGAGATGATGATTAAAATCATGAGAACTGATGATATTGCAAAGTGAAATAAAATAAAGGGAGGAGAGATGAGCACCCAGAATAGAGCCTTTGTTTTAAAATGAAAAAAATAACATATAGAATTTTAAAGGAAACCAATTCTGTTGAAATACAGCTGCCAAAATATTTAAAATAGTAACAATGGTGTTTGTGTACTCCATGTTAATAACACCTTTCTTAAGGAGTTATTTCTTAAACTAAAGGAAACTAACTTGGGTGAAAAAAGGAAAGCTAGATGAAGATAATAAAGTCCATTACTATTTTGCTCTGAGGGAACACCAGGGGTTTGAAATTTTTTTTCCTCCTCTCAGACTATATGAAAGAAAGACAAATTCCTGGCAAAGATCAGAATATCTCATCTTACATCAAGTAACAGCTGCTCCCTAAGCACCAATGGCTTGTGTTCTTGCAGTTTAGTTTTGGTGATTCTTTGCAGACTAGAATATATTTATTTCCCCACAGGCATAAAATTGCATATGAAAATAATAATTCATATTTACATTGTACTTAAAGGTTTACAAAGAATTTTCTCTTCACAATAACTCTATGAGGTAAGTATTATTTTCTCCAATTTACAGAGGAATAAACTGAGACTCAGGGATAATGTGAGTTACTCAAAATCATATCACGCAGAAATCATCCAGAGCAGGTCCACCAGATTGGTAAATAGTCTCTAAATTATGTTATATAGAAATAGGCTGAAGAAAGGGCTGCTATTTAAAGGGGAGAAGAAAAGACTTGGGGAAAATATGTTGTCAAAGATTTCAAGATTTGTCTTCTGGAAAATAGGACTGCACTTTTTCTACCACAGAATGCAAAATGAATAGTAATAGGTAGAAGTGGCAAAGATATAATTAATTAATCCAAAATAGAATGGTGCCTAGTTCAGTACATAGAAGCCCATTTGATTGAGAGAATATACCTGAAAAATCATTAACCAAAATTTTTCTTCAAAGCATCAACATGGCATGGAGCTGGCCAATATGATATAAACTCTGAAAAACAAGGGACAGTGAGAGAGGGACAGTGATAGCATTAAAATTGACTGTCCTTCACGAACCAGCCTTCCACTGTGTGCTTGAAGACAACACTTGAAAAATCTCATTAAAGAGTTTCATGGGGGTAGCTAGGTGGTGCAGTGAATAGAGCACCAGCCCTGAAGTCAGGAGGACCTGAGCTCAAATTTGATCTCAGATACTTAACACTTCCTAGCTGTGTGACCCTGGGCAAGTCACTTAACTCCAATTGCCTCAGCCTCCCCTCCCCCCCCCAAAAAAAAAAGTCTCATCACCAGCAGACAGGTCACCAGATAAAGACATTTTTGTGCTAACTTCTTACGCAAGAATTGGATATGATCTTCATTGGTGTAAGTAAGTATACACAACAATGTGCCCTGTAATTTTCTGGAATCCGTGCTGTAAGATTTCTTGAAACATCTTTAGCTTTGAGCCTGGCTGAGCTCTGAAAAGAACAGTTAGAGAGATGGAAGAAACACATCTGGGGCCATTGGAGAGTATTATTCAAATGTATTTGAGGAAGCCACTGGTTTGGCTTTTAAAGAGGTGTGCTGGTATCTGTCCTTTCTATGACTTCTATTGGTGTAACAATAGAATTGTTGCCAAATCGTCTGTATTGAGGGACTAATCTGTATTGTATGTAATGTTCCTCTTTATGGCAATCACTATAAAGTCTATGTATGTTTTATTCAATAGGAGAGTGAATATTTGCATGAAACAACCTCATGCTGCTAATCTGGAGTGCAATTGTGCATGCTCAAATGTAAGGAATTTTGAATAAAAGAGATAAATACTGCAAGCAGAAAATATATTTCAAGGAGGAGACAAGTCCATCTTTTATATTTTCCATTGTGTGTACTAGAATAAAGGGAGAGGGTATCTCTACTAGTGTTGAGAAGGAAAGATATATGAGGAATGAATTTGCAGAGAGTTGAAATCTGTTTTCAAATACACAGTATCCTCTTCAGTGTGCCCTTTTATTCTCTGCTAAGTTTCACCTTACCATGAGACTTTTGTACAGATAAAAAAAATGGTATTACTAAACATATTATGTACATTTTTCCTTATTTTTAAAAAAAATTTTTGATACATTTTATTGCTATGTAAAGCTCACTTCCCAGTTTATATGTTCCAGCCATAGAGAAGGCCATTCCTTATAACAAAGAATAAAAAAAATTTTAAAAATCAGCAATTCATGTATGTATTGTTTCACACTCATAGCTTACCACTTCTACAAAGAAGGGAAGGAAGTTACTCATAACTTTTTTAAGACCAAAATTGGTCATACACATCTTGGCCACTATTTCACTTAGCCTCATTTTGTTTGGTCTTTCCAGTTGTTCATCTTGAATTCTCTAAGAAGACCAAAGGCATGTCTTCACCCGTTCACCAGTTGGATTTCGGCGAGACAGATTCACATCAAACCATCAGTCTCACTCTCCCCTTTAGAGTCATTAAGGTCTAGTAGCAAAGCAAAAGTCAAGATGACTGGCCAATGGCACAGTAGGGCCCCTGTCATTGTCATTGTTAAGTGCACTTGTTCCAAGGATACCTTATTTGATGAGATACTCAAAGCCTTCTTCACTTTCCTCCCTTAAAAATAAAAGGCACATTTATAAATGTTATGTAAATGGAAAAAGAGGTTATGCAATATGATACTGATTATATATGTGAAGTCATGCTAAAATATTTCCACATTATCCATGTTGCACAAATACACAGACACAAACAAGAAAAACAAAGTTTTAAAAGTATATTTCAATTTATACTGAGTTTACCAATTCTCTTTCTGAATGTAGGTAATGTTTTTCATCATGGGTTCTTTGGAATTATTTTGGATTATTGTCTTGATTATAGTAGCTTTGTCTTTCACATTTGATCATCCTTGCAATATTAATCTTATGATATTATCTTGGTTTTGTTCACTTTATTCTGTATCAATTCATATAAGTTTTCCCAGGTTTTTTTGAAATTGTCCTATTTCATCATTTCTTTGAGCACAAAAGTATTCTACCATAATCATATACCATCATTTCTTCAACTATTTCCCAATTGATAAGCATCTTCTCAATTTCTAATTCCTTCCCATTACAAAAAGATGTGCTATAAATATTTTTCTACAAATGGGCCCATTTCTCTCCAGCAGTGGATATTCAGTTCTATAGCTTTTGGGCTCCAAATTATTTGCCAGAATTGATTGAATTAGTTCAACTCCATCAAAAGTGTCCCTATATTGCTACATTTCCCTCTAGCATTTGTTGGTTTCCTTTGTCTGTAATGTTAGCCAGTCTGATAGGTATGATATGGTGTCATTGAATCATAATTTACATTTTTATAATCAATAGTGATTTAGAGCTTTTTAAAAATCAAAGCTAATATTAATAGCTTTGATTTCTTGTCCTTAAAACTGCTTATTTATATCTTTTGACCATTTATCAACTGGGGAATGGCTTGTTCTTTGATTCCATTCCCTATAAATTTGAAAAATGAAGTCTTTATAAAAGAAATTTGTTATAAATTTCCCTCCAAGTTCCTATTTTTCTTTTAATTTTGCCTGCATTAGTTTTTTTATGCAAACCATTTTTAATTTCATGTAATCAAAAATATCCATTTTATTTCACGTGATCCTCTCTATTCTTGTTTGGCCAAAACCTATTCCCTTACCTATATATCAGACAGGAACTTTTTCCCATTTTTTTTTCTAATACTTGTGATGTCATCCTTTATATCCAAGTCATTTGTTCATTTTGAAATTATCTCAGTATGTTGTGTGAAATATTAGTCTACATCTAATTTCATCCAAATGTTACCATGTTAAATGGTGTGTTCTTACACCAAAACCTTGGATCTTTGTGTACATAAAACAAAAATTAGACTACTATAGTTCATTTACTATGTCATTTTTATAATTGATCCACTACTCTATTTCTTGGAAAATACTAGATTCTTTAAAAAAAATACTGTTTTGGAGTATATTTTGAAATCTAGTACTGCTAAGCCACCTTCTTTCATGGCTTTCTTTTCCCCTTTTCTATCAATCCCTTGATTTTCTGGACCTTTTGTTCTTTGAGATCAAATTTGTTATTACTTTTATTCAAGCTGTAAAAATAAGTTTTTGAAAGTTTGGTTAGTATAGAACTGAATAAATAAATTAACTTTTTCTTATGTTTGCATGGTCTATCCCCGAGCAATTAACATTTTTCCAAATTTTTTAGATATTTTGATGTGTGTTGTGTTTTAGTAAGTAGATGCCCAAATACTTTTGTCTGAAGTTATTTTAAATGCAATTTCTCTTTCCATATCTCCCTGACAACTTTTGTTGGTTGTATATAAAAATGCTGATGATTTGGGGCATTTATTTTATATTCTGCAACTTTGCTAAAGTTGTTCATTGTTTTAACTTGATTTTTAGTTGAGTTTCTAGAATTCTATAATATAATCTGCAAAATGTGGTATTTTGCTTCCTCATTGTTTATTTTTAATTCACTTAGCTCTTTTTCTTGTCTTTTTACATTTACTAGCATTTACAATACCATATTGAATTGTTAATGGTAGACATCCTTGTTTCACCACTGACATTTCTGGGAAAGCTTCAAATTTATCCTCATCACAGATAATTTTTGATCTTTGTTTTACCTAGATACTGCTTGTCATTTTAAGAAGGATCCATTGGTTTCTATCCTTTCTAGTGCTTTTTAAAAAATAAGAATCCATGTTATAGTTGGTCAAAAGCTTTTTCTGAATCTATTTGTATAATATGATTTTTGGTTTTTTGTTACTGATATGGTCAAGTATGTGAAATAATTTTTCTAATATGGAACACATGCATTCCTGGCACATATATTCATGCAACACTTGACCATAGTTTATGATATATATGATATATTGTTATGATCCCCTTGCTAGTGTTTTATTTAAAAATTTTGGAATTACATTCATTAGGGAAATTGGTCTATATTTTTCTTTTTCTATTTTTGCTAGTCCTAGATTAGGTTTTAAAACCCTTTTTGTGCCATAAAAGGAATTTTGTAGGATTCTTTTATCTATTTTTTCAAATAGTTTATATAGTATTGAGATTAATTGTTCCTTAAATGTTTGGTAGAATTCACTTGTAAATCCATCTGGTCCTGTGGATTTTTCTTCAGGAGCTTATTTATGGCTTGCTCAATTTCTTTTTCTAAGCCAGAGTTATGTATGTATTCTATTTTCTCTCTTGTTAATCTAGGCAGTTTATATTTTTAAAAAGATTCATCCATTTCACTTAGTCAATTTTACTTTTAACAATTGCTTCAATTTCATCTTCATTGATAGTGAATTTTAATTCTGATAATTTGGTTTTCTTCTCTCTTTTTAAAAACCAAAATAGCCGTTGGTTTGTCTATTTTATCATTTACCCCGTGATTGCATACGATTTTCTGTCTTCTGTTTAAAACTATTTATTCTCTTTCTTATGCTTTCCTCCTGAAGTCTTATTTTCTTTATAATTCTACTTCCGTTTCTCTATTCATTTCTCATCACATAGCTTTCTAATCCTTGTGACTAAACCTACTTTTTTTCTCTAAAGTTCTACTTGTACTTATTGGAAAGTTACTCTTTTCTAAGTTAAATTCTAGGGCATCTTTTCATAATGTTCATTGTCTTTTCTATTTACTCATGTAAACAACCCAAGTTCTGGTATTGTATTAATAATTCAAAGGGAACAAAATCACTATGCAATAGGGATCCCATTACATTTTTCTCATTTCTGGTATAAACACCACTTGGTCATAGTTTATGATCTGTTTGAAATATTCCTATTATCCCCTTGCTAGTGTTTTATTTAAAATTTAGAAGAGAGAAATTAAAAAAAAAAAAAAAAAACCTGAACATTGAAGTTACCAACACTGAAATCTTGTGAAATTTGTACCTAGGCAAGGGAATGTTTCGTCACAGACAGATGAGAAATTTTAAAACTGGAAGCATTTAATGGAGGCAGCAAACCCAGAATGAAAATGTCACTATCCACAGAGCCTCCTTGCTGGTGACAGATTAAAAGAAAAACAATGAAAGATGGCTAGTGAGTTGAAAATGAAATGAAATGATTATATGGTGAGAGCTTTCTTATCCTATCTGTTTATAACAAAAAAGGAGTTTCTCAGTTGAGTTATGAGTTTGTAAGAGATGGTATATATATACAATGACAGAATTGCCTTTTTTGGGGAGTGATTGTGATTCTTGATTGTCTCTAGGTATTTATCCTGCTATTCTGTTTCAGTGAAATATTTTTCTATTTAAAATCACTTTCTGGTCTGTGAGTAGAATGTGCACTAGAAATATGGTTCAAGCCATATTTGTACAATTATGATTCCATATACTCCATATTTGATCCAGGTTAGAAGTTGAAAGCCATTATAACCATATTCCTACATGGCTTTCCTTGACGTAAAAATGTATAACATTATTTTGGGTCCAACAGAAAGAGGAAAGATTTCCAAGTGATGTAATGTATCTGATGGAAGTTTTCTTTCTAGGCCATGAAGAAAGAATCCATGTATACCCATATCTGAGCATGATTCAAATATTGATGATTCAAATAATACACCTGTGGCAGGAAAAAAAAAGCTTTTTCTATGTTTCAAAAATGTAAGGTTATAAGTGTTTAATGTTGTTTGTCCTAGGAAAGCTTGATTGCACATCTATACAGATTTATAGATGTAAACCTTAAAAAGATTGCACAGTTCACCTAGTCTAATTTCCAGATGTTAAAGATAAGGAAACTTAGGCCTAGAAACATGAAAGGACTTGCACATATTCACATGTAGTATGACATAGTAGAACTGGGATTTATGTAGGTATTCTGACTTCAGTGTAAAAGTACTATTTTAAATTTTCTTGTTTTGGTAAAAATAGTAGTAGTAGTAGTAGTAGTAGTAGTAGTAGTAGTAATTGTAGTAGTAGTAGTAGTAGTAATTGTAATAGTAGTAGTAATAATAGTAATTGCAGTAGTAGTAGTAGTAGTAATTGTGGTAGTAGTAGTAGTAGTAGTTGTTAGCATTTCTATAATACTTTAGAATTTATAAAGCATTTCCCAAATGTTACCTTATTTGATTTTCATAACCTGGGAGATAGCTACTATTATCTCCATTTGACATATGAGGAAACTGAGGTTGAGAGAAGTTAAGTGACTTGTCTAGGGTCACATAGCTAGTATTTGAGACAGGTTTTGAAATCAGGTCTTTCTGATTTCAAATCCATTATTCCATCTACTGTACCAAGCTTATAATGTTCTAGAGGCCTTTTAGTACAAGGTAATTACAACATTTACTGTGTATGGCACATATGAGCATGTGAGATAAGTAAGCCTAGTATCTTCATTTCCAGCTAAGTAACAGATTTATTGAAGTTTTTTGAAGGCAGGTTAGTGCAAATTCTAACTCTTCCACTTTTATTGTGATCTTAATAAGGTCACAGGATTTCTGTTGGCTTCCATGTCTGTAAAAAGAGGTTATCAGACAAGTTGGCTTGACTGCTCAAGTCACTTCCAGATCTGAATCTATGATCCTAGAGAGGACTTATTCATGGCTACACAACTAGAAGCATTGGAGCTGATGGTTATTTTTATTCAGTATCTAGAGCTCTTTCCCTTATACTACTGCTGATCAATTTTTTTCTTCTAAACTTACTGTATGAGAAATTCACTTTTCATGATTCATGCCTTTATCATCCCCTATTCAAAGCCCATCATGAAATGTAATAAAGGAGAAACCAAACAGTGCATGGTTTTCTTTGATGAATGGATTTAGAGGAGAAATCTTATGCAACAAACTCATTCTTCAGGCTTCAGACTAGATTTAAAAGTCTTTTCAACATAGCTTCTTAAGACTTTGAATATAAACCTATTTGAATTACTAGTCAGGAAGTGTCTGAAACATTTATTCCTTTAATAATGAAATTTCTGTTAAAAACAAAAAAGGAAATCAAACAACTTTTTCAAGGAGTCATCAAAAGAGTATTATAGTGAAGGATGGAGAACAGGTAAGATGGTACCTAATGTGAGATGAAAGAATGTTCATTGGGTTGTCATAATCTCTAAAATCTCTAAAGGATAGATAAAATATCCAGTGCATATACTTCCACGAGAATCTCAGGGACTAAAACCAACACATCCCAGCTTCTTCTTCTCTCCTTTTTTCAATTCTTTTCCTCCTTTTCCTTTTCTCCTTTTCTTTCACTCTGATTAGCAAGTACTGTGAATAATTTCTGGTTCTGGAATAAAGACACAAATTCAAATCCTATCTCTAATGATTATTCCAAGTGAGACCTTGTGAAAAAACATTTAGTCTCCATGGGCTCAGTTTCCTTATCTTTAAAATGGGAAGAAAGACTAGATAGTTTCTGAGGTCCCTTTCAGTTCTTCATCTGTGATCCTAAGATTCTTTATGGAAAATGGTTAATCCATAGAAAAGAGAAAAGCAGTACAGGGTAAAAAACAATCTCGAGCATCTAACCTGATTATCCTTGAGCTTTCTCAATGTGTTTCTTCCCTCTTAAAACATCTGAAATTCAGGGTCTCTAAGCAGGAATGCAAGAAAACTTGTTAGGTCTAATTGCAAACCAACAGATTAGAGGTACTTGAGCAATATTTATTGTTGATAAATAACTTTTGTTGAATTGTTTAGAAGGGTTCCTGAAATATTCACTTGCAGATTGTTTTCTTAAAGACTGTGGGATCCTGCTTACATATTTCCCTCCCTACCAATACCAATTATAGATACACATATTTGCAATCCAAGTATACTTTTCCTGGCTCACACCCAGATTTGAGATTGGGCTCAAGATAGCACCAGTGATTCCTGGTAATTCTGATTTGTGTAATTGCTCCCTCTATAATTATCCTTCCCACCAGCTCATATCTTATTTTATGATAGTTGGGGGTTGGAAGTGGAAGAGGGCATCTGTGGGATGGATTTCCACACTGTATAGAAAAATAGAGGAAAGTGAGAGGACTTTACTTTCTTACTCTAACAGGAATATACAGTTCTGATGTCATTTCAGAGGGTGATGAAGAAGCTGATTTAAATAAAGAGTTTACATTCTGTTTAATAGAAAAATCTTTGTGAAAAATAGATAGGTATTTGGTTTCCAGTTATGAAAATTAAACTGGAAAAATGAAATTTAAATTAGAAAACTGAAACCCACAAGAACATAAAGGAATAATCAAGGGTGGAGTTTATCCAAACCAAAAGAATGTAGGTTTCTTGGGGGCAAGAATTTTGTAATCATGGGTGATAACCCAAGATTTGAAAAGAATCTTTTGTTCTTTGCCCTTGGTCATCTTCTATTACCTTCCCCCTTCTAGAATATAAGCTCCTTGGGAGCAAGGACTGGCTAAGTATGGAGGGATGGAGATTTATGCCATGTAATTTTTATAACATCCATTTAATGGGAAATCAGAAAAGGGACTTGTGCTTCAAGATAGGAAATTAAATTCTGCCTTTGGAGTTTCAAAGCTGTGTCTACTCACCTAGGCACCAATTCTTGCAAGAATGTTAAATAAATCTTTCCTGCATTCACCAGTGAGTCTGTGGAATTCTTGATAAGATATTTTGTTTCTTTCAATTTTCATATTCGAGGAAATCAGACAAAGAAAAAGAGATTTTTGTGTAATTTATCACATATAATTTCTTTACTACTTTTAGCAAAATTTATCTTTCTTGTATGTGTGTGTTTGTGTGTGTGTGTGTGTGTGTGTGTGTGTGTGTTTGTGTGTGTGTGTGGAGAGAAAGGGGAGAGAAGGCTTATAACAAAGCATATTTTAATTTGTTTTTTAAAAGTAGCTTTTTTTTATGGAACTCACCAATCCCTAAAAACACATTAGCAATGATTAAATAATACTCGCTTGTCTCCTGATCCCTAAGCTGCTTAGTCTGGGTGGCATTTTAAGTGACAAAATTAAGACCTTCATTTCAAAAATAGCAAACTGGTTACACATGATTATTAGATCAAAGAAAACCCCTACTTAAATCTTTTTCCTTTTTCTAATTAGGAATCTATGAAGGTGAATTTGCCTAGGTTGTTGAAGGTTATATCAAAGGAGCAAAAGCAAGGCCTTTTTGAAAATGATTTGTGTTTATATCTAAATAGCCCTTTTATATAACACTTTAAGATTTGCATGGTTTCCTTTATGGATACATGCTATTGCATTTGTTCCTCAAAACATTTCAGGTAGGTAGGTGCTATGATTATGTCCCATTCTTCTAAAAATGATGATAATAATATTTATTAAGCACTTATTATGTGCCAGGTAATACTGGTTTTACTTTTGTTATTGTTTGCTTGATTTTTGTTTTCTTTTTTCTTTTTTTTTACTTTTTTATGTGATTTTTCTTGTATAACATGATAATTGTGTTAATATGTATAGAAGAATTGCACATGTTTAATATATATTGGATTACTTGACATCTAGGGATGGAGGTGGGGAAGGGAAGGAGAAAAATTTTTGAAACACAAGTTTTTTGCAAGGGTAAAAGTTGAAAACTATGCATATGTTTTGAAAATAAAAAGCTTTTAAAAAGATTAGTAGTTGCTATTATTTTATATTTGAGTCAAAATGAAGCTTTGAAGCAGAGCATAAGCTAGAATAGTTAGTATCTGAAGCTAGATTTTTACTCAGGCCTTCCTGACTTCAGGCCTAACCATTGCTCAACTGAGCTGCCTATTTTATCGTGTACTTGATAATGAATTATTTGTCTTCACTCCCTTTCCCCCTGGAAGATAACAACTTACTACTTGTGTGATCTTGGGCAGAGGGATCTTTTTAGTTTCCAGACTTGTAAAAGGAGTCTGGACAAGATAACCTAGGAGATCCCTTCCAACCCTCAGCCTATGATTGTGACCAGTCCAGCTAAATATGGAGAGACTCATGATAGCCAGCAGTTAATATGGATTCTTGAACCTATCTACAAGGTTATGGAATGCATAATTAGCTAAAAAAAACCTCATGGATAAAATAATAGATCTTTTGCTATATTGCAGTGTAAATAAAAAGTAAACTACAAGTAAACTCTATAGTAAATGCCAAGGAATTTGCATTTATTATAGCTCAGTGGCATAGAATCAAAGCTGGTGTCAGAAGATCTTGTGTCCATATCCTGGCTCTGCTATTTCTTTTTGTGGTATATTTAGGCAAGTCACTTACCATTTTCCTTAACCTCCTTTTTTCTCAGTCTTATTTATAAGGAGTTGGACTAGACAACATCTAAACTCTCTCCCAGTTCTAAATCCATTCTCTTTGATATCTGTGTTCTTTCTTAATTCAAAGTGAGAGTCTTATTATTCCCTGTGGATTATTTGCAATGGATATTCCTTCAAGTTAAAATTTAATTGTATCTAATTTTGATCAATGTTTTTTTCCCCTTCTGTTTCTGGCCTTGATGCATCTTAAATTTATCAATTACATCCACCCAACACTGCATTTCCTTTTTCCTGGTATGATGTGACATCATAGTTTCATTGAACAATTTGTATCCCTTTTTTTTCTTGTACTTCATTTCCAACTTAGTAAAAGAGAAATTATATGTGTTTTGCTTCATGATTTTTCTTTCTTCCAGAATAAGCCTTAAAAATTTCTTCATATTATTCTTTGGAAGAGAAACTTTACATTTATTCATTCATTATATATGAAAAAAATGTTTCTCATTCAAGAGCTGAATATATCAGATTAACTAAAATCTTTTCAATTAGATAGAAGCCGCTCCTTAATAACAAGATATTTGCAAAGCCATTATACTCTTGTTAGTAACAGTAATTCAGATTTATAGCTTTGTGTAGAAAGAAGGGTTTTTATTTCTTATGTCATTTAGTCCTTGCAACAACTCTATGAGAGAGGTACCACAAATATAACTGTACCTATTTCACAGACATAGATTCTGAGAAGAACAAATACTTGCTCAAGGTCTCTAAGTTATTAATAGCTAGAATATGATCAGTGTTGGGGTTTTTTTTGATTCTGTATAATAAACTACAGTTGAAAAAAGGAAAAAAAGATGATGCTTCCAGCTACATACCTGCTAATATCTTATGAATTTGTTATAAAATCTTTTGCTTTGGGATCCCAGAATCAACCATATGTAGCCTGGACTCAGGACTACTTTCTTCTTGACCTTCATCCTATATCACAACTGGTACATGCCCTTTTCCCCCACTCCAGTCTTCCTACACTAATAAAGTTCTGAGAACAGAATCAAGTCTGGCTATCAAAACCTTCTTCCCTCCCCATTATTTTCCCTATTGGGATTCAAGTGCTCATGCCTTACCATAGTGAGAGTCATTTGTAATTAAGGAATAAAAGTACATTTCCTTTATATTTTTAGGAGAACAAAACAAAGAAAATTTCTTTGTAATTGTTTTTCTGATTTTAGACTCTCTTAAAAATCATACTGACTTTATTTAACTGTGTTAGCCCAGGAAGACCTTCATCAATTGAGTGAAATAGCTATATGCTAATAACACAAAGAGTTACTTTGTAGAAAAGGAAATTTATCGTTTGCTTCCTGGGTAATCAATGATTCTGTTGCTTCAGACCCTAGAGTAAATGTTCCCAAACTGGTTTCGCCTTAGAAAGAGCAAAACTTAAAGATACTAAATGAATTGTTGTGTTTAAAAGTTTAGGCATTGATCAGAAGAGTAATTCTTGATTAGAGTTCTATCTCACCAGGTGGGGAGATTCTCATCACTTGGGTCTTTAATCAGATTACCATTTGTGGAGGATCTTGCTCAGGTATAATCCTCCCTTTCACCTTCCATGAATATTCTTGAAATTTTCATTTTATGTTCCAATCATGTTCATGTGGCATTCAATTGCTTTCAATAGTGTCTGATACTTTGTAACTATATTTGAGTAGTTTTAGTAAAAATGTTGGAGTAATTTGCCATTTCCTTTTCTAGTTCATTTTACAGATGAAGAAACTGAGGCAAATAGAGTCAAATGACCATCCCAAATAGACAAAACTAGTAAATGTCTGAGGCTGCATTGAACACTTAGTTGCCTTCAGTGCTCTATCCTGCACCGAGCTGCTTCTCTGCTCCATCTCACAATATTTTTATTATATCCAGAAATATTTAATATGGAATAATATACATGGGGTCCTAGAATTCATGTGAATTTTCAAGTCATTTATTCAGATTCATTGTATGGGTAAATTAACAGGTAGTTAGAGGTTAAATGATTTCTGTTTGGTGTCATAGACATATAACTGGTATCAGAACTCCCTAACAGGAGCACACCCTTCTTTTTTTTTTTTTATTAAAGTTTTTTTATTTACAAAACATATGCGTGGATAATTTCAACAATGATCCTTGCAAAATCTTCTGTTCCAAATTTTCCCCTCCTTCCCCCCATCCCCTCCCCTAGATGGCAGATAGTCCAATACATATTAAATATGTCAAAATATATGAACACACCCTTCTAATTCCAAATCTTCTGAGATTCACAATAGTGGACCCTAAATAATTTTGCTAATTTATCAACATTTTTCAAAATGTTGAAAACTGCTATAAACTCCTTACAGACCTTTGAAGACCAAATATTTACCTTGTTGAATTTTTTTTAGCCATATAATTATCTTGCTAGCCTGGAAAAAGTGGCAAAAGCAATGGAGAATCATTTCCCTTTCAGTGTAAGAGAGAAGCCCTTGCTGATTGTCTGTCTTTTTTCTCTTATTTTGTTAAGTATAAATTTCTCCTATTTTCTTTTCAAAGTATAATTGTAGTAACTTTTATTTTTAGAATTAAGAAAAAATAAATTTTTGCTTTGGGGCTTAGAATTTACTTCTGATTTCACAGATTTACAAATATTTCACTCTTTCACTTGTGGAATAGAGAATAAAAATATTTGAAAACTGAATTTGAGTTTCAGCATTTAAATTTAAAGTGGGCCTTTTTAAATTGGGATTTTAACTATTGCTTTTAGTGCATTTTCTTGTTTGTGAGAGACAGTATGATAGATAACATTCTTGTTGCTTAACAATATTCATATAACAAACAAGCTAGACTTACAATCAGGTAGGTAGCTTTGGGCTTGAGTCTTGCAGTATATATTTACTAGCTATGTGACCCTGGATCAGTTAACTCCTCTTAACCTCATAGCATTTAAAATGGAAATGATGATTCCTGTAGCATTTATCTGTAGCTAGTACCAATTGAGAGAGAAAATATGTAAAATGTTCTATAAAACTTAATGCACTACATAAATATCAGCTATTATTGTTATTATTATTCTACCTTTTGAAACCCAAAATAGAGTAAACATTTTTCCTCTTAGCTTTCAGACATGAGGAACTATGGAGTAATGTAGAGATGGATACTGATAAAAATACTGATAAAAAATGTAGGCTCTATTAATGAGCATTTGTTGAAAAATATAATTATTTTTAAAATGTTTATTTGCAAAGATTGCATCTCTTCTACACAGAATTCTTTCAATGGAGCTTGTTGATTTGAAAGTATCATGATTTAGAAAGGACATTGGTAATGTGGAGATCATGCAAAAGAAGACTAGTGAGTTCATTATCATAATCATTGAAATTATGGCCATATGAGGAAATGGGGAAGTTTGGCCTGGAATAATAGAGATTTAAGGAACATATAAATGCTATAAAAGGGTGTCATGTTTAAGAGGAATTGGATTTATTTCTCTTGGCCCCACAGGAAGGAAAGAAGTATAAGAACCCAGGGTGTAAGTTGGAAATTGAGTTGATGTCAGGAAAAATTTTGTACTTCAATAGTTAATCCTCCTTTCCAGAGCCTGTTAAGTAATTTAGATAACCATTGCTTGTGTTATCAAGCAATTTTTGTCTAGTTAAAGTTTTTACTTTAGACCCCTTCCAGGTGTGAGCTATATTATAATAGTTATCATCCTCTTTTCACAAGTTTCAGAAAATAGCAAAACAAAGCTGGAAAGAGTGAGGGAGGCTTTCCTTAGCCAGAGCACAGCACTAAAGTATGCAGGCTTTGCTACTAACAAATATTCATGTGAAACACAGAAGTTTCTGCTAAGCTAATAGAGAATACTGATCTTGCCTCCCTTCTTAACCTACTTTTTGTCTGGATCAAATCCAGATAAGTTAAAGTAGATAGGAGGATGTGGAAGTGTCTGTACTTTAAGCTAGTTAGTTATCTAGTGGTGGTGGCTTATCAAAGCTGGTGGCTTTGATATCTGAGAGTCTTGGGGATTAAAAGAAAATACCTAATCTTAGCCTAGGGCACTTGGTCTGATTTTTATTAACTGAATATAGTGGCTGAGACTGAAAAACTCTTAACTTATCTAATATAGTATTTACCACTATAATTAGCAGATTGGGACTCTGGAAGATGAAATGGAGTTGAAAAAATGAGCAGAGTTGTTCAGCTCAGGGGAGCAACTTGCCTGATGAGGAACAGGTCAGGTTAACCCAATTTAATGATGTCTCCAGTAAATATTAGAATGATATCTATTATCAAGAGACATGGGGGGAAGGTATCCTGAAGTATTGGAAGTGTTAGGTACCCCTTCCTATGTATTCTTCACATGTGGACCTTGTGTGATCCTTATACACAAAAATTTTCTTAAATGATAAGTATGTTTGTGGGTGTGGCAAATCTTATTACACAAATTCATTAAATGCTTCTATTTTGAGCTAATTTGATCCTCTGTGTAAGGACAGTGGTGGAGTTTGTGAGTGATTGCTTTGAGTGAATGTGAGTTTTCAGAGTACTTTTAACCTAGGTGGCTATCCTGGGGCACCCCAGTAAGAGGGTTATCAATGAATGGGATGTCATAAATGCTACAACCATATATGATAGGTAAAGATAAGTAAAACTTTTATTAAGCATTTATTACAAGTACTATGCTAAATCAGATAGATCCTACCCTTAAAAAGCTTTTATTATAAAGGGGAAAATGGAATGGGGAAGGATGAGGAAAATGAATATTTGCTCCAGGAAGTAGCCTGGATCCTAGAAAGATAAGATGAAAGTTCATGGTTCCAGGGACAGTTTAGTTTTCCAGGGAGGCAACTTACGACAACTTAGAGATGTTGTCGTAAATAGTTTATAATGTTCAGTCATTTTTCAGTCATATCAGACTTGTAACTCAAATTGGATTTTTCTTTTATCCTTTTTTTTTTTTTTTTTTTTTTTTTTTTTTTTTTTTGCAAAGACACAGGAGAGGTTTGCCATTTCCTTCACCATCTAGTTTTACAGATGAGGAAACTGAGAAAAATTGGGTTGAGTAATTTGCACAGAGTCACAAAGGTAGTAAGTGTCTGAGGCTGAATTTGAATTCAGGTCCTCCTGATTCTATTCAGTGAACCAAAGTTTATTCTTTATAAAAAGAGAGATTGTGTTTTAACTTTAATTAATTAGTACAATTGCTGCTCATTGGATTTGACCATAATAGTTTATTTTTATGGTTATTTAATTTTTTTATTTGCAAAGCTATAACCAGATCAGTGTTATTCATTTAGTTCTGCTGTCTTCTCTCTTACTTCATGAAAATGTTCCAATAAAAATATCTAACATAGCAATTTAGTTTTTTTTTTTTTTTTTTATTTAATAGCCTTTTATTTACAGGATATATACATGGGTAACTTTACAGCATTAACAATTGCCAAACCTCTTGTTCCAATTTTCCTCTTACCCCCCACCCCTCCCTAGATGGCAGGATGACCAGTAGATGTTAAATATATTAAAATATAAATTAGATACACAATAAGTATACCTGACCAAAACGTTATTTTGCTGTAGAAAAAGAATCACACTCTGAAATATTGTACAATTAGCTTGTGAAGGAAATCAAAAATGCAGGTGTGCATAAATATAGGGATTGGGAATTCAATGTATGGTTTTAGTCATCTCCAGGTTCTTTTCTGGGCATAGCTAGTTCAGTTCATTACTGCTCCATTAGAAATGATTTGGTTGATCTCGTTGCTGAGGATGGCCTGATCCATCAGAACTGGTCATCATATACATTGTTTTGAAGTATATAATGATCTCCTGGTCCTCTCATTTCCTCAACATCAGTTCATGTAAGTCTCTCAGGCCTTTCTGAAATTATCCTGTTGGTCATTTCTTACAGAACAGTAATATTCCATAATTTTCATATACAATTTTCAACCATTCTCAACTGATGGACATCCATTCAGTTTCAGTTTTAACCACTACAAAAGGGCTGCCACAAACATTCGTGCACATACAGGTCCCTTTCCCTTCTTTATAATCTCTTTGGGATATAATCCAGTAAGTAACACTGCTGGATCAAAGGTATACACAGTTTGATAACCGAGCATAGTTCAAACTACTCTCAAAATGGTTGGATTCGTTCACAACTCCACCAACAATGCATCAATGTCCCAGTTTTCCGCATCCCCTCAACAATCATCATTATTTTTCCTGTCATCTTAGCCAATCTGACAGGTGTGTAGTGTATCTTAGAGTTGTCTTAATTTGCATTTCTCTGATTAATAATGACTTGGAGCATCTTTTCATTTGACTGAAATAGTTTCAATTTCTTCATCTGAGTTGTCTGTTCATATCCTTTGACCATTCTTCAATTGGAGAATGGCTTGATTTTATAAATTAGAGTTAATTCTCTATATATTTTGGAAATGAGGCCTTTATCAGAACCTTTGACTGTAAAAATATTTTCCAGTTTATTGCTTCCTTCTAATCTTGTCTGCATTAGTTTTGTTTGTACAAAAACTTTTCAGTTTGGTATAATCGAAATTTTCTATTTTGTGATCAGTAATGATCTCTAGTTCTCTTTGTCATAAGACCTTCCCTTCCACAGGTCTGAGGGTAAACTATCCTATGTTCCTCTAATTTATTAATAATTTCATTCTTTTATGCCTAGGTCATGAACCCATTTTGACCTTATCTTGGTGTCGGCGTTAAGTATGGATCAATACCTAGTTTCTGCCATATTAGTTTCCAATTTTCCCACAATTTTTATCAAACAGTAAGTTCTTATCCCAAAGCTGGGATCTTTGGGTTTTCAAAAAGACTAGGTTGCTATTTGTTGATGTTTTATCCCTTGAACCTAATCTATTCCACTGATCAACTAATCTATTCCTTAGCCAATACCAAATAGTTTTGGTAACTGCTGCTCTATAATATAATTTTAGATCTGGTACATAAGCCACCATCATTTGATTTTTTTCATTAATTCCTTGAAATTCTTGACCTTTTGTTTTCCATATAAACTTTTGTTATTATTTTTCTAGGTCATTAAAATATTTTTTGGAGTCTGATTGGTATAGCGCTAAATAAATAGATTAGTTTGGTAATATTGTCATCTTTATTATATTTGCTCGCCCTATCCAAGAGCATTTAATATTTTCAATTGTTAGATCAGACTTAATTTGTGTGAAAAGTGGTCTGTAATTTTGCTCATAAAGTTTCTGATTTTCCTTGGCAGATAGATTCTAAATATTTTATATTATCAGTAGTTACTTTAAATGGAATTTCTCTTTGTAACTCTGACGTTGGATTTTTTAGTGATATATAAGAATGCTGTGACTTATGGGTTTATTTTATAACCAACTTTGCTAAAGTTGTGGTTATTTCTAATAACTTTTAGCAGAATTCTGGGGTTCTCTAAGTATACCATCATGTCATCGGCAAAGAGTGATAATTTGGCTTCCTCATTGCCTATTCTTTCCTTTAATCTCTTTCTCAGCTCTTATTGCTATAGCTAGCGTTTCTAATACAATATTAAATAGTAACGGTGATAGTGGCAACCTTGTTTCCTCCAGATCTTATTGGGAATGGTTGAGTTTGTCTCCATTACATATGATGCTTACTGATGGTTTTAAATAGATGCTGCTGATTATTTTAAGGAAAAGTCCATTTATGTTATACTCTCAACCGTTTTAATAAGATGGCTGTTGGATTTTATCAAATGCTTTTTATGCATCTATTGAGATGATCATATGGTTTTTGTTAATTTGGTTATTAACATGGCCAATTATATTGATAGTTTTCCTATATAACCAGCCCTGCATTCCTGGTATAAATCCTACTTGATCATAGTGTATTATCTTGGAGATGATTTTCTGTAGTCTTTTGCTAATATCTTATTTAAGATTTTAGCATCAATATTCATAGGGAGATTGGTCTATAATTTTCTTTCTCTGTTTTCAGCCTACCTGGTTTGGTATCAGTACCATGTCTGTTCATAGAAGGAATTTGGTGGGACTCCTTCATTTCCCTATTTTATCAAATAATTTATATAGCATTGGGCCAATTGTTCTTTAAATGTTTGGTAAAATTCACATTAAATCCATCTGTCTGGGGATTTTTCTTAGGGAGTTGTTTAATTGCCTGTTCTTTTCTTTTCTGAAATGGGTTATTCAAACAATTTACTTCCTCCTCTGTTAGTCTGGGAAGTCTGTATTTTGGAGGTAGTCTCCATTTCATGGGTTATCAATTTGGCATAAAGTTGAGCAAAATAACTCCTTATTGTTCTCTAATTTCCTCTTCATTGGTGGAAAGTTCTCCCTTTTCATTTTAAGACTACTAATTTCATTTCCTCCCTCCTTTTTCTAATCAGATTTACCAAAGGCTTATCTATTTTATTGGCTTTTTCATAGAACCAACTCTTAGTTTTTAATTAGTTCAATGTTTTTTACTTTCAATATTTTTAATTTCTCCTTTTAATTTTGAATTTCAATTTAGTATTTGATTGGGGGTTTTAATTTGGTCTTTTTAAGTTTTTTAGTTTCCAAATTCATTAATCTTTTCTTTCTCTGTTTATTCAAGTAAGCCTCTAAGGATATAAAATTCCCTCTTATTACCCTTTGGCTGCATCCACAAATTTTGGTATGATGTCTCATCATTGTCATTATCTTGAGTGAAATTATTAATTGTATCTATAATTTGCTGCTTCACCAATCATTCTTTAAGATGAGATTGTTTAGTTTCCAATTACTTTTGGTTCTATTTCCCCTAACTTTTTTGTTGAATGTAGTTTTTATTGCATCATGATCTGAAAAAGAAAGCATTTACTATTTCTGCTTTCTTGCATTTTAAAGAGGTCTTTATGTCCTAATATTGGTCAATTTTGAATAGGTTCCATGAACTGCTGAAAAGAAAGTTATTCCTTCTATCTCCATTCAATTTTCTCCAAAGATCCAACATACCTAATTTTTCTAATATTCTATTTACTTCTTTAATTTCTTTCTTATTTGTTTTGTGGTTTGGTTTGTCTAATTCTGATGCAAGGTTGGATCTCCTACTATTACAGTTTTGTTGTCTATTTCTTCTTCAACTCTTTAACTTCTCCTTTAGCAAGTTGGAGTGCCATACCACTTGGTGCATATATGTTTAATATTGATATTGCTTCGTTGTTTATGCTCCCTTTAGCAGGATGTAGTTTCCTTCCTTATTTCTTTTAATTAGATCAATTTTTACTTTGTTGATCTGAGATAAGGATGGCTACCCCTGCTTTTTGACTTCACCTGAAGCATAATAGATTTTGCTCAGCATTTTACCTTTACTCTATTGTATCCCCTGCTTTAAATGTGTTTCTTGTAAACAACATATTGTAGGTTCTGACTTTTGATCCAGTCTGCTATCTGCCTCCCTCTTTATGGGGAGTTCATCCATTCACATTTACAGTTGAATTATAAATCTGTATTTCCTGCCATCCTAATAACCCAGATTGTGGTTTACTTATTCTTGCCTCCCCCAACCCTCTTTCCCCTTTTAAACTTATGTACCCCTCTTGTTCCACGATCTTATCCTCTTTTAATCCCTCCCTCCCCCCTTGAGTCTTTCCCCTTCCTTCCCTTATTCTCTTTTTCTTTTCCCTTTTCCTCTCCCCCGTTTTAATGAGGCAGGAAGAATTTTCTCTAAAACAAATGTCAATTATTTTTTCTTTGAGCCAATTCTGATGAGAGTAAGATTCACACAATGTTCCTTCCCTCTGATTCCCTCAGATATGATAAGTTTCCTTAGCCTGTTTGTGGGATGTGGTTTCCTTTTTATCCCTCCTTCCACCTTTTCTGCCATCATCCTTTTCCATATCTACTTCCCTTTTTTATTTTATATCAGTACCAATCAAAATTGTCATGTATTCTTTTGTATATCCACAACGAAATACAATTCTCAAGATTTATTTTACCTTTTCTGCATCTCTTGGTTCTATGCTTGGAGATCAAATTTTTGTTTAGTTCTGGTTTTTCTTCAGAAACAAATGGAATTCATTTGTTTCATTAAATTCCATCTTCTTCCCTGGAAGAAAATGCTCAACTTAGCTGGGTAGTTTATTCTTGCTGCATCTCAAGTTCTTGTGCCTTTCGGAATATCATTTCAGGCCCTTCTTTCCTTTAATGTAGGCAGCCAGATCTTGATGATCCTTATCATTGGCACCTCGGTATTTAAATGGTTTTGGCTGTTAAAATTTTCCTTAATCTATGTTCTGAAATTTTCACAATATTCCTTAGGGGTTTTATTTTGGGTTTCTTTCAGGTGTTCGATGAATTCTTTCAATGCCTATTTTACCTTCTGATTCCATTACATCTGGGCACTTCTCTTTGATGATTTCTTGTAAAATAGTATCAAGGCTCTTTTTTTCATCATGGTTTTCAGAAGTCAATAATCCTCAGATTATCTCCTAGATCTATTTTTCCAAGTCTGTCGTTTTGCAAGTAGATAATTCATGTTTTTTCCAGTTTGTCATTTTTTGTTTTGCTTGACTGATTCTTGCTGTCTCAATGAATCATTAGTTTCAATTTGTTCAGTTCTAATTTTTAAAATTATTTTCTTCAATAGCTTTTTTACTTCTTTCTGTATATGTCCAATTGAGTTTTGAATGTATTGTTTTGGTCTGTGGAATTTTTTCCATTTCACTAATTTTTTTTTTAGTGAATTATTTTCTTTTTCAATTCACAGATCCTACTTTCTTGCGTGTTCTTTGTCTTTCAATTCACGGATCCTACTTTCTTGCAGGTTCTTTGTCTTTTCAATTCACAAATCCTACTTTCTAGTGAATTCTTTATTTTTCCAATTCACAATTCTTACTTTCCTGAAGTTTTTTTTACTTTTTCCAATTCACCAATTTTGTTTCCCTACTTCCTGGGAATTTTTAACTTTTCAATTCGTATTTCAGGAATTGTTGCTCTCTTTAAGGCTTCTCTTTCCTTTCCCCATTTATCTTCTAACTCTCTTTTGGGACTTTTAATGGTCTCTTCTGAGAACATTATGTAAGGAGGACAGTCTGATGCATTTTGCTGTTTGAGGTCTCTTCAGGTTTGCTGACCTGCTCTTTTTCTCATAGAAGCTGTGGATCGTTCTTTTCATCTTTTTATTCATGTTTTAAAGCCTTTGGGTGGGTCTCCTAGGCAAGGGGTTACCAGCTTCCTCTCAGAGCAGGGAAAGATGTAAACCGATTTCCGGCTCCAGTATGGGGTGCTCTGGTGAGTTTTCCCTTCCCCAACAGGAGTGGATTCAGCACTGGCTGAGCTATCAAACGGCAAGAGGGCTGGGTGGTTTGAGTGATTGCCCTCGGCTGGGGGACTAAGTGGTGAAAGTGTCACCGCCCCAGGCCGGAGCCTCTTGTGGGACTGTGAGTGTGCGGCTGCCAGGACCTCAGACCGCCGGAACTCTGCCCCAGTGTCTCTGCCAATCAATCCGGCCTGGAAAAGCTCTTGGCTAAGCCAGGCTCCCCACTGCACAGTTGGAGCTAACCCGGGCTGCGTCCTCCTGCCGTGTAGGATCACAACTGCCCCAAGGAAAAGCCCCGTCCAGAGGTTGGGGCTGCGCTTGTGGGGATCTGTGCCTTCACCCTCGGTTTGAGACTCCCCTTGGAACCTAATTTCTCTCCCAGTCTGAGCGGATCTCCCCCCTGGCCCCAGAACCAACCTTTTTTGGCGAGACTGCAGATTTTCTTCGGCCGGGTGAGTTGTTCTACTAATTATCTTTACAAATTGTAGCAGTCAAGACTATTTTTGAGGCTCGATATAATATTGATAAAGAGGGTAAGAGAAGAGCTTAGAAAGTCGCATGTGTCTTTTCCACCATCTTGGCTCCGCCCCAGCAATTTAGTTTTGGGAATCACTTTACTTGCTCTTTGCAACAATTGTCAATGTAGAAGATTGGGAGCAGTCTTAACTCTTTTCTTTTCTCCCTTCCTTCCTTATTTTCTTTCCTTCCTCCCTCCCTCCTTCTCTCCTTCCCTTCCTCCCTCCTTCTTTCCCTTCCTCCCTCCCTCCTTCTCTTCCTCCTTCCTTCCTCCCTCCTTCCTTTCCTCCTTTCCTCCCTCTTTCCTTCCCTCCCTCCCTTCCTTCCTTATTTCCTTCCCTTCTTCCCTCCTTCCCTCCCTCCCTTTCTTCCTTCTTTCTTCCCTCCCTCCCTCCCCCTCCCTCCTTCCTTATTTCCTTCCTCCCTCCTTCCCTCCCTCTCTCCCTTCCTTTCTCCCTTCTTTCCTCTCTTCCTTGCTCCCTCCCTCCCTTCCTCCTTCCTTCTCTCTCTTCCTTCCTCCCGTCCTCCTTCCCTTCTTCTTAACTTCCCTCCCTCCCTCCTTCCCTCCTTCTTTTCCTCTTTCCTTCCCTCCCCCTTCTTTCCTTCCTCTCTTCCTTCCTTCCTTCCTTCCTCCCTATCTCCCTCCTTTTTTCTTTCACTTTCTTTCTATCACCTGTATTAAAATTTTCCCCATTCTGGAAGGTCTTTAATTTTTTCTTATGTTACTCTCTTTTTATTTTCTTAAAACACTTTAAAGTTTAACTACTCATAAACTATATTTTTCAAACTTACTAATGAAGATGTGCTCAGAAAGAAATAAAAAAAAAAACCCTTCAATCCTTCATTCTGTTTTTAAGTTTTTTGCTTTCCTCCTTTCCCACATTTTCTTCCTTTCATTTCATTATTTATACATAGTAGTATGACTAAGGATTTCAAAATCATTAACTCTATAGCTAACGTTTCCTGTTGACTCAAAGATGCACATAGCTAAATGTAAAAGCTCAAAAACCCCCAATTCTATAAACTGGCAAGAGACATATCATTCTTAGACATATTTTAGATCATAGTATTAAACTTCACTAGAAAACATCAAGTGAACAGGGAGACTTAGCATTAGCAACTCAGAGAAGTGTCCTAAAATGACATAGAACAATTTTGAATATGGCCTCAAGGAAATATGTGCCTTATTAGCAATAAAACAATAAATCGATAGAGAATAGAAGCATATGCCTGTAGGCAAACATAGAATTCTTTCAAATATATAAATCCTTATGAAAACTTAATGGAGGGTAACATAAAGGCACCTACAGAAAGAAGAGAAAAAAAGATAGGATCATCTTTATGTATTCAAATCAATCTATTTGAGGGTGGGGAACAGGAAGGGGGGTGAGGAAAATAAAGGACAAAGAAGATTAATGAGATAGAGCAAGGAGAATAGGAGATAGAAAATGTAACTTTGGACAAACTGTATTAGGCTCTCAATTTTGAAGAGACTGAATCTTATGCTAAGAGAACTACTAGACTGGCTGTCTAGGTGATATTTGCAACTCAGCTAAAAACACAAATTATGGTAAACAGAGGAAAATTAACTTCTTCCGGGTTCAGTTCCATTTGACTTTCAAGAGACAGCCAGAAGAAGACATTGGAGAAGAGAAAAAAGTAAACAGACAAAAAATCCAAGAAATACATGTAGATAGTCTTGTGTTAGGGATTGATCAAAAGACAAAGGAGACTAGAATTCTTCTTTAGCTTTTGCCATACCAGAAAGCAGAGCACTTTGGATACTTCATGAGGTTAACATCTGGTACCACTTTATTCACCAGTTGTTATCTGGCCTACTTAAGAAAAGGGTTAGCTCACAGTCCGGTCTCCCCCTGCTGCCTTGACCCAACTCAATTATGTTTATCCTTTCAGAGACTTACATAACAGTAACTCTTTCTTCCTGGACCAAAAAAAGGCAAGTGGCTCCTCATCTTTCCACTCTCCAACATATTTCCTTTTATCTCTACTAATTGGATTAAATTTCTTCACAGAGTCATATTCTTTTATTTTTTAAAAAAAACTAGTCTACAATTAATCAGTGAACTATTTATATAATTCTTAAAATTAAGCTTTTCTGAAAATTGCAAAGGAAATAAATATTTTATCCAATTTTCTACATTTTTCCCTACATTCTTCACATTGAAGACCCTTCCCTCATCCCATGGATTTTGCTGTGATACCAAAACCCTCCCAAATGGCAGAAGGTCATAAGGACATAAATTTAGAGCTGCAACAAAACTTGGAGGTCATCTTGTCAGGGAATTATAGATTTAAAACCCAAAGGCACCCCACACTTATCTATTTCAGTCCCCTTGTTTTAAATATAAGGAAACCTAGGTCATAAAGGTAAAGTGATTTGGCCAGGATCCCCCACAGGATTTGTAGAGACTATTGACTATGACTGCTGTGATTCATTCTATATTGTCTGCTCCAGATTTCTATGACCTTTCTTATGATGTGCAAAAGGATATGTTTGCTTTCCCAGAATTTTTAACTGCAAGCGCCATCCTTCCTCTGGGGAATATAAATGACTTGATTATGCTTGCTAGAAAATGCACACACACATTCATACCTACTTATATTAATAATTGAGGCCTATCTTCCTTCCATGTTCAGATCTTTGTGTATTAGAAGCTTATTGCTTTCTCTCCTATACAATTCAAGTTAGCATTTATATGTAGGATCCTAAGAGGAAAAGCTATAAACATCTCTGCCAAAGGGCCTTTGAGCCTCATTTGAAAGAATGAACCCAAGCCATTCTCCTGGCTCAGGCTATTTAGAGATAGAACTCCCTGGAAAGAGTCGTGCCTATATTGACTGAATATTAACTGAGTAATATTCTCTATATTCATACTTAATATCCATTCATTCATGTTTTCTTTTGTTTTTATCTATAAAACTGGGCATGGCATTTTCCCCAATTATATCTCCTTAGATAAGAATACATGAGGACCTACACATTCCCATTGCAACTAGGATGATCAGTAAATTATTCCTCAGCCCCCTTGTTGGTAGACCTTGAGTAGAGGGTTGAATATTCCAGTCCTATGCTTTTCACCCCACCCCTCAGCTCCAGCCAATTATGGGGATTAGAGACCAAAGCATAAACCTGGAAAAAGAGGTACAAGAAAGCATCTTGCTCTTCACCTCTCAAAAGGAAAACACAATTCTTTTTTTTTTAATTAAAGTTTTTTATTTTCAAAACATATGCATAGATAATTTTTCAACATTGACCCTTGCAAAGCCTTCTGTTCCAAAATTTCCCCTCCTTCCCCTCATCTCCTCCCCTAGATGGCAAGTAATTCAATACATTTAAATATCTTAAAATATATATTAAATCCATGTATTGGATTTGTATGTATACATACATGTATGTACATATATATTTATACAATTATCTTGATGCACAAGAAAAATCAGATCAAAAAGGAAAAATGAAAAAGAAAACAAAATGCAAGCAAACAACAACAAAAAGAGTGAAAATGCTATGTTGTGATCCATACTCAGTTCCCACAGTCCTTTCTCTGGGTGTAGATGGCTTTCTTTATCACAAGATTATTGGAACTGCCCTCAATCATATTGTTGGAAAGAGTCACTGAAGACACATTTCTAATATACATCTGGTATTGGACTTTTCTAAGTGGAATGGAGGAAATAAAATTAAAAATCAAGGAAATCATCTTTGGAATCTGTGAAATCAACCCCAGACTGCAAAGATTTATAGGAGTGTAGTACCCACTCCTCCCCTTTTCAGCCCTCCAGAGATCTCAGTCAGCTGTATGGAACATCCTTTGACAAAATATGTGATGTGCCCTTTTTCTCTTTCTCCCTTTCCTAGTGCAGATGCTGAGTTACCACATAATCATTCACTTGGAGAGGCCTTTGCTGCCATATCAAGGAACTGCAATGGGCAGGAAAATCAATCAAGTCTTCTCAATTAAAAACTCCTCCAAAGACAGTAAGTCCTCATTCAGATTATTGCAATGAGTGTCCCTAAATCAACAGATACTTAGGATCAGAGCCAGAAATCAAATTCTCTGACTCCAAATAGAGTGCTATATTTTTCTATACAGATTTTAAAAATTTCCTTAGGATTTTTTTTTTTTTTTACTATTGAATTGCCTCAGTGAACCACTGAAGCATCCAAAGAAAGAAACCCAAAGGAACTAAAGCATTAAGGTCGTCAAAGTGAATAAAATGTTTACTTTTGTTACTATATTCTTGGCAGAATATATTATTTTCTGTGATCTATGATTTTTTCAGTATAAGAAACTTCTAGTGAGGAAACTCTCTTCACTCATTAAAATCTTCTATTCAAAACAGTCAAATCTTCTATGATTTCTAGTTTTGGAAAGCTGCCTGGGTGAATTGAGAAGCTACTTATCCACGATTACCCAGTTAGTATGTGTCAGCAGTAGGATGAGAATTCAGGATTTCCCAATTTCAAAGCTACCCCTCTATCTAATATCCCTATTTATCTCTCATAGGTGTCTGTCTATCTCTTATAGATGAATTAAATGATGACAGAGGAATAACAGCTCACATGGTATAACAATAAATAGATTTTCATATAGTATGTTAAGGTCTACAAAGTACTTTCTTCAAATTGTGAGGTAAATGACCCAATACTCTATTTTATAGATTGAAAATAGGCTCTGAGTTGTGGTGCTTTGCCTGAGATCACATAGCAATTAAAGAACTTTAGCCAAGGCTAGTACTGATTACCTATCACTTTCTGGGTCATTGCCTTTTTGGGGCAGAAAGACATATGTAGCTCAATAAAACAATGAGCTATATTATACAGAGTTATCCAAGACAGAGACATAATAATGGAAAGTTTAGACAAAAAGTGATCCACTGGCAAACCACTTCAGTACATTTGTCAAGAAAACCTTATGGACAATATTAAAATGATAAAAGACATGATATTGGGAGATAAACTCCTCAGGTAGGAAGATTCCAACAAATTACTGGGGAAGAAGACAAATACAAGTACCTTCAGAAAGAATGAAGTGATTGGACCAAAGCAGAAAGGAAGCTCAGTTATATACATATGTGTCTGGTGATCAAAAGAAAACTCAAGGCTTCAAAGATCAATATTGCATTGGAACCCCGAAGGTAAGATCTATGAATCAAGGGGAGTAAGATGTGATCTAACAAGAGCTGGAAGGTTTAAAGATTGAAATCAAAAATAGAAGGGAATGGCAGAGTTTGAGATGAATAGATAGTATCATAAAAGCAATGAACATGAGCTTGTACAGCCTTTGGGAAATAGTAGAGGACAGAAAGGTTCCTTAAGAAGATGAGTTCATGATCCTGCTTCAGATACCTAATAGCTGTATAATCCTGGGGAAGATACTTAACTTTTAATTCAGTTTCCTCAAATTTAGAATGGGGGACAGGGTTCCATCCACTTCTAACTTCTATTCCAATTCTAAATCTTTGATCCTAAGATGCTGATACTGGTTGGTGAAGTTGTGGAGAGCAGAAAAGACCCAAATGATATCCTGCTAGGTTGGAAGTGAGTTGAATCCTTCCTAGAACTTTGCTATCTCTTCTTTGGGGAAACATTTAGGGCTTAAGCCTTTATTAAGGACATTACCACCATATCTATGGTTGCTAAATAATGTACCATGAATAAAGCTCATAGTTTTTATATCTGGATGGGATGGTAGACACTCTAGAACTTCGAAATCTGCATGCATGAACTAATCAACAAATATTTTGATAATGTATTTCAACAGAATTGAATTCCTTTGTAATTCTGTGTTTTATTTTATGCATTTAAACATATTCTCAGGAGGAATCTATTGTCCTTATCTGTTCAATAGGGTTTATGAAGTGAAAAAATGCAAGGACCACTTTAATTTATTTCATATACCTGGAAACCAGCCAGAATGCTGTGTCGATGGCATAAAGACACTTGTTTGGAGACTCCCTGAAGTCTGTGCTTATTGCAAATGCTGCCTGGGAAAATTTGGAGTGAGAGGTGGTAGACCTAGAAAGAGCTGGACAGAAGCCATATTTGTTTCTTGCAAGGTTTGGATAATATGATTTAGGTCATAAAAAACATATCCTTGACTTATTTGTAAGTTATCCTTCCAGAAACCAAAAGAACATGTGTAGCACAATACATACAACCCTAGAATGTGGAAATAGGCAGGTAAGAGAAAAATGACTGAATACATAAGTGCATGAACAAACGAATAAATAAATGCTGGCCTCTAAAAATGTTGGGAAACATTCAATATCCTTCATTAGCTCTGCCCCAGGGAATAGCATCGTGAAAGAACTCCTAGGATTTTTACCTACATACTCCATGAGAGCTGCCCGATTTTCTGTTATATTGATTATTTTAGGCAGCTTGCAGTAAAATTTGATGGAACTGGCATCATTCCATCTAATTTGGTTTTATAAATGTAATTCTATCCCACTGAGAAACTGGAAGGGAAAGCAGATGAACAATTAAAGTCTGATAAAAAATGCATTTAAATTTGTCTGTGAAGACAGCTGACATGTATGTAAACCACGGACTTTTATTTTTTTTTTGTCATCTTCTTTTCCATTGCTAGAAAAATCATGGTTTCTGCCCCAGAATAATTTAATAATAATTTTCTAGACCAAAGCCTCATCACTCAATGAATATTATTTCTGTCATGTTTTGCTTTTTCTACTATCTTTTGATTGACACTTGAGGCCTTTTCAATTTGCCACACTTTTCTCTTATAACCTTAAGTTCTCACATTTCTGTCCATGCTGTCTATGTACTAACTAACCTATGTACTAACTATTTTTTGCTTCTTAAATATATTTTGTTTTCTATGTCCCTGCTTACACTGATTATTGTACCTAGAACACCAGAAACAGAACAGAAATATCAGAAATCTGTATGTTCCATTCTTAATCTGACAAGGCCTGTGAGACCATCAGTTTTAAGGCCTTGTGGGAAATGATGCCAAAATTGGGTTATCTGGGGAAGTTCATCAGCATTGTATTTCTATGTCATGATGGTATGCTAGCATGGGTTCTGAAAAATGGATGATCTTCTTTATCAGTCACCAGTGGAGTGAAACAGGACTTTGTACTTGCTTCCTTGTTTTTTAGTATAATGTTTTCATCAATGTTGTCAGATTCCCTTAATGAAGATAAAAACAGAATCAAGATCAACTATTACACTAAGGATACATTATTTTGAAAAAGCCAAAACAAAAGTGGAGGGAAAGTTGGTGCAATCCATTTTATTTGCAGATGATTGCCCATAGTCTTTGAGGCTGAGATGCAACTAAGTATGGATTGATTTTCTGACACTTGTGCAAATTTTGGCCTGATAAGGCCCAGAAAACAGAAGTTCTTCACCAACCAGATTCACATCATCCATACATGAAACCATTGGTTACAGCAAATGGAGATATTTTTGAGTGCCATGGATAAATTCCCTTCCTTGCAAGTATCCTTTACTCCAGAACATGTATAGGGATAACATGCATTGCCAGAACTAGGTCTATATTTTTGAAGGGAAGTATGAGAGAAGAAATTATTAGACTGCCTACCACAGTGGCTGTGCTGACTTCATTATTTATGTCTGTGATACCTGGAAAATATACCAGCCCCATGCCAAGAAACTGAATTGCCTTCATGTGAGTTGTTTTAGGAAAACTAAAAAAATCATCTGCAAGATTAAGTCTCTGATGCTGAAGTCCTTCCTTGAGGTGAATTGTCAAGTTTTGAAGAATTTAAGCTGAGAGAGCTTAACTCTGATGAGTTAGCCATATTGTTGAATGGCAAATATATGTTTGCCTAAAAGACTATTTTACAGAGCTCTGACATAAGTAAGTGCTCAAATGAAGGTCAGAAGAAGTAATGCAAAAACCCTTTCAAGGTCTCTCTGAAGAATTTTGAATTTGTGAAATATGGGAGATACTGACAAAATATTGCCCAGCATGAACATAGCAGAATTGTAGTAGATCAAAAGTATAAATTTGCTTAGCTCCTGTTTCATCTCCACTTCAAATATTCAAATGGACTATTTTGGTTCCAAAATATGTTAGTTTTCAGAGCTTGATTAATCTGATGAGCTATAGTCAGACCTCAGCATAGAAACATTTTGGTCCTCTTTGAGCATAATACCTTTTCTCCTATTCTTTACTAACTAGCTTCCTCTTTATTAGGTAAAGCCCAAATTCATGCCATGCATGCTAATAAACTATGTTGTAATGGTAAGAGCACTGCATCTGGAATCAGAGAACCGGGGTTTGATTCTTGGCTCTGCTATTTATCATATAATCTTGATTAAGTCAATTCATTAATCCATCAATATGAAGTACAAACTAGATGCCAGGTACTGGAGATACAAATAGAAAAGTAAAATAATTTATTGGACTCATTTAAAGATAAGGAAATACAGGATATAAATAAAATAATTGTACAACAATTGGTGGAATAGAGTGAATACTAAATTTGAGGGACTAAGGAAAATTTTCTTGAGGGAGATGGAAATTATGTTGAGCTTTAAAGGGAATTAAAGATTCCAAAGAAGAAAAGGGAAAATAACATTTCAGGTATGAATATCATTCTGTGATTTGGATGGAATGTAATGGACAGAGAATAGAAAATATGGGAGTTTGACTGCAGCAAAGAATGTATGAGAGGGAGTAGACTCCCTGACTCTCAGTTTTCTTATTTGTAAAATGGACTTCAACTAAATGATCTCATCCCACTTTGTTATAAATCATGTGTCTTTATGATCTCAAGCCTTTCCTGATGCTTCCTGTGTCAATGACCTTCCCTCTCAGACCTCAGAGCAATCTGTTTATTCTTCTTTAATGTATGTTTCATGCTTTATTGTGTCCTTTCATTTAATCTTCTGTGTTTTAACCCTATTAGATTTTAAGTTCCATGAAATCATGGAGTATGTCTCTGTAGATAGCAGGTAGCAGACTGACTTTACATCTCCTCTTTATGCCTCATCATTGGAAGCAACTAAGTGACATAGTTTTGCCCGGAGTCAGAAAAACCTGGGTCCAAATTGAGTTTCAGACTACTTACTAGTCTGTAATTCTGTGCAAATCATTTATCCTCTGTTTGCCTCAGTTTCCTCATTTGAAACATGTGGATAATAATAATGTCTACTTCTTAGGATTGTTATGAGGATTAAACAAGATATTTATAAATTGCTTAGCACAGTGCCTGATATAGTAGGCAATTAATAAATGTCTCCTTCTCCATTCTATTACCCTTTTCCCTTAACCCATCTCTCTGTACAGAGCAAGTCGTTAAATTAGAGAATCATACAATGCAAACAGTACTCAGATAACATCTAAAATATCCTGAATAAGTGGTAATTCAGTTTACCTGAAGAAGTAATGCTTCCTGGGACAATCCATCCCGATTTATTTTTATATCTTCTTATATCTTACATTTTCTTACATTTTTTCTTAGAAATTTGCTTTACTCCAACTGTCATTTTTCTTAATTCTACTCTTTGTGCACAAATAGAGCAAAAACTAACACTTCTTCAATATGATAACTCTTTAAATACTGGAACATAGTTATCGTATCTCCTACAAGTCTTTTCTTCAGAGTAAATACTATTCTAATGTGACATGGCATGCTTGCTAGTTCCTTTACAATTTTGGTTGCTTTTTTAAAAAAGTGATGTTGTTTTTCTCTATCTTTCCTAAAATTTGATCACAAGGAATCAAGACATTATTCCAAAAATTGCCTGTGATAGGAACTGTTACTTTTCTCATGCTAAAACCTATGTATCTCTTAATTTGTGAGGTTTTTTGATATATCAAATTTCTGATTCATATTTTATTGCAATCCTCTCAATTCCCAGATAATTTCCATAGGAAACTGTTATGTAGTTATGCCTCCTATACCAGAAACTAAGTATATTACTTTGTACTTTTAAATAAATTTTTGTTTTATTCCATTTTTCTCACTAGATTTTCAAGATTTTGATAATTATTCTTCAATATGTATCACCATTATTCAAGTGCCAGCCCAAATGCTACCCTGAAGTTGAAGAGCATTTTTATAAAGGTCAGCATCCATGAAATTCATAGTTCATCTTAAGATTTACATTTAAGGTACACAAATCAAATTTCACAAATATAAGAATAGGGAGATATAGTCAGAGAGAAGTTTGTCTGAAAAAGATCTGGGACTTTTTCTGTATTACAAATTCAATATGAAATAATATGAAATAATGGTAGGACATAACAGTCAACATATTAATATTTTTATGGGGGTATGTGGAGAACCATAGCTACCTGATTCTAGGAATAAGGAAATAATGGTTCCTTTGCATTCTACTATGATTACATTCCACTTGGAATATTGTGTTCATCTCTGGGCACCAAAGTCTAAAAAGAGTAATAATAAAGTGGCAAGCATCTAGAAAAAGGAAGCTATAATGGTGAAAATTCTTGAGTCTGGTTCTTGAGAAACTTGGTTGAAAGACCAAGAAATACTCAGAGTTAAGAAAAAGAAGTTTCATGGAATATATGATGATACTATTTAAGTATTTGAAGAGCTACCATTTGAGAAAATAAATTAAACTTATTACACTTTATAAGAGAATGGAATGAGAAGCAATCTGTCAAAATTTCAGAGACAAATTTAGTTTTGGTATCCCCGAAATACCTTGTAATGATTAAAACTTTTCAAGTGCATAATAGGCTGTTTTGGGTTCTGTTTCATTGGAGATCTTCAAGAAGAACCTGAATGGCCATTGGTCAAGTACGTAATAGTGGGGATTATTTTCAGATATGAGTTGAACAAGATATCTTTTGAGTTCCCTTTAAACACTCAAATACTGTGATTTTAAGAAACTTTACAAATATAATAGTGAGATTCAGTCACATTATCTCTATTATTAAGTTGATTTACCAGTCTAATTCTCCTCTTTAAACTGATATGTTCTTTAGAGATAGATAGGTAAAGATCTATAAATATATTTTTAGTTTTTGTTATCTTCATTTTCAAATGTGCTCCATCACTCCTTATCCAGTAAACTATCATTTATAGCAAAAAAATGAAAAAAGGGAGACAAAAATCAGTTCAGAAAATATAATCAACATGTCACCACATCTGACAATATATACTGTGTTCTACTCCCACAGTTCTCCATTTCTGTTAAAAAAGGGAGGCAGGTGAATTACACTGTTTACTCTTCAGAGAGACACTTGGACATTCTAATTGAACAACTTTCAATTTCTTTTCTTTGCTGTGATTCTTTACATTTACTTTGCAGTCATTGAATATAATGTTTCATGGTGTGTGACAGATTTTTGATGAAATCATAATGCCATTTGTATTCACCATTTCCCTTTTCATTCCTTTAGTAATATTTTCTAGATTTTTTTTTCAAAAGTTCAGGTCAAGTTCACTGACATATAATTTACAGACTCTGTGATCTCCTCTTTTTATAGTCTAAAATTTAGACTATTGGGACAATATTAGCCTCCAGTCCTGTAATACCTCCTGAGTATTCTTATCTTTTAATGTTCACTAAGAGTAGGTCAGAAATAATATCTGCCAATTTATTTAGTATCCTGAAATGTAGGACTCCCGGGCTTGGTTGCTTGAACTCTTAAAACAGCTAGATATTTTCTGACTCTCTCATTTGTCTTGAAATCCTACTCCCTCCTAATCATTTAAGTTCTATTCTCAGTCGAAATATATTGCTCCTTGCAAAAGAAAACTGAAGTGCACTGAGAGTATGTAGTTCATCTTTCTCTTCTTCATCCAGAACAATGATTTTGTCCATTCTTTGTCATTCTTGTTGGCCTTAATAGAGAGAGATATCCTTTAAAAAAATCTTTAGCTTTCATCAATAGCTTTGGCTCCTTCACTCTAGGCTAGTGTTCATGAAACTTTTTAATACAACCAAGTCACTATTTTTTATTTACCTTCTCATTTTCTTTTGATCTCATCTTCTGCATGTGTGTTTTAAAAATCTGAATTTAAAAATCTCTCCATATCTTGAGTAGATGAAAATGAGAGAATATAATGGAAGGGGTACAATGGGAAGGAAGGATGGTTCTTGAATAACTTAGAATTATGTACCAATAGCATTGGACGAGAAAGAGATTGAGAATTTGTTAGTTACAGAATGGGGAATGTACATTTTGACTGAGGGTTGGATACTATTGAGTCCTGAGAATGGGAGCATGCTCAGTTATTTATTAAGTGTTATAGAATAATCACCTGCTTACCTAGAACCTGGTGTGGTGCTCCTTTTGGAGAATATGACTAATGGTCCTTTCAGAATATGCTCTACTGGTGGCATTTGCTTCCATATAAGTCCCACACTCTATGAAGACCTAAGGGAAGAAGGAAGACTGGACATCATGGTTTCTTCTATAAAGTATTCATAACAAGAGATCTACTGCCCTTTTGCTGGAAAATAAACAAAGATGGTATTCATATATACAAAGAAAAATGAGGAATTGAACAACATATAATAATTATTCAAATTAAGAGTGATTTGTCACAGTTATTGATTTCTTTAGGCAATTAAAAAAACATGGTCTAACTTATAGGGTCTACCTTTAAATTTCCTCTTTGAATATGTTTATGTAAGGAAAGAAATAATTTGGTGATGTTTCCGACTTTTCATAAGTAGTTAATTCAAGATTCATTATATTACTATTATTTTAACATTTTAATTGAATGTAGTCTACCTACTTCCTTATATGTATAGCTAGTTTAATTTCTACTGTGTATTTAGTTTAATTTATGTTGTCTAAAAGAAACTACCATAATAAGATTTAGGATATATTGAAATGTTTGTGTGTGTGTGTGTGTGCATATATAAATTAAATAAACAGAAAAGAAAAAACATATAACATTAAAAATTCAGTCTGGAACACATATATCATTATTTTATGCCATTTCCTAGCTATATTTTCACTATGCTACCTGAAACTTTAATCCATTCTCCCATTTCTGTCCTTGTTAGGAAGCTCTGTTTGACCTCATTAAGTGAAAGGTCATAGAGAGGAATGTGACACAATCTGTTCTCTTGTAAATCCAGCAAAGAAGAAAAACATAGATGATTGGAAGCACCATAAAAATTAGATTTCCCACCCAAAAGCATTTGATCTATACACTGTGTTTAAATACATATAGTTTATAGTGCTGGTAACTTTCTCTCTTCTCTGCATCCTGCATGCTAGCAGTGGAAATCCTAAGTTTCTTACTTTTGTAAGACTCCAGAAGCAGTTGGTGTACCTAATTGGATTTGCAAAGTAAAGCTATCAACAACTGGTATGCATAATTTATTTCCAGGGAATCCAGTGTTAGCACAAGCCAATATTACCAATTTCAAAAGGAAATAGAATGAGAAGTGAGAAAAAATATAGGAAAGGGATTTTCATTAGTAAATACCTGCCCAGCTATCAAATTGCATATGCATATTTCAGGTGAATTTCAGTTTGCTCATTAGGTAGCATTGTATGTCTCTTGTGGGAAGTTTATTTTTGCTACCTCTGGGTGACAAGTTTACAGTAAAATTATTTTCCCACTCTTTGGTCTGCTTTTGTGGCAGGGATATCACAACCCAAATTCTGCTTTATAAGAATCAACTACTTATTTTATTTCATATTCACTTGCTCACTAAACCCCTTTTTTTCCTTATTGATTGATCAGAAAACACCACGGTGATGCAAAAGAACAGTTGCATAAAATAGAATTTTATGGAAGTAATGATTTAAAGATAAGTAGTAGATATTTTTGGCACCCATTGCTGAAATTATCTTCCCTTTTTAAGCCATATCAAGAGGTAAATATTCCAGACTAATCTTTTGGATCATCCTAGAAAAGTGACATGGTAGTAGTGATGGCAAAGCCTAATAGTCACTGAAATACAGGTAGGTCTTCAGAGCAGTTTTTCACATTCTTTCCCCCATTAGATTATGTGTGAGAGAAAACAGTCATCTTTTTTTTTTTTTTTGTATCCTTAGTACTTAGCACAATTCCTGACACATAGTAAGCATTTAATAACTCTCTATTGACTGACAACATGACATCATTCAATGTGTTCATAAATACATACAAACAAGTATAGTCATGTCATAGAAAACAAATGGAGTTCATATCATAGAAAAGCTATCAATGAAGACTCCTTCCCCAGGGACCTGTATGACCTGCATTTCTTATATGCATTCTCTCTTTGAACAAAGACTGTCATTCTCACAGCCTACAAAACTCACTAAGTGCTGGCTGAATCAGATTAAAATGTAATTGAGAAACATTTAAGAAAATAAATAAAAATACAAAATAACTTAGATGATGCTAATTTGTGGTTTTCTAAGAAATTAAATAGCCCACAGAGATCCATTTCTATCAGAGTTTGACATCTTCATCTTAAAAGGAATTGTCCATTGTAGTTCTTCAGTTGGTGATGTCCACTACAGACTTCTCTGGGTACCTGGAAATACCTGCCACTGAACCTCCTTTAGCTCTCCTAGAAGGTTACGACCTTCATTAGTTTCTGATTTTATATTCTCTTTCAGTTGCTAGCAGGTGGGATTACCAGCTTTTTATTTTTCAAAGAAAAAATTGTTCTGTCATCATAACTCCTGCTTCTTACTGCAAATGAGTGGCAGAATTTCTATTCTTGTGTTCTCCCTATGTTATAGCTCTGTTAGTATCAGTGTAGAGAACCTACACTCTGAAGCCAGCTCCCACTCTACATTGCAGTATGAACTACCCATTCATTTAGCCTCACACAAAGTTTGCCCAAAAGTAAGAAACATATCCCTGACCTTTTTCTCTCCAAAGCATTCTACGTAGTGATCAATAAATTAGTATGTATCGACTACAATTGATCATCTTTTTTCTTTTCCTAGACTTTGAGATAGAATGATTTCTGCTTGTGCTGGTATGCCTGAAAATCTAGAAGCAGGAAAAAGCACCCTAACTTTTCTTTAAATACCTCTCAAGACCTTGGAGTCCATAAAAAGATATTTATGAAAAATCTACTTATATTCCTACCACTTAGATGAGGATACAAATACAGAAAAAGAAATTATTCTTGACTTCAATGAGTATAATAGGCACATTCTATTGAGGGAGACAAAATGAATCTGTTATTATTATTATTTTTGTATGCTGTGATTTCACTTGTTCATGGAATTACAGATAAAGAAATTAATTCTACCAATGTAAATTGACACCTATTGTATAAATTTTAGAGAATTGCTGGAGATCCCAAAAGTTCATTATTTGTCTAATATTATACACTAGTATTTTTAAGAGCTAAGAATTCTCCCAAATCATCTCTCTATACTCTGCTACATTATTTGCATATGTAAACATACATAGCTGCAGATGTTTACAAAATAAATCCACAAGTAAAATATCTTGGATTGAAGTACTAAGTGGTTAGAAGAATCAATAAATACCTCATATAGAAAGTAACATGAATTTTAGCTTTAAAAGAAACTAGGAATTCTGAAGCAGAGGTAGAGGGAACATATTCTAAAATAGAGGACAGACATTCTCTGGAAAGGCACAGAAATAGAAAATAGAGAATCATCAGGAAGACTAGTTTTGCTGAATGGTAAAAATGAGTAAAAAAATACATAAGTCTGTAAAGGTAGGTTGAAGCATTTATGAAAGCTTTTAAAAACCAGACAGAGAAAATTGTATTTGACTTTACTTTTAATAGAGATGTGCTGGAATCTATAGAGTAGTGACATAGCATGGTCAGAATGGTGCTTAAGGAAAATCATTTTGGCAGCTTTGTGAAGAATGGATTGAAGAAGAGAGCTGAGGCAGAGGGACAATTATGAGTCTCTAGTTTGAGTGAGAGTTGAGGAAGGTCTCAGTTAGGGCTATTTGAATAGAAAGAAGGGAAAAGTCGCAAGAGTTTCTGCGGAGAGATCAACCAGTATATGGGAAGGAAAGTGAGATATTGAGAATGACTAAAGTTGTAAACATGAGTGAGTGAAAGACTAGTGGTGTTTGTAACTGCAAGAGATTATTTAAATTATTCAAAGACGCTTTTTAGTCATTTCAGGGTTATGCTTGGTTCACATTCTCCCATATTATCATGGAAAGAAAGAATTAAGGTAAAAGAAAACATATATATCATTTACATATGAATAAAGCAAAAAAGGTAACCAGATAACTATGCAACACTAGGTGGCACTTATTATTATACCTTTATTATTGATCTAGAGGTCATGATCAAAAATTCTTTCTGGATCTCAGAAAACCTATTTTTTACTCAATCCTCCCTCCTCCTTCTCCCCAACCTCATTAGGGCAAAGCTCAAATAGCCCTTATTTTGGCTCTCATCCCCTCCCTGTAGGTGATTGGAACTAGTCACATCCTCAGTAGAAAATGATAGGAATTATAAATCTGCTGTTGGTCAGAAGCCAGTAAGTAGATAGAAAGAAAACACAGGAAAACAAAAATGCTATTTCAATTTTGCTTTTGAGTTTTTCATTTTGTTTTATTTTATGTTACAATAAATACAGAATAAATGATATGTAAAATATTCTTCCAATAAGAGAAATTCTCTAAAAATATCTAGGCATAGGACTATAATCCAAAAGTAGGAGCAAGCTTTTAGGCAATTTCTTTCTGAGTGGGCTAGAGTTACAAAGAGCTATCCTATCACCCTGTGATAGGATATCATGCTGTGAACATGGGGACACAAGGAAATATACATGTCTGGGTTAATATTTATGTACTACGAAACTAGGCAATGAAAATAGCATAATAGAATAAAATAGTAAACTCGGAAACAAAAGAGAAGAGGATGAGGACAGTTAAGTTCTTACACATTTCATATAAAGTCGTCCTTTAAGACTGTAGCTCCAACCACATGAGTAAGCTACAACAATCAAAAACTGTCTGTATTTTTTCCATTCATGATTCTTGTTTGCACTTCTATCCACGGTAAGGAGAAGAAACCAACCATACATCATCACTGAACTTCACACTGTCTCTTTAAAAGTACTCTCAGGATTCTTTGTTCTTACTGTTATCGCACCTGAGATGTGATGTTATAGCTTTTCAGCTTCCACTGCTCCTGAGAGATCATAATGCTTCTTTGTTTCATCTTTCTTGTAATTGCTCTCTTCCTCTTTTTAATTTTTCAGGCTCAGTTCAAGTACTGTCTTACTATTAACATTGCATGATCATTCCTTGGCCAAAGAAATGAATGAAAAATCGTGATCTCATAAATTAATGAGGCTTTAGATTACTCATTCCTGAAAAGAAGTGAAAATCCTCTCCCTTTAAAGACAGAAAGATAAAAATATAATTAGATAAATAGATAGATGGCTAGAAAAAAGGATCCATCTGTTTTTGTGATCAGTCTTTTAATATCATATTCCTGTATTTTGATTTCCCTGCACTAATGTACTTTACCAATTTATTGTATTGTTTTTTATTTTTTTTATCAGATTTTCATCATGCATTATTATATTGCTTCTCTTTTGTACAGAAGGACCCTTAGTCATACAATCTTTGTTTTATGAAATGAGTTGTTAATATCATTCATCTTTTGTCTTCATAGTTAATCAAGCAATGAATGTTTGAAGATAACAATCATAATTTGTTCATCAATTTGGTATGACTATATTGGTAATGAACTGTTTATATGGATTATATGAAAAATTTACAGGGTCAGTCTGGGCTCTTTTTCTTAAAAATGTACAACTAATTATTTGTTATTGCATGTCCAATGATACTATTTTTCAATCAATTCCTATTCCAGTGATTTAGAAACATGCCAGGAATTGGTATAGAAAAGGACAGTTTGTTGCTTACAAGACAATGTTCTTCCAAATACTAATTATTAATTATGATTAAATATATTTTTATCTTATTCTTTTGTGCCTTGTTTGGATTCTTCAGAATAATTTTACTTTCCTTATTTTTTTTTCATTTGAATGTGCTGATAGTGAAGAAGACAATGGAGTAGAATCAGATGACCTGAGTTCATTTTGTAATATTGTTATTTGTGAGTGATTACTCTGGGGAAATTATTTAGCCTAATAGATATAGATTAAATAACTACTATGTACCATGCAATGGATATAAAAAATCAAGAAAAAAGATAGTCTCTGTTATTTAGAAACTCACAATCTCCCAGGGAGACAACATGCAAATAATTATACAAATTATATACAGTATAAGTTGGAAATAATCAATAGAAGCACCAGAATAGAGAAAACTTTCTGTAGAATGTAGGATTTTATCTGAGGTTTGAAAGAAGCTAAGAAGCAGAAATGAGAATGGAGAGTATGGGGGAGAACCAATGAAAATTCTTTTATTTGAGGAGATGAAGTGTCTTATTTGAAGAGCAGCAGAGACCACTGTCATTGGGTTGTAAAGTATATGTTGACAAGTAAGGTTTAAGACTGGAAAGGCAGTGTTAGTGCTGCAGAGGTAGTAGAAAGGTTAGGTTATAAATGGCTTTGAATGCTTAATAAAACATTGAATATTTAATTTTGGAGTCCCTAGCATTTATTGGATTTTCTTATCTGTATTGGTTGTTGTCCTTCATTTTAGAAGAGGGCCAAAATGATATCACTATGTTGGGTTCAAGGTATAGTATGTCTAATAGTGGCTGATCGATTATATATACATATATATGTATATATATACATATATATATATAATTTTCATATGCTGGTTCTCTCATTTACAGCCTCTATGATCATGGGCAAGTCACTTTTATTATTTGGATTTGTTTCCTTATCTGTAAAATGAAAGGCTGAACTCAATGAGTTTTAATATATCTTCTAATTCTATATTTATGGTGATACAATTCTGTGTGAAATGAAAGATTGTATCTAATTCCAAATCTTATGATCCTATAATTAATAACTGCTGACATTTATGTAGTTCTTTCAGGATTGAAAAGCATCCTTCATGCATTATCTGGTTTGACCCTTACAACAACTTTGTGAGATAGGTTCAAGTCCCATAGACATTCTCATTCTCATGTTATAGATAATGAAACTTGGGCTCAAAGAACTTTTGATTCCTGACTTGCTTTTGGTTTCAGAGGATATGATTCACTCTTAATTCTTCTTAATGTCAAATACAGAACTTGTACCACTGAATTACTCTCCTGTTGTGTTCTATATATGGTCCACCTTATTGTTTGTCTTCCATTCTCAAAGAGGATCATGACATAGGGAAGTGATACCCTATAAGCAAGTGAGTTGAGTTACGTGAGGGAGGCTGGGCAAGGACACCTGCCCCACTTTCGTCTCCATAGCCATCTGGGTCCAGTGGCCAAATATAGATCAGGATGACTGAGGTGGCTCTGGATGAAATGGGAGACCTGGGTGTTTTGAAATCCAAGGTCTTCCATAGGTCTCAGTTTGATTGAGGCTATACCCATTCAGTGATTAAGGCTAGGTAGCCAATTAAGCAAGGAATCTCCTCTTTCATCTAGTCAAAAAAAATTCTAAATAAATAAACAAATAAATTAATCTGGGAAGGAAGACCCTCAGGATTTCTGGCCAAAGCAGAGATGACTGCTATTTACACACCTACTTCACAGCAATGGCACAAGCTTCAAATGAGAAGTGAGTACATCACCTTGTAGTAGTAAGATGCTATATATAAGAGAGTAACAAGATTAAGTGAATATAATTATTACTATTTGCAAAAAATTTAAAAATTATTATTATTTACAAAATGTTCTTAGATTTTGATGATTTGTTCTTTTGTCCTTATGGTCTTGAAGCTAAGAACATCATATTGGAAAGGCAATCTAAACCAATGAAAGTTAATATAACCAGTGTTCTTTGCAGGATATTATATATTTTTGAAGCATAATGTTCATTATAAAATGGTATTAGAAACATAGAAGTTTTTTTAGGAGGGTAACTTAAAGATAACCTATTGTAATTCTTTCATTTTAAGTGTAAGGGAGTTCTTCCTTTATCCATTGATTTGATTGCAGGTTTAAAAATTATTTGGAAGTCTTCTAGTTGAAGACTTATTTTACAAATGAGGTACTGTGGTGCTTTATTCATAGTCACACACTACTATGTGTCAAAGGCAGCATTTTAATGCAAGTCTTCTTGATTTTAAGTTAATGCTCTATCTACTTTGTCACCACATCTTTTATACCTTTCTTCTTCTTTAGTGCCTACATTAGAGGATGCATCTCCACTACTCCTCCCCTACAATAAGCAGAAAGAAACGAAGACTTAGAATTTTTTAACTCTTTTAAATCTTTGAATAATCTTGTATCAAGGCATGTCCAATAGGAAAAGATATGGACTCATTTAATTTCATCCTATTTCATGAATTCTAGTTTATATTTAATGTTATTGTTGTGAATTACATCTTTGATTTATAGAAGGCATATTCATAGATTTGAATAAGTAAAACATTTCCTTCAAACTCTTTATATGGCTTTGAAGCCCTCATTAAGTACTTTGCGCTCTCTCTTGCAAGCAAAAATGTCTTTAAATTGAATGGGAATAGTAGAATTAGAATGTTCCATTAGTTACTTTCCTAAAGATTCCTGATCTTTGGTATTTAGAAATAGATTGGCATTTTAACTTTTTAGAATAGGAAAAGTCATGCACAGATTCTTGTTGAGGTTATCTGGGCCTATTGGTTAGTGTAACAAAAAGACTTATTTTAACACTATGCAAGGAAATTTAAAAATGGATGAACTGAAATTTGAGATAGCATTCCAACAAAGATATATTATTTCACTTTTTTCTTTTCCTAAGTTACCATCACTCAGAGGTAAACAGGTTGTAAGAATTTTAAAATCAACATTATTTATGTCTGTTCTGATATAAACTTTCACTCATCTTTGATGAATGGTTTAAAGGTTTGATTTATTGGTTTAAATATATAATTCATTATCCCCTGAAATAATTGCTATGTTTCACTTTCCTAAGTTCTAGGTTGATTCCAAGAAAATTTACAGGGAAATATATGACTTATGCCCCTGGGCTCTATTGAGCTCTGGTTGTACATGGGCTGGACCCAATATTTGTGACCACCCCAAAATCATTTTCTTGAGCTCATCGTTCCCCCAATTCCATTTAGAATTTGAAAATTTTCAGACTAGTTTATGCCATGGTTTCCACAAATGAGAGTCCAACGGGTCCTCAGTTCCACTATAAGTACTCAAGACAAGAAATTAAAGTAGAATACTGCCTTTATTCTAGCTCAAAAAAAGTAGAACATAGCAAAGAAATAACTCATTGCTGCTTTAAACAAATTCAGAAAACAAGGACTCACAAATGCTCACAATCAATACAATTTTCTTTCCTCTATGTTAGAACTTACTTTCCTTGTAGGATTTCTAAATCTTCCAGATAAAGTACTCCCTCAAAGTTAAGACTCTCCTCAGAAGGTAACTTAAATTGGAAGTACTAAAAAGGCAAATACACCTGGATTACAGCAATTCCCTTTTTTAACTACATGGATACTGATAAAGTCATTCAGCCACATGAGACTATTCTACTGGCTTGGACTCCTTTGCAAAGAAAAACATGGGGTTGCTGAAAGTTGATCCACTTTCCCTTAGGTACACACTGTCTGAAAAGCTCAGTAGTTGTAGAGTATAAAATCTATGTCTTTTTCTCTTTCATATTATAGTTTTAGTTCTTTGTTGTTTTCCTTCCAGGATGGGGACTAAAGACAAAATGCAATCAGAAAATTAAGATACAGGAAATTGGGCCATGTAATCTCAAGCAGATTTAGCATATCATGTGTGTATGTTTCAAGACAATCATTAATGGTTGTTAGTGAGGGGTGATCTGCTATTTTCTTTACTTCATTCCATGTATATGTCAAGCTGTTCCTGGAGAAAAAAGGCGGAAAATGGAAAAGTGTAAGGACTGGGAAAGTTTCTCATAGGCTTGGTTCCATGAGTTCATTCTCTCTCTACTCTGAATCAACTGTGTATCTTGGGGGCATTAGTTAAACTCATCATCTAGAAGGTACTAGTGTTATAAGACCCTTCTTCTTTACTAGTAACTCGTATAATTCATAGCCTCCTTAAAAACTTAGCTGAAATGCCCATTTGTTTTTGCAAATTCTCATTGAATTTCTAATTACAATGTTGTCTATACATCATTATGGCATTTTTCTCAGCCTCTGAATACATCCTTTACTTGGGAGGCATCCTTTAATTCTTTCTCTCAGAGTTTCTACTTTCCATTTTTTAAGACTTATAAAGACCACCATTTATATGAACTTTTTTTTCTGATGGATTTAGTGATTCTCCTCCCCTAACTATCTAGAATTGCTTCTCTAAATACAGTAATGTGTGTCTATATGTCTATATGCAGTATCCTCTTGCCAGACAATAAACTCCTGAAGGAAGGGATTATTGTATTTCTATTCCTAGCACCTGGTACCATATCTGATATTCAGATGACAATTAATAAATTTTACTGATTAATTGGATCATATTTATTTTGTATTTATTCTGTCTAGATATACATATCTATGTACATACGTACATAGAGTCTACCTTAATATAATATAAATTCCTTGGGGACATGACTCTTCGATATTTGTCCTTATAGTCATAGCACTTAGTATATTACTGAATACCTTCACATAGTATGTGCCCCCAAATACCTTTTGATGCAATTTTTAGACATCTTGTCTCAATCATATCCTTATAGTTTTATATCCTAATGTTTTAATTACAACAGTCAAGTAAAGTCCGCTGTTTTAGTATATGAATGCATCTGTTTATGAAATTCCCAACTCTGTTCTTTCTATGCACCTGTTATAAGATACCACCATGAGACATTATATTTTATTGTGTGGCCTGGCAAAATATGTTCTTAATTAACTTTCCCCAGCACCGATTCTCTTCCAAGCCTGATGTGCTATCACTATTACTTAGTATCAATCCAGTGGACAGACCTGAATAGAATATATTCTGAAATTTGTCTCACCTGAAAAGTTAAGAAAGAGTGACACAGTAAAGAACTACAAATAGGTATAAATTGCAAAAGCAAGACAAATGAACACACATACAAATATGGATATTAAAAAAGAAACTCCACCCCCAAATCCCCAGCTACTTCCCTAATCTGGTAGATGACTTGTAGTAATATGCATTTTGATTCAATGATTCACAAATCCTGTATGAAAGATTAAGCAATTGCCAATCAATTGCTGTAGGGGCACTATATTATATATCACCTAGAGGTTATACATAGCACTATTTCTTCCTTTAAGAGATTCACACACCATTAGGAAAGATAAGGCATTAACACAAATAACAAGGATGACATGAAATTTATAAAAGGGAGAGATAAATTCTGTTTTATTTTGATCAAAGATTTTCTTGTGATCCAGGACAAAGGAGATAATATGGAGGAGATAATATTACAGAGAAAAGTCTTAAAGTATAAATGAGGTTCAATGGACAGGGATGGCAAAAGAGGGCATTAGATGTGCAGAAAATATGTTATCAATAAATAATGGCAGAAGAAAACATAAGCTATATAGTAGAAATGAGATATATGAAGGTATAGAGGAAAGAGAGCTTGGCTTTGAAGCCAAGAAATATCTCTGACATTTAGCAGTTGTGTGACCTTAAGCAAATTGCAGAGAATTGAATTATTTTAAAAAATAAAGTTGTCTTACTTGGGAAATCTCTATATTAGTGAAGTCTACAATCCATTCCTATGTATCAGACACACTACTTTTTTGGCTCTAGTTACGAGGGGGACTAAGGTGAAAAAGTCATTTTTGAAGCAAATTACAGAGAGTCTTTGAATCAAGCTAAGGACTATGGGCTTTATTCAATACGTAATTGGAAACAATTAAGGTTTTTTTGAACAAAGGTATGTTGTGATCAGAGCTATGGTTAGGAAGATTAACTTGTCACTTGTATGAAGAATGGTTTGGAGAGGGAAACTATGTGGGAAGAACCAGTTAGAATGGTATAGCCATCCAGGTGAGAGGTGATAAAGCCCTGTATTTGTCTTTTGACTAAAGGAATGGCAGGAAAAAGATGGATTTCATATAGCTTTTGGTGGTAGAATTTTTGTTGTCTTTATCACAATGTTATACTTTTTAAATGAATACTCTTTTGAAATAAATGTGTTACTGGTCCCTATCTGTGGAATAATCATTCTATAATAAAAATAGTAGGGACATGATTATTTTTATTTCCTGTAGTAGAAGTAGTAGCAGGAATGCAAAGAGTAACTCTTAGCAATCAGTTTGCCCTGTTTTAAAATACCAATTACATTTTAAGCTATTGTTCCTACCCACTTCAAATACAACTAAATATACTTGCCAGAAAACGTTACTTAAATTCTCTTTAAAGCTCTACTTTAGGAAGAAAGGATGAAAATACAGACTTGTCATTCTTCCATAATCCTTCTATTTGATTCCAAGCACTTACCATTGAAATGTATCATTTACAAATCAGTCATTCAGTCAGTCAACAAGCTTTTATCATTCACCAAATAGGTTCCAGACACTGAACTAAGCTTGGGAAATAAAAATAGAGGCAATAAAGGAATTCTCTGTCTTTGAGGAGGTTATATTCTAATGGGCAAAGACAACACACAAAAAGTACCTGAAAAGATGGGGAGAAGAACATGGAAAGGAAAATCTAATTTCCAGCCTAGAAAGAAATGACATATAGTTAGCCTGAGCATAGAACTTAAATGAAAGTTCTGGAAGGAGCCATCCAACTAGAAGGGGATGCTATAGATGCAGAAAGCACTTCAATGTGAGAAGTGAGCTTTTAAAATGAAGATATTTCTGGAAGAAAGTCTACAGTTCAATGTGGTGAGAAATGAATCCATTAATTCTAAAAATACTTCACTACAACAGAATAATTTGGAAATCCTAAGAAAGCTAAATGTAATTTTATTTATATAAATAAGTATTACCTTCTACATGAAACCTTTTATAGCCTCCAGATAACTATACCTTTACTCCCAATTATTTTGTACTAAATTTGCATACATTATATACATATAATATAGACATGTATGTAAATGCTCTTTTCCTTTTTAGAATTATAGTAGTTAGGTAGCTCAATGGATAGAATCATGGATTTGGAGTCAGCTCTCTGACTTTTGGCAAGTCATTTAAGATTGTCTGTTTCAGTTTGCTCATTTGTAAAAATTGGGTAAATAATAGTGTAATGCCGGAGAAACTGAGGCAGGAGAGAGATTAGAGAGTTTTTAATATCTTATTAATTGGAAAGCATAATTGACTGGACAGGACTCTCATCTCAAAGTATCCAGCAATGAATGGGAGAATGCCAAATCCTTATATACCTTTTTTTACAAACAAAGAAGGGGACAGAAGCGGGAAACTTCTTCACAGACCCATTTCGTTCTGTCAGGATGGGGGAGGCCATAAATTCTTGCTAAAAGCCAGAATCAGGATGTCTGAATAAACAGAAGTAAAGATGTCAATGAGGCATCCAGGATAGTCTTATATTTTGGAATATTTTAGAGGGATAGTGTCACAAATTCCTAAGAGCAGAAGGAGCCAGGAAGTCTGATTTCCCCCTTATCTTGAGTCTTACATTATAATTTATAACCTTAGAGCAAATGGTCCTCAGTCTTAATGGACCAGAGGGCGGGGTTTTACAACTAAGGGGATTGAGGTAGAACAGTTAAGGAAACTGAGACAGAACAATTCAGTCAGGACAATAAGGGAAACTAGTACAGGGAAATTGAGGTAGAACAGTTCAAAGAGATTGTGGCATAACAATAGCACTTGTCTTTTAGGATTTTTTGGAGAATAAGATGAAAGAATATTTGTAAAATTCTTTGCAAACCTTAAAAGTGCTACATAGTTGTTCTTATTTTTGTTATTGATATACCTTGAATGTTGGGGCTGTTTCTCTTGTGTCTGGCATGTAATAGAAAATTAATAAAATCTTCTTAAACATTTGACTTCTAAATATTTATCATTGTGGATCTCCTTCTCTTTGACATTTCCTCCAACTGATAAAATAATATACTATTTATGATTGATCCCAGATCTACCCAACTAGCAAAACATAATGACCCATTCCCTTTTCCATGTGCCTTCATAGTCAAATATCACCATATTATATATTTTTTTCTTCTACAAGTCTCTTGTATAACTATTTATATACTTTGGTTTTCAAATATCTTACCATTCTGGTCTTTCTCCTACACATATACTCTAATATATTCCTGTTTTTCTTCTTGTGGTATCAAGACCTAGAATAGGATATTCTAGGACATAGAATAGGACATAGAAATGTGTCCTGATTAAGACAAAGGATAATAGATAATCATTTTCTTTGACCTGCCACTATAATTTTATGAATGTACATGTAAATTAATCAAACTCCAGTAATTAAAAGATTTACTTTAATTATAGGGATATTCATTTCACTGATGGATCAACAATCCACATTCCAAAGATTTCATGATATCTCTTCTATTCTTAGCTTTCTTTTTATTTCTTTTGTTTTCTTTCTTTCTCTTCTCGCCTTCTTTCCCTCACCCCCTTCTCTCTTCTTCCTTCCCTTCTTCCTTTTTTATCTTTCTTCCTCTCTTCTTTTTTTTCCTCACCCATTCATGCTCTTTATTTTTTCTCTCCTCCCTTTCTTGTTCCTTCTGTTCCTTCTACCCTCCTTCCCTCTGAATTCTAAAAGGATTTGTAGATTTGAAAGTTATATAGATAAAGATGCCTAATGTGGACCCATAATATCTGATGGAAATTACTAAAGACATAGTGGAAAGAAAGAGGGACAAGGAAAATTTTAGGGAATCCAACACTAAATCATTGAGAACTGACAAATAGGCAAGAGGCAAACTTAGAAGAGAACAATATCAAAGAAATTAAGAGATAAAAATATTACCAGGAAGAGGAGAGTCAAGAATGTAAAAAAATTTCAGAGAGGGAGGGAGTTTGAAAAAGGACAAAAAGCTACTACTGTATTTAGCATATACGAAATCTTTGGTAACCCTGGGGAGAGTACCATTTCAGAAGAGTAATGGGATTTAGAATTAAGATTGAAATGGCTTGAAAAGTAAATAGATAAAGGAGAAAAGGAAGCAGAGAATGTAAATAACTTTTTTCTAGATGTTCACTTATGAAAAGTAGAGAAAAAAATGAAGGAATGAAATTATGTCTTGGCTAAATGGGAATTTTTAAAGAATAAAATATACCTAAGAATACTTATAGTTAAGAAAAGAAAAGAGCCACGATATAAAGTTTGAAGATGATAATGGAATAAAAAGTAAAGAATAAAATGATGTTGAATATAGAGATGGGGTGAGGTTTGCATGAGGAGTAAGAAGGAGCACAGGCAGGATCACCTTTACCAATGCTTGAGAGAAAAGAAAAAAAATGAAATAGACAAAGAAGCAAAAACACTTATTAAGAATCTATTAACAACACATATTTTAGATCAAGAGCAACTCATTTTTAAGTGAAATAGCTCTTGGTTTTATTTGAATAACTATAGCTGAAGTACCTGAGTATGCTTTACATATTTGTCTTCAATATTTCTGTGTTTGTGGGTTAGTTTGTGACATGAAAGGAGAGAATGAGACTTTCAAAAAAAAGACTAGAGAGATTATGACCTTGGAATTTAAATTGGTCCTATCAAAGAATGGGTTATATTGGACAAATGTCTCATTACTCTCTGGCTTAGACTTGCACTATTCTGTATCATTCATTAGAGGAAATAACCAGGAAAACCTTTTCAGAAGAAAGAACAGAAGAATGATGTAATTCTCTTCTAATTAGATGGTAATAGAAACTAAAAGAAATCTAAAATATGGAACTTTCTTGAATTTTTAATGCTCCATGAAATTTAATAGTTGGAAATTCTCTAATTATGTGAATATCATCCCAAGTTATTATCTTATATTTTCCCTCTCTTTTAGAGTTAATTTCCTAGAATAAAGCCTTATATTGTCTCTCTTTCCTCATCTTTCATTCACATCTCAACACCTTGTAACCTGGTTTCTGATTTCATAACTCTACTGAAGCCTCTCTTTCCAAGTTTACTAATAATCTCTTAATTCCCAAAGTCAGTGGCATTTCCTCTCTCCCTATCTTTGAATTCTTTTTAGTATTTGATACTGCAGCTCACACTCTCCTTCTAGTCACCTATTCCCTTTTCCCTAAATAGTTGTTAAGTTTTGTTGATTCTACATCTAAAATATCAATTGAATATGTCCTCCTCTCACTCAAAGGAGTATTACCATACTCCAGGTGCCCATCACCTCTTGCAATAATAACTCTGCCTTCCACTTTCCAATCTGTCTATTGCACTGTGTCAAACTCAAATAGAAACAGATACCTATAGTCACATTTTGATTTAGACAACCACAAAGTAAGATTATCTATGTTGTATTATATTTTGATTTAATTAATTTAACATTTCCTAATTGCACTTTACTCTGATTCTTCAGTCCCCTTGAGTTTAACATTTTCCTTTCTATGAGCTGGCAAAATGAAATTCATAAATTATACACATAACTTTTCAATTCTTTACTAAGAAGCTTTGATGGTTCTAGCTTCCCCTGTTTGACATTGGAAATGCTTGATAATTTGGCTGCAGGTTGTCTATCTAGGATTATTATATATTACTATCACTTCTAGATCTTCATTTAAGCCAAATTAGTTTACTTCAGGCCAAAATGTTTTGCAGTTGACTTACTCATCACTTGCAATTCACAAAGCCCTTAGTTTCCTTGAAAATTCAACGGAAGTCCCATTTTCCACCTCGTGTTGATTCTACTACCCCTCTTTCCCCAACTTACTGATGTCCTCTCGATATCATGGACATAACTTTCTATGAAGCTTCCATTTATTTCTCTATGTGCATGTTGTCTCCCTCTCAACCACTATCCCAACAGAATGTATAGTCCTCAAAGGAAAGGTTTTATTTTTGTCCTTGTATTAGCACTTGGTATAGTTTAAGACTTTAATAAATACATGCTGAATGAATGACAGTTGTCCTTTCTAGCTATAACATTAGCATCATATAATCTTACTGAAGATGCTATCATTATGTAAGGAAAGACCAAAGGAAAAAAATATGTGGGACCAAATTGCCTTAAGAGAACATAAATGTTTTAAATTATGGTAATCTAAACCAGAAAACTGATGGGATCTCATTAATTTCCAAATACGTTCTTATCTCAGGCAAAATGGAGCTATTAGCAGTTAATAACTGGATTCACAACATTCTGAAAATCCAATAAGGTTCCCAAATATATTTTTTTTAGAGAAATTTACCTGGATAATTACCAAAAAATGTGTTTGGTGAAATTCATGGGATTTAAAACCTAGGTAAAATTGTGAATTTGACTTTAATCAGTAGATATGACCATTCATTATTAAAATAGTTGATGCCACTATATAAATATTTCTAAGAACAATGTCAAATTTTAGCCCCAAATGATAGAATTTGGCTCCCTCTGCAGTCCAAATTATTGTGATTCACTACCATCTACTTTGAAGACCTTTTATGAATTAACCTCATCTCAGAATAATCAATTACACATACTCTCTGTAACCTTGAAACCCTAAGCTTGGTTCTTTGGTTGACAGTGAAGAAAAAGATAAAGAAAAACTGGCAGAATTGGCTATTAAATGATGATATGATTTTTCTTTTTTTTTTATTTAATAGCCTTTTATTTACAGGTTATATGCATGGGTAACTTTACAGCATTAACAATTGCCAAACCTCTTGTTCCAATTTTTCACATCTTACCCCCCACCCCCTCCCCCAGATGGCAAGATGACCAGTAGATGTTAAATATATTAAAATATAAATTAGATACACAATAAGTATACATGACCAAACCGTTATTTTGCTGTACAAAAAGAATCAGACTCTGAAATATTGTACAATTAGCTTGTGAAGGAAATCAAAAATGTAGGTGTGCATAAATATAGGGATTAGGAATTCAATGTAATGGTTTTTAGTCATCTCCCAGAGTTCTTTCTCTGGGCATAGCTAGTTCAGTTCATTACTGCTCCACTGGAAATGATTTGGTTGATCTCGTTGCTGAGGATGGCCAGGTCCATCAGAACTGGTCATCATATAGTATTGTTGTTGAAGTATATAATGATCTCCTGGTCCTGCTCATTTCACTCAGCATCAGTTTGTGTAAGTCTCTCCAGGTCTTTCTGAAATCATCCTGTTGGTCATTTCTTACAGAACAGTAATATTCCATAATATTCATATACCACAATTTATTCAGCCATTCTCCAACTGATGGGCATCCATTCAGTTTCCAGTTTCTAGCCACTACAAAAAGGGCTGCCACAAACATTCGTGCACATACAGGTCCCTTTCCCTTCTTTATAATCTCTTTGGGATATAATCCCAGTAGTAACACTGCTGGATCAAAGGGTATGCACAGTTTGATAACTTTTTGAGCATAGTTCCAAACTACTCTCCAGAATGGTTGGATTCGTTCACAACTCCACCAACAATGCAGATGATATGATTTCTCAATCAGCAACCTAATTAAGTTTAAAGCACATTGAATTAGAAGTCAGAATACCTGCTTTCTAATCTTTGCTAAGCCTAGCTACTTATTTACTATATGTCCTTAGACAAATCACCTTACTACTTTAGATCATAGGTTTTTATATCAGTAAAAAACATGCAATTTAGTATTCACCTCTAAGGAGTATTCTTATTTCTAAATCTATGATGTTCACTATAGAAATGAACATTGAACACACTATCTTAAGTATGCTTTGATATAGGAAGCAGGATTCATTCTATGATCTCAGAGTTTTGGACATGGAAAGAAACATCAAAATTCATCTGCATCAACCTCCACTCAAACCTTGAGCCCTGTAAGTTGTCCATAGCATCCAAAGAAGAAGATTAGCAATTGGAAAGCTCTGTTTGAAGATTATATCTAAGGGCCATCAACACCACTACACTAGGAAGGGAAGTTGAAGATATGTTAAAGTGTAATAATAATAAAAAAACTAAAACAAAACAAACCATTCATGAGGTTTTATAAAAGGTAAGACTCAAAGGGTCTTTCATTTTTTTAGTTCATTAAAGCTCTTTAAATTGACTTTGATTTTTTATGTCAATAAAATTTTATTAGCATCTTAGCTGAAGGGATTTATCTTTTTTTTTTTTTTAATTTAATAGCCTTTTATTTACAGGATATATACATGGGTAACTTTACAGCATTAACAATTGTCAAACCTCTTGTTCCAATTTTTCACCTCTTACCCCCCCCCCTCCCCTAGATGGCAGGATGACCAGTAGATGTTAAATATATTAAAATATAACTTAGATACACAATAAGTATACATGACCAAAACATTATTTTGCTGTACAAAAAGAATCAGGCTCTGAATTATTGTACAATTAGCTTGTGAAGGAAATCAAAAATGCATGTGTGCATAAATATAGGGATTGGGAATTCAATGTAATGGTTTTTAGTCATCTCCCAGAGTTCTTTTTCTGGGCATAGCTAGTTCAGTTCATTACTGCTCCATTAGAAATGATTTGGTTGATCTCGTTGCTGAGGATGGCCTGATCCATCAGAACTGGTCATCATCTAGTATTGTTGTTGAAGTATATAATGATCTCCTGGTCCTGCTCATTTCACTCAGCATCAGTTTGTGTAAGTCTCTCCAGGCCTTTCTGAAATCATCCTGTTGGTCATTTCTTACAGAACAGTAATATTCCATAATTTTCATATACCACAATTTATTCAGCCATTCTCCAACTGATGGACATCCATTCAGTTTCCAGTTTCTAGCCACTACAAAAAGGGCTGCCACAAACATTCGTGCACATACAGGTCCCTTTCCCTTCTTTATGATCTCTTTGGGATATAATCCCAGTAGTAACACTGCTGGATCAAAGAGTATGCACAGTTTGATAACTTTTTGAGCATAGTTCCAAACTACTCTCCAAAATGGTTGGATTCGTTCACAACTCCACCAACAATGCATCAATGTCCCAGTTTTCCCGCATCCCCTCCAACAATCATCATTATTTTTCCTGTCATCTTAGCCAATCTGACAGGTGTGTAGTGTATCTTAGAGTTGTCTTAATTTGCATTTCTCTGATTAATAATGACTTGGAGCATCTTTTCATATGACTAGAAATAGTTTCAATTTCTTCATCTGAGAATTGTCTGTTCATATCCTTTGACCATTTTTCAATTGGAGAATGGCTTGATTTTTTATAAATTAGAGTTAATTGTCTATATATTTTGGAAATGAGGCCTTTATCAGAACCTTTGACTGTAAAAATATTTTCCCAGTTTATTGCTTCCCTTCTAATCTTGTCTGCATTAGTTTTGTTTGTACAAAAACTTTTCAGTTTGGTATAATCGAAATTTTCTATTTTGTGATCAGTAATGATCTCTAGTTCTGCTTTGGTCATAAAGACCTTCCCCTTCCACAGGTCTGAGAGGTAAACTATCCTATGTTCCTCTAATTTATTAACAATTTCATTCTTTATGCCTAGGTCATGAACCCATTTTGACCTTATCTTGGTGTACGGCGTTAAGTATGGATCAATGCCTAGTTTCTGCCATATTAGTTTCCAGTTTTCCCAGCAATTTTTATCAAACAGTAAGTTCTTATCCCAAAAGCTGGGAACTTTGGGTTTGTTGAAGGGATTTATCTTTAATCGTAACTATTACCTAAAAGCTGCAAGTCTCCACAGGTAATTTTCTAATCAACCTACTGCCTCTCCTAGGGACACAGGAGTTTTTGACTCCAAGTCACAAGACTACTATAAATCAGTTCCACTACTTCCAAAAGCAGGGTCTCATTATTAGAAACAGTTGCAAATTTTATTTGGCAGGGACAGGTATAGACGATTTTATTTATACATATATATGTGTGTGTATGTATGTATATATATTTATATATATGTAATATGACATATTTGTGATATACACACAAAGACAGATAACATGTAAACATATATATTAAAGATTAAGAGATCTATGAGTATATACATATAAGTACAATTATAATATATATGTATATGTGTATATATTCACACACATATATATATGTAAAAAATAAAAGAATAAATGAATTTTTGACCTTAATTTTTGGCTTTCTATGGTAGTTTAAATTACTTCAGGTTCACAGCAGTTTATTTTGGAGAAGTAGACTTTTGGCATGAGGTTTTTACATGTGAAACAGAGAAATATTACTTTATACCTTCCTCAATATAATTACCAGATGAGCTTTCTTGGAAAAGATATATTTGTTCTACATTCCAGCATCCAGTTTCTCACTATTAATAACAAAACCCTATAAAAATTAGCATAAACCTGTCCTGATAAAGTGCATAGGAAACACATTAGATCCCTTGGTTATAAACCTTTTTAATGCTCTCAATAAATAATGAGATTTTAATTTAGAAAGGGACTCAGTCCTTTGTCAAGATTTCAAATGTTACTTGCTAGCTTTACATAATGTTACTACTAATGTCCTCATATGACATTCAGGTGATCCAATTCAGTTCAATAAGTTTTTATCACGTGCCTACAGTGTGCAAATCCATGTTGGGGTATGGGTATACAAACAGAAAAATAATTCAATAGTGACTGTCCTCAATGAGCTTTCATTCTACTGGAGGCTTATGGAACTGAATACAGTTCTATCAGGGCCCAAATACTTTACAAATGGTAGTTTAATTTACCATAATATTCACATTTCAAAATTCAATATGATCCTGTATGCTAACTAGGGATATGAACGGGGCATATAACTGCAAAGTAAATTGAGTCAAATCTTTCAATGAGAGATCTTGGGAGAATATCTTTCCTTTTTCCTTTTTGGAATATGAATAGAATAAAATAACATTTATTAAGCATTTGCTATTTTCCAGGCTGTTTGCTAAGTTCTAGCACTATAGTTAGAAAAACAAGATGTTCTAGTTCTCAAGGGGTTCACATTCTAATAATGGAAGGAAACATACAGATGGATTCATAAAACATTTTTAAGCATTATTAAGTGCCAGGTACTGTCCTTAGGATTGGTAATACAGATAGAAGCGAATAGCACTGTTGCAACCCTTAGAGAGCTTTCATTCTATGGGGAGAAGATAACTTATAAAAGGGTGGGGGGAAACAAGGGTTTTGTGTGTGTGTGTGTGTGTGTGTGTGTGTGTGTGTGTGTGAAATGGGGGACCAAGGAAAGGGGCAGCAGGAAGTGTTTCAGAGGATTGATTCCTGGACAGATAAGGCAAAAGGCTCACATATGACAGCAGTGAGGGATTCAGTCAAAGTTTCTAGTGTGATATAGATATTTGGAAAATTCTTGTGGAGAACAGGACCAAGCTGGGGAGACTGCTAGAAGTGAGATACGGGATAATTCATCTGCAGAATAGAGGGAAAATATCTGTGCTTTTTGAGATGTTGTGGCAAAATGGATCACATATGTCATTTTAAAAAATACATCTTCTTTAATATCATTTCCATTACTAAGATGATATTTATTTCTGATTTAGGGTCATGGGATAATGCTAAAAACTTCAACAAACTAACACCTCCACCCCTCAAAAAACCCCTAACCTTTCTTTTGGGAGTGTTCAGCAATTGTGATTTAGCATATACACTTGGTCAGTTTGAGTCTCTATAGGTGTTGGTCCCAAATGTTGGCTTCAGAGACATGATTGACTATTGTTTTCCTGGAAAGATAGACATACATAAAATTGTCATCAATAAAAATATATACATACATTTAGACAGAAACCTGGAGTTCACAGAGAATTTGGAGATCATGAAATTAAATATTCTTTAACTGATCCAGATACTATGAAATTAAATAAATAAATGTCTCATCCTGAGACATGCTTGTGGTAATTTAAATGCCTGAAAATGATGACATTTATATTTTTAGTGGTAGTTCCTTGGCAATTGCATCTTAGATGAAATAGTTGCTTTGGCCCAGTTCTCAGTTATTTCCTAAAAATTGAATGAGTATTAGAATAGAAGTGAGCTACAATGTATTATGGAGATGTAATAGATAGTAATAAGGTAGTAACTGATGTTGGAGACAAGAGATGGCAATCGTAGAAAACTCCCAGATTGTGATTATGTAGTTATTGAGGAAATTTTTCTGCCATTAATAGACCTTAGAGAATCAGAGAAATGTTTAGGTTTTGGGGGATAGATGATGACTTTGGTTTAAGATGAATCACATTTGAAGTGGCCACAGGCCCACCCCAGGAATACATACAGCAGAAATTCAAAGATGGAGATCTTAAAGGCAAGATAGATCTGAGCTACAGTTGAATCTTAGGAGCAATAGTTGAAGATTTGTGTAGGAGTCAATACTATGGGTATCAATGAGATTGCCAAAGAGAGTAAAAAGAGAGGAGAAGAGAATCAATGAAAGAGAAATTGGCCAAGAGAATAGAAAGAGAAAGAAGAGTCAAGGAAAGAAGTATGATAGATGTCTACATTAAGTGTATAAAAAAGAAGTGGAGAAAAGGAAGTAACAATCAGAGATATGGACTTACCAAGGTAAGTGCAATGTTCTGCAAATCAAGGAAGAAAGAATTGATTAAGAGAATCAGATGCCTCAGAGGGGTTGAGGATGAGGACAGAAAAAAGACTATTGTTTTTTACAGATAATTAGTGATTTCTCATAAGTCCGTAGTTTATATATTTAAAACTGAAAAAAATCAGAGGCCAGTTTGAATAAAGCAGGAATATAAATGCCAAATTACAAGAGTCTTCATCTTGTAACTTGCAAATAAGTAGTTATTATCATGAAATGGGGGAAACAATTATCAGTACTCTTTCTGTTGACTTGAGAGTGAATGTATGAGAGAGATGAAATGGTAGTTCAATTGACTGATAAGATAAAGGGATTTTTAAAAGATAGAAGGAGTACTAGTCATGTTTACAGGCAAAGGAGGAGTTCATGGAGATGGAAGATTAATGCAAGAGAACAAGAATAATTAAAGAAAGGTCTTAGAGGAGGTAAGAATGTATGATATCCAGGAAATAGTGAAGGACAATAACCTTAAAAGGAATGTGGTAAGTTTTTTTTCCTAGAAAATATGGAAAAGAGACTCAATGACATATAGTGATATTTAGAGTGTGAAAAGGGGAAATAAGTATGAATATCAGAATTTTGTTCTTAGTAAATTAGGTGAAGTTATTTGCTAACATTAAAAAATGGGTTAGTAGTGGCAGGAGAATGAAAAAAATTCGTAGTGGTTCATGAGGGATATGCAATAAGAAGTAAATAAAAGAATGTATAGAAAATTCAAGAAAAACTTGGGAACAAGTTTTTAAGGGGCAAAAACTTGATTAAATTTCAGTCCTTCTAAAGGAATTAAAGTAAGGTCTGGACACAATATTTCAGAAATTTATAATAAAAAATTTACAAATGAGAAGGCAATCAAGAAATAAAGCTAATATAAAACTCAATAAAAAGTAGAATTGATATAGCAGAGAAAAGAGCAATGATAAATGAAGGAAAAAAAACCTAGGATATGGTCAAATAAAAGACTATGAGAAGAAGTACAGGTAAATGTCACTGATTTTAAGGATAAATGTACCTCTTGCTTTAGGAAAAAATAGCATGCCAAATTATTTTGGAAGAGGGGAAAGCAAAGAGTTCAAATACTATATTTCAAAAAACAATTCAGCAAAACCTTCCAGAATTACTATAAGTAAGAAGCAGCAGATAAAAAGAATTCATAGGGTTTTAACATCAGGAAGAAAATTCTACTACTCAAGGCATTTTAACTATATTTCATATCTTCACTGAAAAAGAAAAAAATCCTTCTAGCATAAAGGAAAATATATACAAATTAACTATAATAATTTATTATCAATTTCTTTTAAAAGAAAATATCTCCTGGAGCTGGAGCCAAATTAGTGAAAAAAAGCCAAGAAGTTGCCTGAACTCTCTCTAGTTTCCCTTAGAAACAAAATTAAATCAAGCCTCTAAACAGATTTTGGAGTGACAGAATCTACAAAAAGACAGAGTGAAACAATTTTCTAGTTTAAGATAACTTAGAAAGATTTCAGAAAAAGTTTGTTTCACTTAGATAAAAGGGATACGAGGCCCAGCACAGATGGTGTTCAGGAAAGCCAATAGGAAGCTCTTAACCACAATATAGATCAGCAAATGAAGCCCCTTAATCCTGTCTCATCAGGAACAACAGGCCAGCTGTGAGCCTTCCAGCTGCAGTATAGAGGCAAACTGCCAACAGGGAAACCTTGCAACTAGGTCGGGGCACCCCAGAGCAGTGGGCAAGCTGCCAGCATCTGTGGTCCCAGTAAGAAAAACCAGTGACCAAGCCTCTGGTCCCCCATCACAGAAGTTTGGAACAGTTCTCCCTGTGCCCAATGGCAGAGTTAACTTTCAAAGTCACAAAATAGACTACAAAATGAGTATTAAATAGAAAAGAACCCTGATAATAAAAAGCTGGTGAAAGTGAAGATCAAAACACAAACTTAGAAAAGGACAATAATGTCAAAATGACTATGTGGACAGTCTTAAAAGGGAAAATAAATTGGCTTCAAGACCAAAAAGACTTCTTGGGAGAACTCAAAATAGACTTTGAAAATTAAATAAAAAGGGGTTAAAAAAATTGGGGAGGGGGTGGAATCGAGATGGTGGTGTGAAGCCAGGAAGCTGTTCCAGCTCTCCCAGTTTCTTTGAAAACCATATTAAATCAAGTCTCTGAACAGAGGCTGACATAATGAAACCCTTCTCCAGCTCAAGATAGATTGGAAAGACTTCAAGAAAGCTCAGTCTCACTGGGGTGAAAAGGGTATTTTGCAAGCTGTCAGACAAAAACCATTCAAATATTAAAGAGCAACAGTCAGCATTATCCAGGATCTGGCAGCTTCTACAATAAAGGATCAGAAGGCCTGGAATGCCATATTCTGGAAGGCAAAGGACCTGGGGTTACAACCAAGAAGTAACTACCCAGGGAGATTCAGCATCATCGTTCAGGGGAGGAGATGGAGCTTCAATGAAGAGACTTTCAAGCATTTCTAGTGAAAAAAAAAAAACCATAACTAGAAAGAAAATTTGATCTTCAAATACAGAACTCAAGAAGCATAAAAAGGTAGCCAGGGAAAGTTAAATATAGTAATTAAAGATTAAACTATTTACATTCTTCACTGGGAAAATGATATCTGTAACTCTTGCGAATAGTATTTATTACTGGGGCAGACAGAAGGGGTATCACATGGACAGAGGTCATGGTTGTGAATGAACTCTGTTGTGATGATATCAAAGAAAAAGACATTAAGGGGTGAAAAAGGACTATATTGGGAGAAGAGGAAATGGGAGGTAAAATGGGACAACATAGATCACATGAAAAGGCACAAAAGGTTATTAGATTCTGGGGAAAGAAGGTAAGGGGGTTAATATTGTCTGAAGTTTGATTTCATCAGTTTTGGCTCAAAGAGGGAATAGCTTAGTCATTCAGTGGGATATAAAAATTTATCTAATCCTATAAAAAAGTAGGACAAGAAAGAGGAAAGAAAAGGGAGAGGCTAGATAGAAGGGGGGGCAGAAACACTAGGAAAAAATGGTATGAAAAGGGTGAAAAGGTGACAGAACATAAGGTAATGAGTGGGGTGGGTCAAAAAACACAAAGCACTCCAAAGGACAGGGTGGAAAGAGAGAACAAAAGTATATATAGGGGAGAAATATAGAACTAGTTATCATAACTGTGAATATGAATGGGTTGAACTCTCCCACAAAACAGAAGTAAATAGCAGAGTAGTTTAAAAAACAGAATACTACAGTGTGTTATTTACAAGAAACACATTTGACAAATATAGACACATATAGAATAAACATAAAAGGCTAAAACAGAATTTATTATGCTACAGGTGAAGCAAAAAAGCAGGAGTAGCAATTCTGATTTCAAATATAGCAAAAGTAAAAATAGATCTAATTAAAAGACACAAGAAGGGAAGTACATCTTGATAAAGGGTAGTGTAAACACTGAAGTAATAAGATATGCACCAAGTGGTAGAGCATAGAAATTCCTAGAGAAGATATAAATCCAGTTAAAGGAAGAAATAGACAGCAACTCTATTAGTGGAGGACATCAAACTTCTTTTGTCAGAATTAGACAAATCAAACCATAAAATAAACAAGAAAGACACTAGGAAGGTTAATAGGATCCTAGAAAACCTAGATATAATAGACTTCTGGAAAAAACTGAATAGAGACAGAAAGGAATACAGTACATGGCACCTACACAAAAATTGACCATGTATTAAGAGCATAAAAATCTCATAATCAAATGCAGAAAGGCAGACATAACAAATGCTTCCCTTTCAGACAAAGAAGCAATAAAATTATATTCAATAAAGGGACAGGGAAAGATAGACTAAAAAGCAATTGGGAATTAAATAATCTAATTCTAAAGGATGAGTGGATCAAACAGCAAATTACAGAATTAATCCATACTTTCACCCAAGAGAATGACAAAAATGAGACAACATAAAACCTATGCAACTCAGCCAAAGCAGTTCTTAGAAGAAATTTTATATCTCTAAATATCTATTTTATTTGAATAAAATAGAGAAAGAGGTGATCAATGAATTGGGTATGCAACTAAAAAAGCTATAAAAAGAACAAATTAAGAATCCCAATTAAATACCAAATTAGAAATTCTGAAACTTAAAGGAGAGATTAATAAAATTAAAACTAAGAAAACTATTGAACTAATCAATAAAACTGAGTTGGTTTTATTAAAAAAAAACAACAAAATAGATAAACCTTTGGCTAATTTGATTAGAAAAAAGAAAGGAAAAAAAAAACAAATCACCAACATCAAAAATGAAAAAGATGAATTTACCACCAATGAAAAAGAAATTACAGCAATAATTAGAAGGCATTTTGCTCAATTATATGGCAGCAAGTTTAACAATCTAACTAAAATGGATGAATGTTTACAATGAACAGATTTAGAATTTATAGAATAACAGAAGAGGAAATAAATTACTTAGTCTCATTTTAGAAAAAGAAATCGAAAAAGCCATTAATGGACCTCTTAAGAAAAAATCTCCAGGGCCAGATGGATTTACAAATGAATTTTACCTTACATTTAAAGAACAATTAATTCCAATATTATGTAAACTATTTGGAAAGATAGGTAAAAAAGTCCTGCTAAATTCCTTCTATGGCACAAATATAATACTGATTCCTAAACCAGGAAGAGCCAAAACAGAGAAAGAAAATCAAATCACAAACCTATCTCCCTAATGAATATGGATGCAAAAATTTTAAATAAAATATTACTAAACAGTTTACAACAATTTATCAGCAGGATACACTATGATCAAGAAGGATTATACTAGGAAGCTGGGCTGGTTTCATAGCAGGAAAACTATTACCATAATCAACCACATAAATAACAACACTAACAAAAATCATATAATCTCACTGAAGGCAAAAAAAGCTTTTGACAAAATACAGCATCCATTCCTACTAAAACACATAGGAATAACACATAGGAAGAGCATAGGAATAAAGGGAGCTTTCCTTAAAATAAAAAACAGTTCTAAAAATCAAGAGTGAAAATTACTTGTAATGGAAAGAAGCTGTATACATTCTCAATAAGATTAGGGGGGGAAACCGAAATGCTCATTATCACCACTATTTATTCAACATTATACTAAAAATCTTGGTTTTAGCAATAAGAAAAGAAATAGAATAGGCAATGAAGAAATAAAACTATTATCTATGCAAATGATATAATGATAAACTTAGAGAATTCTAGAAAATCATTCAAAACCTTCTTGAAACAATCAATAGCTTTCTCTAAGTTGCAGGATATGAAATAGACCCACAGAAATCATCAGCATTTCTATATTGACAAGCTCAGAAAGCAAGAGATAGAGAAATTCCATTTAAAATAACGTAGGCAAAATACAATATTTGGGTGTCTTCTTGCTATGACAAACCCAGGAACTATATGAATATATTACAAAATACTTCTCACACAAATAAAGTCAGATCTAAACAACTGGAAAAATATCAATTTTCATGGATAAGCTGAGCTAATAAAAATGACAATTCTGCCTAAAATTGCTTTACTTGTTCAGTGCTCTATCAATCAAACTGCCAAAAAATTATTTTATTGAACTAGAAAAAAATAACAAAATTTATCTGTAAGAACAAAAGATCAAGACAATCAAGGGAATGTATATAAAAAAATAAAAAGGATGGTAGCTTAGCAGTACCAGACCTAAAACTATATTATAAAGCAGCAGTCATGAAAACATATGTTACTAAGAAATAGAGTGGTGGATCAGTAGAATAGATTAGATACACATGACACCATAATCAAGTCCTATACTAATCTAATATTTGATGAACCCCCAAACTCCAGCTTTTGTAATAAGAACTCACTATTTGACAAAATTTGTGGGGAGAATAGAAAATATGTCAGAAACTCAGAATAAATGTACATCTCCCACCTCTTAGCAAAATAATGTCAAAATGAGTACATGATTTGGACATAAAGAGTGATACCATAAACAAATTAGGAGAGCAAGGGATAATTATTATCTATCAGATCTTTGGAGAAGAGAGGAATTTATGAGTAAAGAAGAATTATGAAATTAGAGAAAATTATGAAAGAAAAGGAGAGATGGAGAGAGGGAAAAAAGAGGGAAGGAAGAAACAATGAAGAGAGGTAGAAGAGAAGGGAAAGAGAGGGAGAACAAAAATGAATAGGTCTGTTAAAAATAACAAATACTAGAATTCTTTTGATAAAAATTAGGGTTGAAAAAAATAAAAGAAATGAACCTATCATTAAACAATCAAAATCTTACAATTCATGAGGATATGGAGAAAAAGTAGTGAGGGAAAAGACTGGAAATCAAATGTATATAGAGATGCCAGAGCAAAACTCTTAAAGGAGGGAGTTTTTGTATTGGGGCAACTGGAAAGGACTGAAATCTAAGGGAAGCAGACATTTATCAATTTAAAATATAGGACTTATCAATATCACTAAACTAGATTTTATCACAGAATACATATTATAAAGTAATAAAAAATAGGTTCCCTTCTAATATAAATAAGAATATAATGAAATGCTAGGAGATAAATCAGGTCTAACAATTTTAACATTAAATGTGAATGAACTCCATTTCTCTATTAAAATGAAGTTACATAATGCACTTAAAAAATATTCCCCAGATCCAAGCAATATGTTACCTAAAGGAAACATTATCTAATGGAAAATACAATGTAGGTCAAGATGCAAAGATTCAGATTATATTAGAATCTTAAAACTGGAGGGGATGTTAGAGACCATTCATTTTTAAGAAGAGTAATTGGGACCCACAGAGACTGAGTAACTTGCTCTCTATCACACAGATTATACTGATTTAGAATTGAAGCATACTATTCTCATCCCCAATAAGATACTTCTTACAATTATATCATATTGACTTTCAATAATATGTATTTAAATTTAAATGAAAATTGTAGGATCATGAAGCACATGATCTCTATAGGAAGCTGAATAGAAAATATATAAATATATATGAAATATATTCCATTACTAGTCATATAGAAATAAATGAGAGCATAAATATATATTTGATAGCTGAACTACATGATGGCCACTCAATAAAAAAGTGTTAAAAATCCTACTGTTAATTCCTCTAAATTTTTATATAATCCCATAAATTTTAAAACAAAGAACTAGTACAAAACTTTGTAGCCTCACTGGGTTTTTTTTGGAAAGCTTTCTATTTTCAAAACATATTCATGGATCATTTTTCAACATTGACCCTTGTATAGTTTTGTGTTCATCATTACTAATACTGAATACTAGGATCAAAGGATTTCTAGGAAAAATGACATGTGAAAGATTTTATCAGTTTATAGTTCCCCCTGAAGCCACTTCAAGAAAAACAAAAAGCAACAAATTTCGTGAAATCTCAATAAAATCAAGTACTATCATAGAAATTAGACAGTACAACCCCTTCATTTTCTGTGAGAATTAGTTTTGGGGGGAAGAACAGCTACTTTCTTAAGTCACCTAAGATTTTTTGTAAGTCAGTTTAAAATTTTTCAAAGTGGTTATATAACTAGGAGTCAACATCCGAGTCCTTAGGAAAGAATAGCTAGGATCTTAAAAATAAACATAAACCATCTTCGGAATAGTGCTTCAATAAATAATTCATTAATAAATAAATGAAAAAGCAACTTCCCTGCATTAATATTTGCTGTTCTGAGATTAAAAACATTAAAAAATAGGATTAATTAGTACTTCATTTTAAAATATAATTTATGGCAATTACAATGTACTTTTTCTTAATGTTATTCAATATGTATATTATATAATATATATTAATATATAATAACATTATGCAATATATATATTATGAAATATGTTACACTATATTTCACATAAACTCTTTTAATTTGGAAAAAGTGTATGTTAAGTAGCTTCAGAAGAATATTTGTTTTATTGAAGTCCAGTGTTTAATTTGTAAATTTACAGCCATTTTATGTTGGATGTGATGCACAAGATATGAAGTACTGATTTTTAAATAGTGTTTTGTTTTTTAATATTTTTGTCTGTGATATAAATCAATAACTTTTGTGTACTCTTCATAATGAAACTCAAGAAGTGTTTCAGGGTCTTGAGAAATGAAGATATAGAATGTCATTGGAGAGTAATTCATAAATGAAAGTCTTTTGGAGATGTGTTGAAAAACCACATTTGGAAACTATTCAAAGCTTGTATAATTGAAAAGTACTTAAATATAGCTCAAGGTTACTTATTGAAAGACTGTTCCTCCTTCTTTTCCTCCAAAAGAAATAAATATCATCAAGATGAAAATTTTATCAGTTCTAAATTATAAAGGCAATGGTTTTGAAGAAAAATGGAGGTACCAAAAATACACATATAAAATTCTGCATCTTATCCTGATGTTTTGTCTTTGGGGCCATCTGGGTAGCACAGTGGATAGAAGATTAGAACTGTAGTCAGAAAGAACTGAGTTCAAATACTGCCTCAGACACTAGCTCTGGAGAAGTTACTTATACTGTCTGACAGTTACTATAAAATAAATTTAATATTATTCTTACGTGACAGGTCTTTTGTGAGGATCATATGAGATTGTATTTTTAAAGCATTTAACCCAGTGACTGGCCCATAGAAGACACTTAATAAATGCATGGTACTTTTTTCTGCCTGTGTTATGGTATTATGGTGTGACCCTGAGTCTATTATTGGGCTTAAGCCATCAGACTACAAGCTATGAATGTTTGTCCAACATTGGGAATGAGTCCATTGACAGACTGCTCATCTATTAGGTAAGGATGAAACCACTTAATTTTTAGAGAGGATCTTCAGGAGGTGATGATGTTTTTAGTTCTCCTTTAGGTTTAAAGTATTTCACAAAAGTGTCTACTAGTGGCCAAGATGGCAGAGTAAGCAGTGGATTGATATAACCCTTCCATGTTCATTCCAGGCAATCATAAAATAGCACCCCAATACAGGTCCTGGAGCAATGGAATAGGCAAGATCAAAGGGTGAAACAATCTTGTAGCCCAGAAAACTTATAGGATTGGCAGGAAGGGCATATCTCATGGGGGTAAGGGACAGAGGAGATGCAGTCCAAGACAGGGAGCTCCATAGTGAGTCAACAGCAAGGCCCCCTTAGCAAATCAGCAGGAGAACCTGAAATCCAGGTTGGAGGAGCAGGTAAACACAAACTCCAGGTCCTGCAATGTGCTTTGAGAAAACTAGCAGAACCTGCAGATTCCAGCTCCTGGGAATCACATGCTCTGGCATAGCCCCAGGGAATTAGACATCTAGCAGTCAAACTTCCATAATGCCTCAATGTAGGCTTAGGGAAACACAGAAAAACCCAGCTGGTATCAGCACATGGAGGCCACCTGTACTAGGACCTCAGCACAGCACCAGATATGCTTCTAGGGAGTTGATTAATAGCTTGTTCTATTTCTTTTTCTGAAATGGGATTATTTAAGCAATTTACTTCCTCCTCCGTTAATCTGGGAAGCCTGTATTTTTGGAGGTAGTCATTCATTTCACTTAGGTTATTAAATTTATTGGCATAAAGTTGGGCAAAGTAACTCCTTATTATTGCTCTAATTTCCTTTTCATTGGTGGAAAATTTTCCCTTTTCATTTGTAAGACTAACAAGTTGATTTTTCTCTTTCCTTTTTCTAATCAGATTGACCAAAGGTTTATCTTTGTTATTGTTTTTTTTCATAAAGCCAACCCTTAGTTTTATTTATTAATTCAAAATTTACTTTCAATATTATTAATTTCTCCTTTTAATTTTAGAATTTCAAGTTTAGTATTTGATTGGGGGTTTTAAATTTGGTCTTTTTCTAGCTTTTTAAGTTGCAAGCCATTCATTGATCTTCTCTTTCTCTATTTTATTCAAGTAAGCCTCTAGAGATATAAAATTTCCTTTTATTACTGTTTTGGTTGCATCCCACAAATTTTGATATGATGTCTCATGGTTGTCATTATCTTGAGTGAAGTTATTAATTGTGTCTATAATTTGCTGTTTCACCCAATCATTAAGATGAGATTATTTAGTTTCCAATTACTTTTTGATCTATTTACACCTAACTTTTTGTTTATTATTATTATTATTTATTTATTTTATTTATTTTTATTATTTATTTATTTATGTTTCATTAAATGTCCATCTTCTTCCATGGAAGAAAATGCTCAGCTTAGCTGGGTAGTTTATTCTTGGCTGCATTCCAAATTTTTTTGCCTTTCGGAATATCAGATTCCAGGACCTTCAATCCTTTAATGTGGAGGCAGCCAGATCTTGAGTGATCCTTATTGTGGCACCTCGGTATTTGAATTGTTTTCAATTCTATTCAAATGCAATTATCATATGTAATATATGTATATATGTAATATGTATATATATATATATTTATTTGTGGGTATTCATATGTATATATGTGTTTATATTTGTATAGGTTTTATGCCTGCGAAACCTGGACAATATACCAGCACCATGCCAGGAAATTGAATCTCTTCCATTTGAATTGCCCTAGGAAGATTCTGAAGATCACTTGAAAATCTCTCTCTCTCTCTCTCTCTCTCTCTCTCTCTCTCTTAAAAAAACAACTTAAAATGTAGAAATGGTCAAATATAAAAGGAGATACAAAAATTCACTGAAGAAACAGCTCCTTAAAGAGTATAATTGGTCAACTGGAAAAGAAAATATAAAACCTAATTGAGAAAAAGAACATCTTAAAAGTGAGAACTGGAAAAATGAAACTTAATGATTTTATGACACATTAAGAATCAATAAAACAAATTCAAAAGAAATACAAAAAAGAACATGGGAAAAACAACTGACCTGGAAAATAGAAGTAGTAGAACCATTTTCAAAACCATAGGACTAATTGAAAGTCATAATCAAAAGTTTAAACATTTTTTTTTAAATGTCATTCCCTGAAATTCACATCCCCTCTGTTTATGTATATTTCTTCTAGCTATACTATTAAGTGGTAAAATGATTAAAAATTACAAAAGAACATCAGGATGGTTTTCCTTGATAATTCCTTGAAAGATGCTGTCCAGTTCCTCCTTTTGATTATGGCTTTCAGTTAGTCCTATAGTTTTGAAATTGGTTCTACTACTTCTATTTTCCAGGTCAAATGTTTTTCCCATGAAGCGGGAACATTTTGTTCTTTTTTTAACTCAATAATAGTAAGGTCTAAGTGATGCTCATTGCCCACCTTCCCATCTTCCCCTCCATTCTAATAGGTCTTCATGTGAAGTAATTTATAGCATTTTACCTCTCCTTTTCTTCGGCTTCCAGGGTACTCCTCTTTTGCATCACGGAGTACCCTGGAAACAGAAGAAAAGGAGAGGTAAAATAATAAAATGATATAAATTAAAATGAGCATCACTTAAACCTTACTATTATCAATATTGGCTCAAAGAGGGAACAATATACACAACCTGTCTAATAAAGAAATCTATTTTACTGGACAGAGAAGGAGGAGGGGAGACGATTAAATAAAGGAGATTGGGGGATGGATAGAAAGGAGGGCAGAGTAAATGTAAGGGGCTGGAGCAGAATCATTATGCTTCACTTGAAGTTAAGAAACAAACAAACAGCTATTGTATTCCTGATTTCAGACAAAGGAAAAGCAAAAATAGATCTAGTTAAATGAGATAAGGAAGGAAAATACATCTTCCCAAAAAGTACCATAGCCAATGAAGCAATAATACTTCATGTGTGCACCAAGTGATATAGTATCTAAATTCGCAATGAAAGAGTTAAGTGATTTACAAGAAGAAACAGACAGCAAAACTAAATGAGGGACTTCAACTGCTCCCTCTCAGAATTTCATAATTCCAACCAAAAAATAAACAAGAAAAAAAAAACTAAGGAGGTAAATAGACTATTAGAAAAGTTAAATATGATAGAACTTGGGAGAAAACTGAGTGGAAACAGAAAGGAATACACCTTTTTCTTAAAGGTAAATGGCATCTATGCAAAAATAGATCATGTAGTAGGGTATAAAAACCTCAAAATCAAATGTAAAATGCAGAAATACTAAATGTATTCTCAGATAATAAAAACAAAAATCATTTTCAACAAAGTCAAATGGAAAGATAAACTAACTGGAAATTAATCTAATCTGAAAGAATAAGTGGCTCAAAGAACAAATCACAGAAGCAACAATTTCATTAAAGAGAATGATGACCACAATGAGACAGCATACCAAAATTTATGGAATGCAGCCAATGCTGTACATAGGGAATTTATTTTTCTAAATTCTTACATAAACAAAGTGGAAAAAGAAAAGATCAAGTAATTATGCATGAATCTAAACAAACAAATAGCAATAAAACTTGAAAGAGAAAAAATTTAAAATTTCCAATTGAGCATCAAATTGAAAATAGTGAAAATCAAAGGTGAGATTTATAAGATTGAAACTAAAAACTAAAACAGCAAAAAACACAACCCTAAAAAACAACCTTTTGAGTTAATACATAAATTTAGGAGCTTATTTTATGAAAAAAAAAACTAAAATAGATAACCCATTGGTTAATTTTATTTAAAAGAAAAAAGAATTCCAAATATCCAGTATCAAAAATGAAAAGGATAAAATCACCACCACCAAAGTAGAAATTAGGCAATCATTTGGAATTATATTGAAAAATTACATATTATCAAATCTGATAATTTAAACAAAATAGATGAATATTTATGAAAGTATATATCACCTTGATCATCATAGTAGGAAATGGAATTCCTAAATAACCACATCTTAGAAAAAAATAAACATTGAAGCAATCATTAACGAACTTCCTATGAAAAAATCCCCAGGGTCAGGTGGGTTCTTGACTGAATTCTACTAAACATTTCAAGAACAATTAATTCCAATACTATATAAATTACTTGGAAAAAGAAGAAGCGCCAACAAATTCCTTTTGTGATGCAAATATGATGCTAATATGTAAACTGGGAATAAAAGAAAACTTTAGACTAATTTTCCTAGTGAATATTGATGCAAAATTTTAAAACAAAATATAAGCCAAATGATGATAACCATATATAACAAGGATTTTAGATGTTGATCTGGTTGGATTTATATCAGGACTACAAGGTTGGTCCAATATTAGGAACCATCAACATTATTGATTATATCACTAAAAAAACCAACAGAAATTATATGACTATCTGAATAGATGCTGAAAATCTTTTGACAAAATACAACACCTATGCCTGTTAAAAAGACTTCTGAGCATAGGAATAAAAAGAGCATTCCTTAAAGCAGTATATATCTAAAACTATCAGCATGCAGTATCTATAATGGGAATTAGCTAGAAACCTTCCTAGTAAAGTCAGGGATGAAGCAAGGATGCCCATTATCATCACTATTATTCATTATGATACTAGAAATGTTAGCTTTTGCAATATTAGAAGAAAAACTAATTGACAGAATTAGAATAGGCAATGAAGAAACTAAAGTATCATTATTTGCAGATTACATAATGCTATCTTTAGAGAACCCTATATTATCAACCAAAAAGTTACTTGAAAAAATTCACAACTTTGGCAAAGTTGCAGAATATAAGATAAATCCACATAAATCATCAGCATTTCTTTATTTGACCAACAAAACCAAGCAGCAAGAGATAGAAAGAGAAATTCCATTTAAAATAATTGATAAATAATATAAAATATTTATTACTCTTCCTGCCAAGACAAACGCAAGAACTGTAGGAAGACAATTACAAAACACTTTTCACAGAAATAAAATCAAATCTAAACAATCAGAAATATATTAATTGCTTATGAGTAGGGCAAGAGAAGATAATGAAAATGACAATTCTGCCTAAATTTATAGTAAAACAACAATAAAACTACCAAAATCTATCAGATAGAGGTAGAAAAAATAACAACAAAATTCATTGGGAAAAAAATCAAGGGGTCAAGGGGAAATTACATATTATACACACACACATATTTTCCCCCCACACAAAAGAAGATGGCCTAGCAATACCCTATCTCAACCACTATTATATAGTAGTGATTATCAAAAATATGTGGTACTAGCTAAGAAATAGAATGATGAATCTATTATAGAATAGACTTGGTACACAAGAGCAAACAAGAAACAAACTGTGGTATATTAATATAATGGAGTATGGTGCTTCATTAAGAAATGATAAACAGGCAAATTTTAGGGAAAAAAAACTGGAAAGACTTATGTGAATTAATGCAAAGTGAAATAAGGAGAAACACGAAAACACTGTGCACAATGCCAATAACATTATGTGATGATCAACTAATATTGACCTAGCTCTTCTCATCCAAGACAAGTTCAAAGAACTCATGAAGAAAAAATTTGGCTGTTAATCAAATAAAAACTGATGCGCTCAGAATGTGGATCAAAGTATATATTTTTCAACTTTAATCTTTCTCATGATTTTTCCCCTTTTGATCTATTTCTTATTTTACAGCTCTAATATGGAAATATATTTTACATGATAACAAATGTATAAAGTACATGAAACTCTGCTATCCTTGGGAGAGGGGTAAAGGAGAGAGAAGAGGGGAGAATAATTTGGAACTCATAATTTTATAGAAATTGAATACTAAAACTTTAATTGACACTTAACAGAGGAAAAATAATATTTAAAAACATTTGGATGTTTAACAGGACTCCTGGTTGGTGGCCACTGTTTAAATTTAGTTTACCAACAAAGTTTAAAAGCCAGCCAGTCATCATTCATTACAGTTACAGCCCTTGTCTGAAAAGAATTCCTGCATTTAAAATATTGCTTAAGAAACAAATATGTCTTTTAAAGATTTCAAAAAAATGCTTCTACTAGTAACAATATTGTTTACTTTTATGACTAGTTATTAATAATGACTATTTCCAAGATCAAAGCCCTTAGTGTGGCATTTGAAACTCGTCTAAGTCTGGATTCTTTCTCTTTCCCTCTATGCAATCTATGATCTAGTCATACTAGCTTACTTGCTGTACAAAGAATATGGCCTTTCATATCCCATTTCTGTCTTTCCTGTTGCTATTTCTCCAGCCTGGAGTGCTTTTCTTTTCAGTCTCTAACTCTTAGAATATTTGTTTTTTTTAAAGATTTATTTTAAATATGACTTTCTAGTAGGCCTTTTTTTCCAGTTCTAGTTGCTAGTTATATTTCATCTTGGGAAACCTCTCATCTCCCCTGCATTTATCGCAGGTTCTGATTTATGTTTTTTTTTAAAATCTCCTCATTTGAATGTAAGTTCTTTTAAGGCACAGACTTTATTTCATTGAATCCCTGGTATATAGTAAACATCATGGAATGGTTGGCATTTAAAAATAATTTTACATTTTACAAAGTATTTTGTACACTTTAATTTTATCCTTAGAATAACCCTGCAATATAATGACACCAAAGCTGAGTGATTTGCATCTATTGAGACAATTATTAAGTATCTCAGTCGAATTTTGTACTGGAATGTGCTATAGTTAAAGGGGTTGTTAGTCATTATACCACCAAGTAGGGTTATTAATGAGATTACAGATTTTTGAAGTATTAAAGATATTTTGAATACATGACAAAATCATAAATGATCCCAAACTTTTCGCTGTCATTCATTTAGAATATGCAGTCTCTTGCATTTTAGATTATGGAGTTTTTCCAGGGCATAAGAGCTTGGATCAAAACAACAAAAACAATAGCAACAAACACTACAACAACAAAACAAACCCTTTCTATCTGTGAAATAGCACAGAGTCATTGTCAAAGAAGAGAATATTTCATCCTCCTCAATTGTTTTCATTACCTACAAAGAAGTTAAATCTTTCATAAAATGGGTATCCAATTGGGCTAGAAAATATGAGATATTCAAAGAAAATGTCTTAGCTAAAGGGTGGTGGGTGAGAAGACTGTGATAAAAGTTGAATAAAAAATGTCGGGCAAAGGTAATAGCAACACTCAGGTGGAATTGCAGTATCTAAACAATGTCAAAATAAACAGGAGTAGAGTTAATGATGTGTTTATGGGAAGATGTCCATATCAATAACTTCCCACTAATCTGCCTGATCTACACTTAGCTCATTTAATAGACAGTGGACCAAAAGAAATAGTGCATTAGGAATTCCAATGACATGTATGAATTTACTTAAGGTTGAAGAAGGATTTTATACTTCAACATTTCCATTTTTAGATCTTTTTTTAAAAAAAAATTATCGAATGAAATGCTTTCAATTCCCTGACATGACCTATAATTCCTTAGAATTCTGCTCATAGTGAAAGGATGCCGACCTCATGAGAGCCTTAGCTACAAGGCCAGCAACTAGTCTTTGTTCTCTTTCATAATGAAACAAAAATGGGATTCTGTACTAACACATGAAAAATAATTAATAAAAACTGACATCTTTTCTGTCCTAGGTCATTTTCTCCCTCCTTCAATGTCTTTCTCTATCCCCCATAAAAACTTTTGAAAGGAATAGATTTAAAAGGTAACTGTAACCTTTTGTATGTTTAGTTTAGTCCTTCCACATGATCAGCTAAAATTGGTTGCTTTAGGTTTTATAAAATTTTTCAAGGAAATCTTAATCTTATTGAATAGTTGACCCATTCTTTACCCAGGTTCCCCAGAGAACGGGGAGATTAAGAGGAGTATCTCAGACTCGGAAAAAAGGAAGTTATTTATGACTATACCTTCCTACCTATTCTATCCTGTGCTAGGAGGGAATAGTTTCCTAATTGGTCTCTGAGCCTAGTGTACATTCTTTCTAATCTATTCTCCACTCAGCTATCAAATGGATATTTTAAAAACACAGATCTGATATATCACTATTAATTAATTAATAATCACTAATTAATTGTCTCTAGGATAAAATTCAAAATCCTCAGCTATAGGATAAAAAGCCCTTCAAAAATACCCTCAATTACCTTTCCAGTTTTATTTTATCTTGTTTTCCTTCATATATTCTGCATTCTGTTCAAATTACTCTGCTGTATATTCTCTGTGTATGACATTCTGTCTCCTGCCTCCATGCCTTTGTATAAGTTCTTCATATTTTGAATGTAATCACTTATCATCCCCATCTTTGAGGATCTCTAGTTTTCTCAGAGCAGCATAGATCTCTTTATAAGATCTTGTCTAATCCTTTTAATTATTGTGGCTTTATATCTTGAAATTATTTTGCATGTATTGCTCTTATAAATGCATTACTTTTCTTGAGTAGAGGTTCTTAATGACAGAAAAAGAGAGAGACAGAGAGAGAATGAGAGAGAGAGAGAAAGAGAGAGAAATAGAGAGAGAGAAAGAAAGAGAGAGAGAGAGAGAGAGAGAGAGAAAGATGGCCCCCATTGCCAGTGTTAACTGTTGCTCATCTCATCTTCATCTGTTGTTCATAGGATAAAATGATATAATGTTTGCAAAACACCTTGTAAATTTAAACATTAGTAATTATTTTTATTATTAAATATTCAATAATTCAAATATCCCAATGCCTTCCTTTTGTTATTTTCAAAATGTTTTATAAATTTTTATTCATATTTCTTTATTTGCATGTTACCTTCCTTATCAGATTGTAAAAAAGAGGCTACTTTTTATCTTTCTTTGTTATCCATAATGCTTTGGCATTTAACATATTTATTAACTGACAGAAGCTTACAAATCTCTTCTCAGGTAGGTTACAAAGGAAACCAATTATAGTGAAATAAAGTTAACAAAATATGGAAAAAATGCTAATGGACTCCTCAAAAAAGAACTTCTGCCATTGAAAATGTATCTGCAGAACAGAAACTATTTATGTTGGTATATGCTTAATAATTATTAAGTTGAATTGAATTTTTTTAAAAAAGCATTAAAGCTGTTTTAATAATTTCTTCCCAAATCCAAGAGTTTGGTTTTCAAAGTCAGAACTCAAGTTTGTAGGGGAAAATTCTGATAGTATTTAAAGAAAATGTAGAATGTTAAATCTAGAAGGAGATCTAGAGATCAACTGGTCCAGTTCCTTAAATGAAGAACAAAAGGTTCTGAGGAAAATGCTTGAGACTGAGTAGAAAACTGACTTCTCTAAGATCCTGAGTAAATGACAAAAGTAACTTCTTAAAATCACCATGTATTGAAAATTCTTTAGTTCAATTCTCAGAATGAAAAAGATATCACACATTATTATATTTTAAAACAACTGTCTCTGAGGCAGCTCAGGGTTGGAACATAAAATGTTTTGAAGTTCACAAAAGACAAATTCAACTAAGAAAGGAAAAGAAAAATATGTGAACATCTAAAATGAAAATATTTATGTTAAAGCTTGCTTAATACAAATGTACCAACACAAAGACTTATTGATTTTTTTCAGCATTATGGTTGATTAAAATACTTATTTTTTATCTTAAACATGAAATAAAACATTAGTAATTATAGCAGCAATTGATCTGAGCATCTTATTAATTTTTATATACATATATTTAAACATTTAATATTGTCACCAACTATTCAACATATATCAAATCAGAAGTCAGCAAAATAGAAAGTAACAATATTTTGTAGATAAGTTTCAAAGAAGGAAAATTATTTGTAATAGTGATCTATGTATTGTCTTTATTGACCTAAAACATATGTTGCATATATGGAACTGGAACCCCTTTTCATGTTTAGAGAATCCAGAAAAAAAAACATTTTACCTTCAAGGATCTCTGTGGTCTTGGATCTTCACAAAACCTACAGCTCACAAACCCATATTGATGGTCTTCCTTTTAGTGGTCAGCATCGATTCATTGAGAAATCACAATAATCTATAGGGACTTAGTGCCAGGTAAAGACTAATTTGCAAATTAATTTGCAGAGTAACAAAAATAACCATAGAACAAGCAAATGAATTAGAGAGGCACAGAAAAATATCTTTCATGGAGGCATCTGGAGATGCCTTCTTTCACTAAAGATAATCTTTTATTCAAAAATATTTCTGACATTCTTATGTCTATTTGATCACCAAGTTTTCTCGAAGTTTCAATCAATCCACATGTAAATCTTTTCTGAAACAAGAGTTTTCTCACAAATATACTTTAAAAAACACAAAGCAACATTTTGGCAACTGAAAGCAACATTATATTTAGCAATACTTTTCTATCCTCCTACGCTCAGCATCATGTAGATTTTTTTTATGAAAGATTTAGTAAAAGAAATGAAATGGAATATTATAGAAAAAGAAGGCATGTGTAGAGTTCCTTTTAGTACTGGTGACAAGATTTTCACTCCTATGCGATCGCATACTTATCAAAGTGCCCAAATGACATATAAGGTGAAGCAAGCTAGGGATCTGAATGGTATAAAGAATTGAAGGATTTTAAATGTAATTGATTAGCTAATGGTAGAGGAAAATTAAAAATAGTGTGGAAATAAGGAAAAAAGGTCTGATCCCAGTTTGATCACTTTTTATGTGGAGGGTCAACTCTCAGAGTATGTCCTCCCATCCCTTTGCTAATGAGCAGGCAAAAAAGAAAATGAATATTAAGAAAATTAACTCACCATGTAGCCTTTCTTCATTATAATGAGTGATGCATTGTAGTTTGAACATATGGAGGAATCAATAGAAAAAAAGGTTTAAAATAGCTAGATTTGTTAGAATGATTTGATATTTTATGTCAAAGATTAAGTAACTTTTCCTTGAATTCTATAATTATAGAAAAGCTCACCATGTAGCCAAAATGATATTGCCTTTCTACTGTGGTAGTAATTCATTTAATACAATGTTGAGTTGTGTTTGCTGGGGAAGGGGTATAGAAAAGGAAATAAGTTCTGGAAAAAAAGACATTTAGTTAAAGGAAAGCCATAAGCCACAGCATTTAAATCCCACAAATGCATTTGTTTAATCCTTTTCATAAAAAAAAAGAAAATGTTGAAAAAAAGGAAAATTCACACAAGGATGGGTCAAGTGGAATAGAGAATCCTAGAACAACTTTAATATGAGCTAAAATTAGCAGAAAAAAGTTGCCTTAAAAATCTATAGATCTGGGTGAAGAGTCTGGGAAGATAGATGGTTGAGTAGCTTGGTAAATTTCAAGCTCTCCCAATTTCCCCCACAAACAGAACACAATTGTGTCTCAGGGTGAACATAGACTAATGAAAAATCATGAAGACTTGGGGAGAATGGGGTCATCCTGATACAATCCAAGAAGATCCAAAGAAAGAGCCTGGCCCAGATTCCAGGTTGAAAGGCAAACACCTCTAGGGTAGCTCCATAAATACCCCACGGGGACCCCCCAAGCTATCTGGCTGTGGCTGGAGCTTTAACAGGAACCACAGAACTTTTACTTCCCAGAATGTTTATGGAATCCAGATTTGAGTCTGGGAGGACCAAGAGAATCTTGGTTGATTAGAAACATCAGGCCCAGCTATGCTGCAGGACAAGGTCCTGGGCGAGAAGGAACCAGTGCCTGGTGAGTGCAGAGCCAGCTGGGCAGGGACACTACTGGTTGTGGGCACTTGCTGGAGGGAGGAGGTCTGGGTTTGGGATTCCTGGTCAGAGGAGAGAACTGAAATAAAGCCAGAGCACCATCTTCCGCACCTCTTTACACTAATAGCTCTCATTTAAAGTAAAATGAACTGGCAAAGAAGAGCTCACTCCATCTAGTGTATGGGACCATAGCAATCACAAAAACAATCAGGGACTCTCAGAGTAAGAAAAAGCATAAAGGAGTTTATTAGGATCTTCTGAGAAAGAGTGTCCCCATCTGACAAGATGTTTGTCAGTAAAAGAAGTGCAAAGTAAAAACTGCAGAAAGGAAGATTAAATAGTCTGAATGCAGAAGCTCCAAAATGGGAGCCTGGTCTTTTCTCCCATTATTTGGAGGAGTCCTAGAATACATTCTAATTGAGGAAATCTATCCAAGAAATAAAGGAATAAATTGCCTTTAGAAGAGGTACTTAAATGCTAATTAAGAGATGGTGGGACTTAGGAGGGGAAGAACACCTGCAACTTTTTTTTTAAGCACTAGTTCTATTTGTTATTATAAAGTCTCAAATCACAATCAAGGTATAGTTTAAAGCTATATTCCCATGACAGTGTCTTCACTCGGTTTATCTCATATAATGGAAACAGGGAAGACTGGCATTTATCTTCAGAGGACATTGAAGTTAAAAAAAAAAAAAAAAAAGCTTTTATTCCAAAGAGTTATGTGAAATGGCACCCTGCCCAGAGAGAATTTATAGAAGAACACAAAAAAAGAATTTGAAAATCAAATAAAGGACATGGAGGAAAAACTAAAGAGAAAATAAAAACCATCCAAGAAAAATAAGAAAATTGTGAAAAAAAGTCAACCAACCAGAAAAAGGAGATACAGAGTTTCAAAGGTAAAAATAACTCTTTGAAAATTAGAATTGGGTAAAGGAAAGCCAACAAAACTATGAGAGATCAAGAAAAAACAAAATAGATTATAAAGATTGAGAAAACAGAACAGAATGTGAAACAAAAGAAAAAAACAGGTCTGGAGAGCAGATCAAGAAAAGAAATCTAAGAATAATTGGGCTGCCTGATAAAAAGGACTTTGACACAATAATGCAAGAAATAATCTAAGAAAATTCTTTTGGAATGATAGCACAGGATGGGAAAATAGAAATAGAAAAAATCCACTAACCACTACCTCAAAGAAATACTTTATGGAAAACACATAGGAACATTATTGTCAAATTTCAAAACACCCAGATCAAAGAGAAAATTTTTGCAAGAAACAAGGAAAAAAAGCAATTCAGACACTCTGGAGCTACAATTAGAATTTTACAGGATTTATTAGCTGCCACAATAAAAGACCACAGGTCATAGAATCATATCTACTAACAATCAAAAGAATGAGGCCTGCAGTCAAAAATATCACATCCAATAAAAGTATCTATAATATTGAATGAAGAAAAATGGAAATTCAATGAAGTTGTAGATTTTCTAGACTTTCTATCGACTAAATCCGAATTTAACAGAAAATTTAACATAAAGAACCAGTATCAAAGATCAATTTCAAGGAACTCAACAAGGGCAAATTGTTTATGTTTTTTAATGTGGGAAATGTGTAGCATATGTTTAAGGTTGACATCAATATGGCAACTAACTTACAAGAAAGATTGGGGCAGAGTAAAAATAGTAATTATGTCATACAAATGAGATACAGAGGAAGAATAGACCCAAAGACATTCAAGGGCAAAGGAGGGCTCCTAGTTTTGAAAACTTATTCACATAGGAATTGGGTCAAATAGGAAACACTACATTTATACAGTATAGCACCCTCCAAAATCTATAATGAAATCGGGGAGCAGGGATGAATGGACAGGGAAACAAAGAGCGCATGAAGAAGAAAAGGAGTGATCCATGAGTGAGGAGAGGTTAGTAATAGCAAGGCAATTTAGGAGCGGAATTAAAGCAAAGGATCAGCAGAGGTAGGAAAGATATGTGTGTATATGTGTGTGTAAGTACATATATGTATATATCTACATATATGTACATATGTATATATCCTTTCTTAACTATAGTCTGCTTAGAGATGGGGGAGTGATGAAAAGGGAAGAAAATAATAAAATAAAAAAGGTGCACAGCAGAGAACAATAGAACAATTTACAAGAAAGTAAATAAAAGATGGACAATTAGGAATATAATTCCTTCTACTAATATATATATATATATACATATATGTATATATATTCTTTCTTGAACTGGGAGAACTGGGGAACTGCTCTTGAACTGGGGAATATTTTGAATCCTCCCTGATATTCTGCTGGGCACATGATAATATTCTCTTGTTTTATTTCATTTTGTTTTGTATTTCTTCTCTGTTTTTTTCTTATTCTGTTTCTTTAAATAAGATAAATCTAGAAAAAAATTTACAATTCTGATTTCTCTCTTGCTGAGTCATCTGACTAAGGCAGAGCAGGAGTTGCTGAGTAATGCTGGATGATTTCTTCCCATGAATTCTCTCTCCCTTCCCCCAACTGGTTTTTTTTTTTTTTAATGACACAAGAAGTTATGCCTAAGGCTTTATTTCCCAGGCATCTTGCCCAGCTGAAAGTGCTGACATTGCAATCATAGTGCCAAGGGATGTGTACATAGCTGCAAGTGCATTAAACTACCAAAGGCCACCAAATGACTAAGTGGTTTAACAACTTTGAACCCATGTATCAAAAAGCCCTAAAAAGTAGGAGGAAGAAAATGCATTCCTTTGTGTTTTTTGCAGGTCTTTGAATTCTGGTTCTCCACAAAAAAGATTGCTTTTGAAGCAATAACATTGACTGAAAGGGAGGATTAGTGTGGTTCCCTGATAGGACTTCTTCACCTGATTTTAATAGTTCTTTTCTGTTTTGTGGTGTTCTATCCATCAAAGTCTGAAGTGTGGATGTGGGTGTGAATACACTATAATTCCCCTAGACAAGGTAGCTGTCTCTGATCACAGGAAAATAGAGTTTTAGTGTGTGCTTCCACATGTGTTCCTGGTTAGATGGAAATTTGTCAAATACTTATTTAACCTTTTCAATGAAAACTACTATGTTAGGCAAGTTAGAATTCCCTCCTTCCCCTTTTTTGGGTTTTAGGAGAATATTTGGAATCAAATAAGTATTCTTATTAAAGGAGCAAGGAGCATCACTATCTGTGATGAGCAAGGAAATCCTTTGGATGCCAAAAAGATAGGCAGCTGATAAAGATGACTCATTTTGGAATTAAGTTGAATTGTTGGAGTTGTAGTCAATCAGTCAGTGAGCAAATATTTATGTAATGGCATGGAAACTGTTATGTACAGGGTGCTGTGCTAAGCCCTGGGGATATAAAGAAAGAAAAAATAGTACCATTTATCAAAGAGCTCAGATTCTTTTTTTGTTAAAGCTTTTTAGTTTTCAAAAGATATGCATGTATAATTTTTCAACATTAACCCTTGCAAAATCTTTCCTCCCCTTCCCCTATCCCATCCTCTTCCATAGATAGCAAGTTATCCAATATATGTTAAACATGGTAAAATATATGTTAAATCCTATATACATACATATTTATAGTTATCTTGCTGCACAAGACAAATCAAACCAAAAAGAAAAAAATGAGAAAGAAAATAAAATGCAAGCAAACGATAAAAAGAGTGAAAATGCTATGTTGTGAACCACTCCACTCCCACAGTCCTCTCTGGGTGTAGATGGCTTTTTTCATCACTGAACAATTGGAACTGGTTTGAATTATCTCATAGTTGAAGAGAGCCAAGTCCATCACAGTTGATCACCTCACAATCTTGCTGTTGCCATATAAAATGATCTCCTGATTCTGCTCATTTCATTCAGCATCAGTTCACGTAAATCTCTTTCTAGTCCTCTCTGAAATTATCCTATTGGTCATTTCTTACAGAATAATAATATTCCATAACATTCATATACCATGACTTATTCAGCCATTCTCCACCTGATGGGCATCCACTCAGTTTCCAGTTTCTTCCTTAAGATCTCTTTGAGATACAAGCCCAGTAAAAACACTGCTGGATTGAAGGACATGCAAAGTTTGGTATCCCTTTGGGCAAAGTTCCAAACTGCTCTCCACAATGGCAGGATTAATTCACAACTCCACCAGCAAAGTATCAGTGTCCCAGTTTTCCCACATCCCCTCCAATATTCATCATTTTCTTTTTCTGTCATTTTAGCTAATCTGAGAGATACTGTCTTAATTTGCATTTCTCTGTTCAATAGTGATTTAGAGCATCTTTTCACATGACTAGACATGGTTTTAATTTCTTCATCTGAAAATTGTCTGTTCATATCCTTTGACCATTTATCAATTGGAAAATGCCTTGAATAAAGAGCTCAGATTCTAACTTGGGAAAACAACATGCATATAAATAAGTGTTTACAAGATATATACCTTACAGACAGAAGGTAATCTCAGAAATTTGTGCCCTATATAGAGAATTGTAAAGTAAAAATAAGAGAGATACATTGATGGAATGGATCTCAGAAAAATGTGTCTGGCCTCCCTGAATGTCAGTGTAAGATTTATCACAGTTGGTTGGCACTCTGTGAGTTTTAAACTACTTCAGCATTTGATGAGTGGTTGTTTTCAATGCTGGGCTAGAAGGAACAGGCAAGGTAACATACTTGAACTTGTACTCAAAGAACACAATAGTGAAGAGTCTTCAGAATTTGGGGGACTTCCCTGATTTCATATTCAGGGGGCAAATCAAGTTCCTGTTTACCCAAATTGGAAATTGGTTTTTGGGTCCATATTCATGTGACTTATGTTCCAAATCTAACACCATAATAGCAAGACGAATAGGATTTCCATTGTCTGTAGTGGTATTGGATTTCATAGGTTACCTATAAAATGCTGTCTCCTTTAATTGGTTCTGAGATAGTTGACCATTAATTTCACTGAGGAAATCTTCAAGCTCCTTGTGAGGAGTCATTTGTTTCATTTCATAGCCACCTTACAAGCCAATAATCTGATCAAAGTTTCCACGGAGGAGCTATCATGCATTATAGTTCAGTGTACTCTATATCATACTCTAGTTAGGTGCTATCACTGCTCTGGGTCAAGGGCCACACAGTCTTTATTAATACTTCTGCTATTCTAACTCTGAAATCCCATCTAGTTATAAAATGAGGGAAAGTGAATGAAAGTAGGTTTGTCACCTTGAGATATATTCTGAGGAATTGAATTGGCCCTTTTCTTTGTCCCTACACCAACTTGATGATCTCTGTTTCATTGTGGACAATGGTGAAACTAATGGGAAAGATGGTATTATTTTCACAGCACAAGTTGGAAGAGTTATTAGCCATGGGATATTTTGATATGTTTAATACTGCCAAATGGATCAAAAGAGAAAATGAATTCAACCTCACCTCAAGAAAATTGGTTTCATCTGTCTAATCAAAATTCCACTGAAGTAATGCATTTTTATGGAATGTCAACTTTATTTTAAGTGAATCATGACCCAATATTTCATTCATGCTCAAGTAATGTGTCCAAAGAATGTATGAAGTCAGAGAAACCTTTGTTGGCGTTAAGAATTATTTTTTTATCCCTCACTGAAATTAATGGTTAGCCTCCTCAGTACTAATAAATGGACAGACCACTTCATGGGGCATAAAATCAACCTTTGAAATTCAACACCACACCAGGTCATCAAGTCAAATGCTATGTCTTGATAATTTTATGACTGTTAATAATATGTTATGCTTATGCATATTATGATAAGGTTGATCAATTCTCATGCTTCAAGATACAAATTGATTGCTTTAGGGGTGAAGAAATTGCTTCCAATTTACAGATTTCAAAATTAGCTGTCCCCAAACCCCTACCCTCAGCATGACAATATATTTTGTATAACCAGAAGCAAACTACCATAGACAGTAAAGAAATGAAACTAATCTTAAGTGGCAGATGTGTCAGTAGCAGCCTATCATGTAAAAATATTTTGAGAGAATAGATCACATAATAAGGAAATGGGGTGCCAGATATATTGCCTTACAGATTTCATGAGGCTTCAAATGACAGATTGGGAGCCCGGAAATTCCATCAGTTAAGCCAAAGTTCAGGTATTTGTGCAGACATGGAATGAAATCATCAATGTCATGCGTTATTGTATCTGTGGACATGTCCATGCCATGGCTGATATGTGTAGTTCTTCATGTGGTTGTAACAGTTCATGTGAATGTGAAACTCTGAGACTACAGCTGATTCTCTATAGACCACCATTGCTATTAATAGGATAAACAAAATTTTAGCTTGCCTGAGGTTTTCATTAATGCTTTGACTTTTGCTTACTTAGTGGAGTTTATTAATGCTTTACTCTTTGTAGGATGTCTAAATGTTTTGCTTTTGAGGCCTCTGGAATGACTTGATAAAACAATTTGCAATCAGCAGTATTTAAAAATGTTGTCATTAATTTTAATGGAATAATTTATGTCTGTGACTCCACAACCCAGACAAATTTAAAAGCTGAAAATTGTATTAGTCAAATTATAGACATGCTTCAAAGTTTGTCTCTTTAATGGATGTGCCCTAAAACCACCTCAATTATTAAATTTAAGGTGATGTAAGTTGAGAGATTCCTATTATAGGATGGGATTTTAGTTGAATTAAAAACTATGTAAATCCCATCAAAGCAGGGTGCATTTTTGCCGTGTTTGGTTTTCTCCAAGATATATTTGGCAAACCTTTTAAAAGAAATTCAATCCTAGAAATGAATCATTTATTAGGTTTTTGGATTTTTAAGGGACTGGGAAGAGTGATGCTACTGACACCATTCACATTTAAATTTAGACTTTTAAGCTAATGTTTCTAAGGAAAAAATGTCTCCCACTTATTAAAATTAATGTTTAAAATATTTCATTATATAAATTGATATTAAGTTATTGCAATTTTTGGTGACTTTTTCTTCCAATCTTTGCTTACTATGGCAATTTTTAAGTCACCAAAAGAGCAAGTATGAATTTTTTGGTGCAATTGTGCTGTCTTTTCATATCTTCCTTTCAAAGTGCATATCAGGTCATTCAGAATACTGTGGTCAGTCTACAGGTCCAAAGATAATATAACTGCAATTCTTCTGAGTTTCTTCTGGGTCCAAAGCCTGGGCATGGCACAAATGATGACCTAGGTGTTTCCAAATTCTTTCCTTCACCATGAAGGTGACCTGGTATTTTTTTAAATTCTACTGGCTGGAGAAGATTAATAACCAATCTATAATAATACAAGAAGATGAAATATGTGATAGGAAACCAATCATCAAATAATCATTTCATATACATGTGAAAGGAGTCTGGTGAAATGACAGTAAAAAAACTGGGTAAGGAAAATAAACATTTATATAATGCCTCCTATGTGCACAGGACTGTGCTAAGCACCCTTTTTAAAATAACTATGAATTATTGCATTCAGTCCTTAGAAAAATCTCGTATGGGAGGTGATATTATTATCCATATTTTCTAGTTGAGTTAAATGAACTCTGCACCAAAAATTTTATACACACATACACACACGGATATATATGTATATATAATCATAAATCGATGTTGCTATAAGACTGAAAATCACTGAATGCCATAGTGGAATTTTAATTTGCGGGTGACCCAAAGCTAGAGATGGGTAATGGGTATAATTAGATTGTAGCATATAATCAATGAATATTTATACCAAAGAAGTTTAAGGAATATTTATTGGGAAAATTTTGAGGAGATTATGATATATGAATGCAATGGAATATTATGGCACTATACAAAAGATGAATAAAAACTACAGAACAGCATGATGAAACATGTGAACTGATACAAAATGTAATAAACAGAATCAGAGAAAGAATATGTACAACTACAATAATGGAATAAAAAAGCAACAAAAATGTTAATACCATGAAATTATGAGGAAACTTGTGGCCCAAAGAAGAAATTAAGAAAAATTTTTCCCTTTTTTGGTCTCATATTTGTAAAGGACTTGTCTCCATTCTTTTGGGAGCAGAGAAACTCTAAAGATGAAACATTGGATATGGCGTTGCATTTGATAGATTGGAACTAGTTTTGCTAAAATGCCCCCCTCTTATAAAAATGATAAACATTGAACTAACACTATAATTTTACATCTGTAAGAATGATGTAAACGATTGGAAGGAAAAACAATAAATGTTGGAGGGGAGTTGGAAGAATTAGGATACAAATTCACTACTGGTGGAATTGTGTGCTCATCTAACCATTTTGGAGAGCAATCTGGAAATTATGCCCAAAACAATTATTAAAATGCTTTTACTCTTTTACCAGAAATACTCCCACTAGGTCTGTTTTCCAAGGTGATTAAGGAAAACATAAAAGAACATATGTGCTCTATAATATTTATAATAACCCTCCTTGTGGTGGTAAAGAACTGGAAATTGAAGGGATCCTTTGTAAAAAGGAGGAATTTATGACCAAACAAGAAATAGAGACAAACAAGAAATGCAAAAAAAAAATCTATTATACTAAATTTAAAAGTTTTTGCACAAAGCCAATATTACCAAGATTAGAAGGGAAGCAGTAAATTGGGACATAATTTTTATAGCCACTATTTCTGATAAAGGCCTTACTTCTAAAACATATAGAGAACTGAGTCATATTTATAAGAACACGAGTCAATTCCTCAACTGATAAATGGTCAAAGACTATGAATAGACAATTTTCAGATGAAGTTAAAGTCATCTATAGTCATATAAAAATGCTATAAATCACAGAAATGCAAATTAACACAACTCTAAGGTACCACCTCATACTTATCAGATTAAGATGATAGAAAAAGACAATGATAAATGTTGGTTGGGATGTGGGAAAACTGGGATACTAATGCATTGTTGGTGGAGTTCTGTTCCACTCCATGGGAAGTGATCCAACCATTTTAGAGAGCAATTTAGAACTATGCCCAAACTGTGTATACCCTTTCATCCAGCAGTGTCACTACTTGGTCTATATCTCAAAGAGATCATACAAGAAGAAAAAGGACACATGTGAACAAAATTTTTGTAGCAGCTCTTTTTGTGGTGACAAGGAATTGTAAACTGAGTGGATGCTCATCAATTGTGGAATGTCTGAATAAGTTATGGTATATGAATATGATAGAAAACTATTGTTCTATAACAAATGGTAAACAAGCTAATTTCAGAAAAGCCTGGAAAGACTTACATGAGCTGATGATAAGAGATAAGAAACAGGAAAACATTGTACATAGCAACAGCAAGATTCTATGTTGATTGACTATGATGGACTCAGCTTTTCTCAATAATTCAAGGATCCAAGGGAATCAAAACACTTTGGAAGGAAAATGTTATCCACATCCAGAGAGAAAACTATGGAGACTGAATGCAGATTGAAACCTACTATCGCTTTATTTTATTTTTCTTTCTTGTGATTTTTTCCCCTTTTTTCTGATTTTTCTTTCCCACCATGACTAATTTAATATATTTCCATATGAGTCATGGAAATATATTAAAAATTTATGCATGTATATGTGCATATTTATAATTTAAAATGAAGAAAAGAATTGAGTGGATCCTTATCAATTAGAGAATGGCTAAACAAATTATGGTATATAATTATGATGTAATACTCCCCTGTTTCAAGAAATGATGAGCTGCCATTTCCTTGGGGCTACATTTTGAAGTACAGGCTGCTAAACATTGCCTGTATGCCCAGGGCTGTGCTGGAGCAGTGGTAGTTCTCAAGAGCTGGAATCTGCCCTTCTTCCTGGCTATGCTGAGTCATGTAGATGGAGGTTGGGAGTGTGGGGATGTCCTAGTGTTTGATGTTCACTGCCCTGGGGTTTAGGATTTCCCTTTGGTGTGCTAAAGTAGGGTTTGCTACTGGCTAACTGGGAGGTTTTCTGTCCGGACTGTTTTTCACTTTTGCCCAAGTGAGACAAACTGTTCTTAGCAAACTTCCAATTTTCTTGGGCTAAAAGGTTATTTCACCATGTCTTATTTGCTGGTTCTGCTCTTCTAGGATTTATTTTGGGGGCACTATTTTAAGTCTGTTGGGTGGTGAATATGGCAGAGTTACATCATTTTACTGTTTGTTCTGCCATCTTTATTCCCAGAAATTCCCAATCAGCCTGTTTGTGGACCCTCTAAATGAAGTTTAATCTGAAACTAACTTAATTTTCTATAGGATTGTTTCCATAGGGGACGTATGAGATTATGACTTTGCTAAACTAAATTTTATGACATTGAAGGAAATATAGGATTATACTTGTACTTTTTTAAACTTTCATGGTTGCAGAGGGATGTACAAGATGGGAATATGTAAAAGAATTATATCTCTGTCTTTTTGATGTAATTTTGTTTATAATAGTCTTTGTTAGAATGCTACTCTTCATTCAGGCTTATTTTTTGTCTTGAGATCTGAACCTATACTTAAGCACAATAAAACCTAGGTTTTTACCTTTAAAAAAAGAAATGATGAGCTGGTTGATTTTAGGAAAAAACAATGGAAATACTTGCATGAAATAATGAGAAGTGAAATGAACACAATCAAGAGATATTTGTATATAGCTAGAGCAATATTGTTTGAAGAATAACTGAATGACTAAGCTATTTAAGTATTATAAATATTCAAATAAGTTACAAAGAATGTTTGAATGAAGATGGCATGATTTTACATACACATATGCATGCACATGTGAAGTGGTGCTTTCTAGTGTAGGGTGAGGAAGGAGAGAGGATGACAATTAAGAACTTTAAATGTAATAACATTAAATTAAAAAAAAACAAGTTTCATATATTGCATATCAATGAGCAAATGCATGATTTAAAAATGTAGGTGGGCCAATTAGGAAATGATAGTGAGATGCAAGACATTGACATAGTACTGGTTCTGGTAAAATATTAATAGATAAAGGCAGACCTCCAAGGCATTCAGTTGAATCAGTTAGATTAGAAGGAATTATGAGAATATATAAAATAGTTTTTGGATAAGGTTAAGGAAACTGAGGGAAAAGAGGGGATTAAGACAGCATGTGGTTAATTATAGAATTGAGTGAACTATATTGTCTCCATCTTGTGTTTCAGTTCCAGAGTTAGCTCAGTTTCCTTTTTATTCAGTTACGGGTCTAGTTCAAATTCTGTCCTATGGAAAAAATATTCTGTTGTAAGAATTGAGAGAAAATTTTGTTGCTTTGTTTAAACTTAGTGCTATGTGGCTGAGAAGCTGGATGACCTCTACATGCTGTTTAGAAACCCTTAACTAAGGATCTAAGTTATGGTGATCAGAAACCGAATCAGGTCTGAAGGCTGATGCAAAGCGTTTTCTCATAATTGTGCATCTCAAAGAACTCATATGTCGTATCTGAAAACTGGCCCCATACCGATCAATCAGTTATTATTTCCATATTCCATTAATTGCTTACAGACATTTTGGGGAGTGCATCATCTCCTTTCTGAATTCACGGAATTGTACATATTCCCTTTCCGTCTTCTAACTTGGAAAACTCCTAATCTTTCATCCAATTAGAAATCAGATTACTCAATATTATATTGTTTTCTTTTAATTCATTGACTTTATTTGATTAGTTGTTCTTAATATATTAAATTCTATCTCCCCCTGTGTTTGGAGTCCATCCATAAACTGAGGAAGGGGTCTGGTCCTGTTTTGTTAGGCAATTGGCATGTGTTGCTTAATAAACTGAAATGTTTAAAAGCTTGAACCTTTGTTTGCTCAATCATTTAATCATTCTCCTATCACAGGATAAGAAAAGAAGGATTAATTTTGATCACCACCATCAGGAGAAGGATCCATATGATGAGATGATAAAGTCAACATACTATCAGTTAGCATTTATAGACTCTAAGTTTTCTCAAACAAATTTTAATGATTGTCAGAATGGTTGATTCAAATGGCTTTGGCTGTAGGATAGCAAAAAGTGTCAAACACTAGAGCCTTTTACATAGCAGGAGATCAAAAAATCTTGAATTAGACAGCTATTTTATGTCACTTTTTGAAGTCCAGATTCACTATTCAAAAAGTAGAAATGAATATAAAACTGATCTCTGACTGAACCACATGCGCTATAATTTTATTGTAACACTATTCATTGGGAAGAAGTAGAATATAGATTTATCTTATACCAAATTCAAGAGTATTTTTGTTTTGTTTAGTCATTTCAGTTGCATCTGACTCTTTGTGATTCCATTTGGGGTTTTTTTGGAAAAGACTGGAATTGGATGCCATTTCTTTCTTCAGCTCATTTTACAGATGAGAAAACTGAGGCAATTAAGTTAACTGATTTGTCCATGTTTTCACAGCTAATATCTGAGGTCAAATTTGAATTCATGAAAATGTCTTCCTAGTACTATCTAGATACTTTAAAATGAGAGGAAGGAGAAATAAACACAAAAACTCCATTTAGACTTATCTGAGCTCCATCTTTTATTTGACTTTTTATAGGTCATTACCACCTAAAACCATTAAATTGCAATCAATAACACCTGCCTTTGAAACTCACAGAATAATTGAATTAAATGAGGCAGTGTATTTAGATTTACTATTTAAGGTATAAAGCACTTTCCCATATGATTGATGAGGACAAGGAGTAAAAAAAACAGCAAGAGAAAGGGTGCATTTTACCAATTAGAAGATCCCCGATGGCAGAGGAGGTTCTGATATCTCATTTTAATGCTTTGATTGATCTGTGATCTCATCAGTTTGGACATTCCCTCCAATAATGCAAACTCCTTACAGAAGATTCATCTAATGAGTTGTTTGCCTTCTGTAGATCTCTTGACATGACTTGCACAATGTGCTTCAATTGGCCATCCTTTCTTTTTGGCCTTTATTCACTCTAGAAATGCAACTCTCAACTGATATCATTTTAAATAGTTTCTGTTGAATAATTCTTCAGAGATAATACATTAAAGGTTGTTCATGTCTAATGTGTACTTTTCCACTGAACTTTGGGTGATTAAAAATGTTCCCTTATGCTTGTATTTACATAGACTGTGATAGTGCAAAAAACATAAATTATCTGTATATTAATTTAATACTCCTTTCACATAGAATCTAAGAAAATTGTGGGTTTTTTAAGTCATGAATAATTCAGCCCTGCATATGTTTGTTAGCCAGTCAAAAACATTTTATGGCATTAAGGTGAATTAGAGGTTTCCCCTAATAAATATTTGCAGTTGCCATTCTTTTAGATGTTTAAATGAAAGAAAAATATGTAGGGAAGTTGTTAGGATCATCTGCTTTGTAAAGTCGTACAAATTAAGTAAATGAAATTCAATGGTGTATTCTGAAATTCACATGTGTGTGAATAACTGTTGATATGATTCATTAGATATTGAGACTCAGAGTTTGGCACTTTCTTGGGTTTTGTAATTCTTGTTTTATGAAATTAAATCCAACATTTGGTACAAAATTCTTAAAAAGCAAAAAGAACAGTGTTAGGTTAACACTTACAGGATGAAGTCTAACAAGCACTTTGGTACTGGGCTCACCACATACTGTGTGCTATTTTCTATGATATAATTCCTCAAAATCAAAATTTTAGATAGTTCACATTTGCTGAGAAATCCTGAAATTTTTAAATGAATTTTATTTGTAGCTTTATGGGCTTCACTTTTTTCCCTTCTCTCAAATATTAACTTGTATTTTTAATCCAAATTTCAGCTTGCTATTTATTACCTAAGCCTCAGGGGAATTTCTCTGTCAGTTTTGTTTAAGCAATAGTGATGATCTCTTTGCCAGACCAGTTGGAATTGTTAGTTCTAGAATGATAGTGCCAGTTAATCTGGAATGAAGGATTTAGTAGCCCAGAAGAATCATATTCAAAGATTTAGTTAATGGAGTTTTCTCTGAAGTACTAGCCAGCATAGTAAGAAAAGGATGAGTGAGAAAGGTAGAATAAGTCTTGGAAAAAGATTGTGAGAACTCCATGAGATATATTTGCAAATGAAAAAGTAAAACCTGAGGGATAGTTTTGAATCTTAAACAAGGATTGTTAGTGAAAGTTTGGAAGAAGAGAAGCAAGAAGGGCTTTTTCTCTAGGTCACAGCTAGGGATCACAATAAGATATTTCAATAATGGACAAGTTTGAGTTTTAATAGAAAGAAAAGAACTGCCAAAATATTGACCTTTATATCCATAATTGGAAGCCAAGGAAATTAAGTCTGGAGGGAAAAGGGGTTAATGTGGATGGGTTGAGTTTAGATTCAGGAACTTTGTGAGCAAATCAATAGCAAAGTAATTTGAATTAATGTATAATGTACTTTTCAGTTCTAAAATACTATGACCAAAACTAAGAAAGCACAGAATGAAATAAAATAGGAGACAGTACAAGCAGAATTGGCATAGTGATATGGAGTCAGTGTCTTTGGGATCAATATTAAACTATAAGAAACTTTGCAATTTGCCTTATTTTCACCCTTTTGATTTATTGTTGCATTCTCTTCAGTCCTTTCCCTTCCCAGGAGTGTCTATCTTACAGTAGTGCTTTCTTCTAAATAGTTTTTCAAACATCAAAGAAAGTGGGTATATTGTCACTGATAATGTGGGATAGGGTGAAAAAGAGCAACAAATAACCTGTGACATAACCTTCCACAGATTTCTGGCTGTTAGGGAGTCCAGGAAAATAAGAAAGGAAAATGGTGGTATAAATTAAGCAGGTGGCAGATAGGGTAAAAGGCACTTCATTTATCTATCTATTTATCTACCTATCAGTCTGTCTGTCTGTCTATTTATTTATTCTATTATTTATAATTCTTTAGTCTTTCTCCAACTGATAAAATTTCTTAGTTACTAGTTCTTTGCCAATACAAAATAAAGTTAACATATTTTCATAATATGTGTTCTTTTCCTTTAATTTTATTTCTTTGGGGTCTAGGCAGTAGAAATGTATCAGTAGGTCAAAGGGTATGAGCAATTTAGTAAGTTTTGGAGCATAACTTTGAATTTCTTTTCAGAATGCCTGAACCACAGATTAATTTTCCCAATGCATGGCTCTGTTAATGTAACATTTATGTTCAAAGATCTTTAATAGTTTCCTTACTACGTATTATGTAAAATTAAATTTCTTTACTTGACAAACTCATCTATGACCTGACTGAAAGCTACCTTCTAGTTTTACTCCAACTACTCCTCATCCCATATCCTATACTTTAATCAGACTAGAATATTTCATATTACATATTATATACACATTACATATTACAGTGCCTAATACATATTAGGTGCTTAATAAATGTTTATTAGCTAGTTGACATTTCACAAATACATTCAGTGAATTTCTGCTTCCATACTTTTGTCTATTTATTTTTTCTGGACATGTGAAATCATACTCCATATATACCTATTGAATTCCATTTCTTAAAGGCTCAGGTCATCTGAATTCTTCTACAAAGGAACTAGAAGTGTTGTTTCCCCCTTTTCTCATCCTTTTAGCCATCATGATGCTTCTTTTGTAATTCACCTGTGAGAATCATATTTCATGTTCTACCTTATATTACTGCTTTGTGTTTGATAATCAAAGCTATTTTCTAATGACCTATTGTAGTATGGAGCTGAAGTTTGATTTCTGGAAGCTATACAAATGAAGTGTAAACTCTGGAGTGTTTTATTTTATTTTATTTTATTTTACCAAAGTGGAAAGATGGGCTTGCAGATGGGCTTTGCATTTTTTCCAGAGAACTAGCAGAGCTAAGTTTGGAGAAGCTTGCCAACAAATGTCTGGTTGCTACATGTGAATTTTCCCCCTCAAAGTAAATAATAAGGACTACACAAAATCATGCTGGGATATGGCTTGGTCAATGGATACAATACCTGTAGTCATAATACCATTTCTCCATATAATATTGAAATGCAGGATTATAACGTCGTAGACTTAACACCAGAAATGATCTTAATAGCCATCTAGTTTACCTCTTATTTTCAGGTGAGCAAACAGAGATGCAAAGCAGTTAAATTAATTTCCCATGTTCATACAGGTGATCTGAGGTAGGACCAAATGTTACCATATCTTTCCACTGTTTATTCAAAACAGTTTTTTTTTTTTTTGCCATAAGTGGGTTGTTCAGATTTTAAAGGAGGCAAACCTTAATTGCATATATAGTGTAACTGTAGCTTGCAAAGTTCCTTGGCTACCTATTTGAATTACATTTAAACTAGGAGACATACAACATTTTGATCCTTCTTTGTATGGTAAAAAGAACAATGACAGTACCAATAGACTTGGTTTCTAGTTTCTACTTTACCACTATAAATTTTACAAACCTGGACAAGTCTGTTTCATCACTTTGTGCCTCAGCTGTGCCCAGTAAAAAGGGCATGGGGAGGGATGCCTGATATTTGATGATTTTTAAGATTCCTTCTGTCCCTAAGATTCTTGAAGTTAATTAGCTCAGAGGAAAGTTGTACCACCTGATATGAATCAACTTTTGGGATGAGTTGAATTGGTTTTTAATAGTAGCTTTCACCATATCACTGAATGTCTCCTTGGTAACCATTATAGTTTCCAAATCAAAATGAAACTAAAGACTGAACGATTAAAGACAACCTGGATCTTGAATTTTTTTCATATAAATGATCAAAAGCTATAATTTTTCTTCCCAATTTCTGTGCTGTGTTGAAAAGAACCAAATTATTTATTTGAAATCATTCGATTGAGTTAGCACAGTTTTGATCATTGGTGTCAAATTATGGGTTCTATTTCATGTTTTTATAGTGATTGCCAGCTGGGTTACTGCTATTTAAATGTTAATTGAAAGAGGTTCATAGATTAAACAACATCAGTGTGAGATAAATGGCAGCTATCATTCTGTCTCTCCTTTAAAAACACATTATTTTCCCATTACCTCACAGGAAGTATCTAAAATCATGCAGCGTTAAAGCTGCATGAGGCCTTAGACATCATCTAGTGCAAGCCCCTCATTTTATCTAACATTGGAATTTAGAGATCAGTGTGCCAGTCATTTTACAGATAGAGAACTTAAAGTCCAGGGTGATGAAGAGACTTTCTTTAAATCACACATAGGTTAACTAAAAAAGCTTGAATTCAAATTCAACTCCAAATGTGTCCTTTCCACTACACAACACTATTCAAACAAGGTATTTTAGACTATGGTCCTTAAAGTAATTTACTCACAAATATTCATCTTCAAAACAGAGATGATCTTTCATGAAATTCTTCCAAGACAAATCATTTCTCAATTGATAAATGGTCAAAGAATAAATGGTCAAGAGAATTTTCAGATGATTAAAGTCATCTATAGTCATATGAATAAATGCAGAAAAAATAGAGATGCAAAGTAAAACAACTATTACCTCACAACCTCTTAGATTGTCTAAGATGACAGGAAAAGGCATTAATGAATGTTGGAGGGTATGTGGGGAAACTAGGACAGGAATACATTGTTGGTGGAGTTGTGAAATGATCAAACCATTCTGGAGAGCAATTTGGAACTATATCCAAAATACTATCAAAATGTGTATACCCTTTGACCCAGAACTGTCACTAGTAAGTGTATATCCCAGGAAAGTCATAAAAGAGGGAAAAGGACCCACATGTGCAAAAATGTTTGTAGCAACTTTTTATGGTGGCAAAGAATTGAAAAATGAGTAGATGCCCATCAATTGAAGAATGGCTGAATAAAATTATGGTATATGAATGTTATAGAATATTATGGTTCTATAAGAAATCATCAGGAGGATGATTTCAGAAAGGCCTGGAGAGACTTACATGAACTGATGCTAAGTGAAATGAACAGAACCAAGAGAATATTGTACACAGGAATAAGATTATATGATAATCATTTCTGATGCATGTGGCTCTTTTCAAGAATGAGATGGTTTTCAACGGTCCAATGATCCAAAGCAATCCCAATAAATTTTAGAAAATGCCATCTGCATTCAGAAACAGAACTATGAAGTTTGAATGTAAATCAAAATATGCTATCTTCAATTTTTTTGTTTTTTTTCTTGTTTTTTTTTCCTTTTGTTCTGTCCTCTTCCAACAATATTCATAAAGAAATGTGTATTAAAAAATTAATGTACATGTACAACCAGAAAAAATAAAATAATTAAAAAATGAAATCTTTTCCTTCCTTCCTTGCTCTTTTTTGCTTTCTTCTTTCCCTCTTCCTTCCTTTCTGTCCCCTTCTTCTCTTCCTTCCTTTCTGTAAAAGCAATTTACAACCAGTTGCGAATTTTCCAGGCATCGATCCTCCCCCCCCATTCTTGCCCTATTATAGATCAGCAACCCTAAACTTTAACCTACTTATTAAATCTTTTTTTTTTATTTAATAGCCTTTTATTTACAGGATATATGAATGGGTAACTTTACAGCATTAACAATTGCCAAACCTCTTGTTCCAATTTTCATCTCTTACCCCCCCCCTCCCCTAGATGGCAGGATGGCCAGTAGATGTTAAATATATTAAAATATAAATTAGATACACAATAAGTATACATGACCAAAACGTTATTGTGCTGTACAAAAGAATCAGACTCTGAAATATTGTACAATTAGCTTGTGAAGAAATCAAAAATGCAGGTGTGCATAAATATAGGGATTGGGAATTCAATGTAATGGTTTTTAGTCATCTCCCAGAGTTCTTTTTCTGGGCATAGCTGGTTCAGTTCATTACTGCTCCATTGGAAATGATTTGGTTGATCTCCTTGCTGAGGATGGCCTGGTCCATCAGAACTGGTCATCATATAGTATTGTTGTTGAAGTATATAATGATCTCCTGGTCCTGCTCATTTCACTCAGCATCAGTTCGTGTAAGTCTCTCCAGGCCTTTCTGAAATTATCCTGTTGGTCATTTCTTACAGAACAGTAATATTCCATAATATTCATATACCACAATTTATTCAGCCATTCTCTAACACAAAATAGAAAATTTCGATTATACCAAACTGAAAAGTTTTTGTACAAACAAAACTAATGCAGACAAGATTAGAAGGGAAGCAATAAACTGGGAAAATATTTTTACACTCAAAGGTTCTGATAAAGGCCTCATTTCCAAAATATATAGAGAATTAACTCTAATTTATAAAAAATCAAGCCATTCTCCAATTGAAAAATGGTCAAAGGATATGAACAGACAATTCTCAGATGAAGAAATTGAAACTATTTCTAGTCATATGAAAAGATGCTCCAAGTCATTTATTAATCAGAGAAATGCAAATTAAGACAACTCTAAGATACCACTACACACCTGTCAGATTGGCTAAGATGACAGGAAAAAATAATGATGATTGTTGGAGGGGATGCGGGAAAACTGGGACATTGATGCATTGTAGGTGGAGTTGTGAACGAATCCAACCATTCTGGAGAGTAGTTTGGAACTATGCTCAAAAAGTTATCAAACTGTGCATACCCTTTGATCCAGCAGTGTTACTACTGGGATTATATCCCAAAGAGATTATAAAGAAGGGAAAGGGACTTGTATGTGCATGAATGTTTGTGGCAGACCTTTTTGTAGTGGCTAAAAACTGGATACTTATTAAATCTTAAAGGTTAAGGTCTTTTGGGATCTCCTTTGCTTATACAAGAACCCTATAAAAACCCATTAGTTTGTACCAGTTTTCAACTGTCTTCCTCCAGGGAACTCAGTTGGATCTGACATTTTTCCATCCTCCCTTACTGTCCTTCCAATTATAATTATTTGTACTTTTTTCCCACCAAGAAAAGTCACTTCCTTAATTTTTATTGCATACCATCTTGTGCTTTGTTATATCTTATGGTGTTCTGTCCCTCTTTGCACTTTATCTCAGAATCTTGTACCTTAATCAAATTATATTATTTCAATTAGCTCAAACTTGTGAATGGTTATGAATCTCATTTATACTGAGAGTTGTGCAATTTTCTTAGGCTTTATACAATGATAATTTCAACCACATGCAATATCATTGAAAGGATATCATTCTCTTCAATTTGGACTTAATGTTGAATTTCCTCCATGATGGTAACTAATAATTTTGACTAGAACATGTGATTTTCCTTTATTCTTCATCTGACATTGATGATCATCATGGCATCAAACAAGGCTAATTCTGGTATTCTGTCCTTGAAGGAATTGTATATAATTTTGACATATCCAAATGAAATACTTTGATGGAGGATAACTTTAGAGGTAGTGTTTTGCTCTCCATAATTAAATATTTGTTAAGCCAATGGATGGTAAGTACAGTGAGAGGATGTATTCTTTTCTTTCAGTTAATTATTTGACAGTAATAATGTGGTATATTGAATATTGCTTATAAATTCTGCTCATTACATTCTAATGCCTTTATCTCCAATGCCCTTAATATATGTATAGCTTATTTTCATAAGAAATTTTATATAGAGAATTAGACTAAAATATTAACTTATATCAACTCTGGATCAAAATATTAATAGTAATAAGTTCTTTTCCCCCCCATGCTTTTGATATTTTTAACTTCTTTAGATATACTGTGAATTGGTCCCTCAGAGTTTGCTCAATTATGTGATCTTTAGCACAGACTTCTTCTGTACATTCATCTGGACAAACTACTTCTCTATTTTCTTTTTCAGTACCAATTTTACCACTACTACAATTAATCTTGGATATTGAATTATGTAAGTAAAAAAAAGGTATGGAGATTCTTTGTTTGAGGGTTTAAAAAAGTGTTTGTTCCTTAACCTTTTTCCTCTTCTTTTCAATATTTCATCCATTTGTCATCCAATTCATCATTACTTACCCCTGAGATAAATTTTCTTAAGTCTTAGACTAAACTTTCATTCAATTGTTTGTTTTTCCCCTATTTAAGTTTGTTTTTTATGATGTGGTGTTACACATACTTTATCATATATTTTAAATGCCTTGAAATTTTATATCTACAAACATTTTCTTTTTTGTGACAATGGAAACATTAATTTCTTTGAAGTTGAGTGGAAATAGGTTCCCTTTTGAGTTCTTATACTTGATATCTCTGTGATTTTTGACAAGTCACTGTAGTTATCTGGTTCTGTATTTATTCATCTATATAATGAGGGTTTTAGACTAGAATATCTCTATATGTCTTTCCAGATCTAGATCCTATTTTAAATTTATACTTAAAAATAATCTTTCTATAAGAAAATACAATTAATGGTATCATAGGGTCATAAATCCAGATTTGGAAGTAAGCTAAGAAGCCATTCATTCCAACCCCTTTATTTTATGTTTGTAGAAAATAAAGTGATGATTTATTGCTTTTATGGGACTTGATGCTAACAAGTTATTTTCTTCTCATCATCCACATGAAGGAGGAAATAAAAGTGCAGTTATCCCCATTTTACATTTTACACTAAGAATGAAAAAAGAGTGCCTTGACTATGTTCCCATAACTGACTGAAACTTGAACCTAGGATTTTTCCTAGGTTGCCTCTTCATTGTACTGATCCTTTAAAAAGAGTTTTTCATTTTGGAAAGGATGCAACATAAGTTTAAAGATACACAAAGAAAGAGACACAGAGACACACACAGAGACAGAGAGATAGGAGAAAAGAAGAGAAGAGGAGAGGAAGAGGGAGAGAAACAAAGAGAGGGACACAGAGAGAGACAGAGACAGAAACAGAAAGAAAGAGAGAGAGAGGAAAGAGAGAGGAGAGCAGAGAGAGAGAAAAAAAAGAGAGAGAGAGAACACACACACAGACAGAAAGAGAGAGACAGAGACAGAGACAGAGACAGAGAGACAGAGATAGAGAAAAAGAAGGTAGGGAAGGGGAAGTGGGGGAGAAGGAGAAAGCTTCTTATAGTGTGCAAATTTTGTTTACACTTCACTAAGGGTTTGGCAAAGAAGATGAAGGCCAGAAAAGCTTTAGATTAAAGGTTTGTAAATTGTCAAGGGGAAATCAATCAGCAATTAAGGTAAAGCCAGAATGAAAGGTTAATTCACCTAAGGGAAAATAGAATTTAGCTTACCCAAATGTTGTTTACTCACAAGTTTTAGGGGGAAATTTTCACTTAAAGTTAGGTACAATGAGAATTTTTACTTTTGTTCCCATTTCACAATGACATAATTCAAAATAGATGAATGTAGTTGTTAAGTTGTTTCTCCTTGTGACTCATTTCAGGATTCCTTGGCAAAGATACTTGAATAACTTGCTACTTCCTTCTCCAACTCATTTTACAAATGAGGAAACTGAGGCAAACAAAAGTCCTATAAAAAAAGTATATATTAGAAGACAAAGGTAATTTATACCAGTATTCATTTTGATTTTTCCTGGTTGAGAATAAAATGTATGGAATCATTGGATTTCTTGAAATGAAAAATTGTTGATGAGACTATTGCAGTATTTCAGAGCTTACAGGAATTATTGGATTCTTGGCACATGAAGTAATGGACAATGGGTTCCTTTTGGACTATTTCTAGGACTTATGACATGTTTAAATTATTCATTTGATTCATAAGTTCAAAAGTCCTATAAGAAAAGTATATATTAGAAAAAAAAGGTAATTTATACCAGTATTCATTTTGATTTTTCCTAGACTTTGAGCATATTCTCTCATAAGAAGACAATTAATGTCCCACTAATATGATATATGCCTAGTTCACATTCATCTGATATCAAATTATCACATAGGGTTTTTATAAGATTCCTCATTCTTGCTATACAATCAGACTTTTTTTCATTTTTATGATATAATTTATTTCACTTCTTCATAAGTCTTTGCCTCCACCATAACAGAATATGATATAATTCATATTTGCCAATTGGGTGTTATTCAATTTTACTTCTGATTGTGGCATTACAGACTCATAGTCGTATAATTATGTATATTATATAATTATATATTTGTATGTATTTGTAATGTATATTATATAATTATGTATAATTATATATATAATTAACCTTATTAAAAAGATGGATCTTCATCCAGGAAAAAACAAACACCAGGACCTGTATAAGAAGTTTGCAACTCAAAATGTTTGTAGCAGCGCTTTTTGTAGTGCAAGGAACTGGAAACTAAGTGGATGCCTATCAATTGGAAAATGGCTGAATAATTTATGGTATATAAATGTTGTGGAATATTATTGTTCTATAAGAAACAATCAACATGATGATTTCAGACAGGCCTGAGGAGACCTACATGAACTGATGCTAAGTGAAATGAGCAGAACCAGCAGATTATTATACATGACAACAACAATGATATATGAGGATTAATCCTGATGGAAGTGGATATCTTCAATAATGAAATGATTCATAGCAGTTCCAGTGATCTGATGAAGAAGAAACCATTGACACTCAGAGAGAGGACTATAGGAACTGAGTGTAGATCACAATATAGCATTTTCACTCTTTCTGTGTTGTTCGCTTGCATTGTTTTCTTTCTCATTTTTTCCCTTTTTGATCTCATTTTTCTTATGCAGTAAGATAATTATATAAATATGTATACATGTATTGGATTTAACATACATTTTTAAGATGCTTAACATAGATTACTTACCCTCTGGGAGAGGTGGTGAAGGGAAGGAAAGAAAATTGGAACACAAGGTTTTGTAAGGGTCAATGTTGAAAAATTATGCATGCATATGTTTTGAAAATAAAAAGCTTCAATTAAAAATATGATCCTTACAGATCTTTTTGATATTTCATGTCTTTATTGTAATTTCTCATTTTTATAGAAATAGTATTGACTAGTTGGGTCTTTCAGTGGTTATTTTCTTTTAGCTACTCTCACTCTATTGCTTCTCACTACTTTATAAGATTCTGCTCATACCACTAACCTTCTCTACAAGATTTTACAAATAAATTCCTGTTATAAATCAATATTACTATTGGCTACCATGTTTGTTTCTTGTTGAACAATTTGACTTTTTTGCTAATTCGATTTTTACAGCTCTTTTGGTGTCCTCATCAAAACAAATTATTTATGTTGGTTACTACTGTATGTGCAGTTATCATAACCAGTGCCAATGTCATTTTATTCATCCATTTCACATTTTTCAGCATCAGTAACTTACTTAAATATATCATTTTGTGTTTGTTTTAATTGCATACATATTCCCCCTCATTTTTATTTTTCTGTTTTGAAATATTTTGAACTTTTATCTAACAAGTCATTGATCTGATTTTATACAGAAGGCTTAAGCAAAAATAATTAAACTTTTAGTAACAGTATTTCTGAAATCATTTGATTTTTGTGATGCTTTTTGACAGATCTTTTTTAATCCTTTTCTCAAAAGAAATATTAATGATTTATTACATGAGCACTAGGTTTTATTTACTCTATTTTTATTTTCTCATTGATATCTTTACCTTTAATAAAATTATTAAATTTTTTTGTAATTTTTGGATCCATTCATTTTTAAAGGATTACTATTTCCATTAATTTCTATTTCTTTCTTCCATGACATTTAATTGAATATACTTTTTGTTGATGTATTTTACTCTGAGGATTTTGTGCTCATTGTCAATTTTTGGTCATTGTCAATTTTAAAGGCACCACTTTGTGTTGAGAAATATGTGTGCTTTCTCTTTCAATTCAATATATCTATCATACTTAATTTTCAAAAATAAGTATCTAGGTCCTTAAATTCTTTATTTTTTTGTTAGATTGCCAACCTCTGAAAAGTTCAGATTTAAATTTTTAATTGTTACATTATATGGTACATATGCATTTGTAAATACGTTTTTAACTTTATTATCTATGATAAGTTTTATAGTAATATGGCTACTGTTTATCCGTTTGCCTATTTTTAATTATTTCTGTTACCTTGGCTGAGATCATGATTCGTAAAAATTGTTTTCTTAAATTTCAGTCAAAGCATAAAAGATTTGCTTCATTATCTTTTTTTCTCTATAACTGAGTCTTTTTCTTTTAAGTATGTTTCTTCTAAGTACCATAGTATTGCATTCTGATTTCTGATTTTTTCCATATTTTCCCCCTATATAAGATAATTCATCCTATTATTTACTTTCATAATTATGATTTCTAGTTGTGTATTTCCTTCTATCCTAGTCTCTTTTGCTTTTCTTTCTCTTTCTTCATTCTCTGCCCTTTTTAAAGAAGATGATCATGGTAACATGAGTGTACTCATCACTTGCTCTATACTTGATGACTGATCAGCTTTGTCTCCCTTTCTCCATTCATTGCTCCCACACCAGACTCCAATCACAAGTTATCTTATTTTTTACTTTTTGATCTTTTTTTTATTGCTCACACCCTAAAGTTAGAATTTGTTTTGCTTATGGCTAATCCCTGCCTCAATCTATCCTCCCTCTTAGTCTCCTTTCCCTTTCTCCTATTCTTTTTTTTTCCTTCTTGAGTGAAAATTATTTCTATATTAAACTCACATTTATTTTATTTGTTTATTTATTTTGCTGAGGCGATTGGGGTTAAGTGACTTACCAAGGGTCACATAGACAAGAAGTGTTAAGTGTCTGAGATCAGATTTGAACTCAGGTCCTCCTGAATTCAGAGCTGGTGCTCTATCCACTGTACCACCTAGCAGTCCCACATTTATTTTAAATAGCTCTTTGGCCAATTTAGATATAAGTGAGTTTCAAATGATGCATCATTTTGCACATCATGATTATGATAAATAAATTTTCCCATTTATCTCTTCTTTTTCTTTCCTAGTGAATTCTATTTCCTCTTTTTTTCTTTTTAACTTTAAGATTATGAAGTACTAACAAAACTACTGTCAGACCATCTATTTTATTTGACCCTTTGCATGTTCCATGACATTAAGATCCCAATGCATCATCCCTAATAGACAGTCATTCTAGGAGACAAAATAGCAGAATAAGCACTGAATCACTGTAACCCTTCCATGATGTTTGTTTTGGGGCAACCATTAACTAGCATCCCGGGACAGGTCCTGGAGTGGCAGAATCAGCAAGAAGATGGGGTGGAACAAACTTTTAGTCCAGGAAACTTGGAAGATTGACAGAAAGATCCCTCTCAATCTAGTGAGGAGGAAGAGAATAATCTAATGCAGGAACTCCCTTGTGAGCTGGCAGGCCCCGCATCAGGGAATTACAAAAGATCCTGAACCCCAGAGTGGTGATCTTGGCAAACACCAATACCAAGTTCCACCCAACCCCCACCCCTTTACAAAACCAAGAGAGTTGCCCAGGAATCACTATATTCTCTGTTGTAGCCTAGCCAGACGGGCATCCCCCCCCACCCGCTCCGAGACCAGACCACTATTTTCTTCAGATCCAGGAAAACACAGAAACATCCCACTTGGCCCCAGCACATGCTAGACATCATCACTAGGACTCTAGCTCAGCATCAGGTAAGCTGTCAGACCTCTGCACCTTCCAGAAGCTCTAGTCGCTCTCAGTCCATCCCCTCAGCCAGCATCACCCATGAATGTCCTACTTGGGCTTCAGGACAACATCAGGGTAGCACCATTTTAATACCCCGGGCCTGTAGTCACTGGTACAGGAAGCCTGAGACAGTACTTCTTTCATCTGGGAAGATCTCAAATTCATTCATTTACTTTTTTAGAGCTCAAATTTTAAATAAAGGAAAAAAGTTAAGAGAGGGAAGAGAGGGAGAGAAGAGAGTTCAAAAAACAAACTTAAAAATCATAGAATAGAAGCAGAAGAAAGATTAAGAAAAGAAATGAGAACAATGCAAGAGAATTATGAAAGAAGAGTCCACAGTTTGTTTAAGAGCTTAAAAAGTAGAATTAACCAAATGGAAAAGAAGACATGAAAACCCACTGAAGAAAACAGCTCCTAAGAGTACAATTGGCCACATGAAAAGAAAGTACAAAACCTAATTGAGGATCATGAAGCAATATAAATACAAAACACACATTCACCAAGTAGTATAGCATCCAGATTTGTAAGAGGGTGATTAAGTGAGACACAGGAACAAATATCCAGAAAAAACATACTAGTGTGTGAACTTCAAAAGAACCTGATAAAACCAACAATAACAACAATAATAAAGCAACCAAGAAAGTAAATAATGAAGAAAACAGACTATTGGAAAAGTTAGATATGACAGATATTTGGAGAAAATTTAATGGGAACAGAAAGGAATATATTTATTTTCTCAGTAGTAAATGTCACATTCACAAAAATAGATCATTTAATGTGGCATAAAAGCCTAAAAATAAAAAGGCAGAAATATTAAATGTATTTTTACAAATCAGTGTAATAGAATTACATTAAACAAAGAGCAATGGAAAGATAGATTAAAATTAATTGGAAACTGTCTAGCCTAATCCTAGAATAAAGGGATCAAAGAAGAAATTATAGAAACAATTCATTTAAAAAATGACAACAATAGGACATCACACCACAATTTGTGAGATACCACCAAAGCAGAATTTAATGGAAAATGTATTTCTCTAAATTCTTAAATTAACAAAATAGAAAATGAACAAATCAATGAATTAGGTATACAATAAAAAATCTTGAAACATAGCTAATTAATTATCTTACTTTAAGCACCAAATTGAAAATCCTGAAAATCAAAGGTGAAATTGATAAGATTGAAAGTAAAAAAATAATAATAATACTATGATCTAATAAATAAATCTTGGAGTTGGTTTTATTTAAAAAAATCAATAAGATAGATCACCATAGGTTAATTTGATTTAAAAAGTAAGAAAGCCAAATACCCATATATAAAATGAGAAGGGAAAAAAATTGCCACCAATAAAGAAAATACTAATCATTAGGAAATATTTGACCAATTTTATTCCAATAAATCTGACAATCTGAGCAAAATTGATGAATATTTGTAAAATATAAACTACCTAGCTTAATAGATAAGGAAATAAAAATCCTAAATAATCCAATCTTAGAAAGAAAAATTGAACAAGCTATTAATGAACTCCCCAGGAAAATATCACCAGGGACACATAGGTTAATTGTTGAATTTCACCAAACATTAAAAGAACAATTAATTCCAATACAATAAGAGGTGAAGGAGTCCTACCAAACTTCTTTTATGACACAAATATGGTGTTGATACCTAAATCAAAAATAGCTGAAACAGAAAAAGAAAATTATAGATTAATTCCCTAATAAATAATTACCACAATATGTCAAAAGGATTATAAACTATGACCAGGTGGAATTTACACTAGGGATGTGATATTGGTTCAATATTAGGAAAACAATATCAAAAAGAAAATGAACAGAAATTATATGATTATTTCAATAGATGCTGGAAAAGCTTTAGACAAAATATAGCATTCCTTATTAAAAATAGTACAGAATACAAGACTAAAGGTAGTATTCTTTAAAATGATAAGCAGTATCTATGAAAAACTACCAGCAATCATTTTTTTGTAATGGACGCAAGTTGGAAGTCTTCTCAATAAAATCAGGAGTGAAGCAAAGATGGCCATTATCACCACTATTATTCAATATGGTACTAGAAATGTTAGATTTATCAATAAAAGAAGAAAAAAATTGACAATTAGAATAGGCAAGGAAGAAATGCAACTATCATTCTGCAGACGATACGATGGTAAACTTAGAGAATCCTAGAGCATCAGCTAAAAATATACTTGAAATAATTAGCAAAGTTGCAAGATAAAATATTAACCCACATAAATCATCATCATTTCTTTATCTGACCAATAAAGCTTAGCATCAAGAGATAGGGAAAACTCATTAAAAATAACTGTAAGCAATATAAACTATTTTGAAGTCTACCTGCAAAGACAAACTAATAATTGTATGAACACAATTATAGAGCACATTTCATATAAATAAAGTCAGATCTAAACAATTGGGAAAATATCAATTGATCATGGATGGGTTAAATCAATATAATAAAAATGACATTTCTATTTAATTCAATTTACTTATGCAGTGTCAAACTACCCAAAACATATTTGATAGCATTAAAAAAACCTAACAAAATTCTTCTGGAATAACAACAGATCAAGAATATCAAGGGAATCAATGAAAAAATATGGAGGAAGGTGGCCTAGCAGTATCATATCTCAAACTATATTATAAATCAGAAATCATCAAAAATATCTGGTACTTACTAAAAATAAAATAGTGGATCAATGGAAAATGGAAAATATGATACACAAAATATAGTAGTCAATGAACAAAGTAATCTAGTGTTTCATAAACCCTTGTATTTAATAAGCCCATTCTTTGAAATAAGAACTCATTATCTGGCAAAAACTACTGAGAAAACTGGAAAATAGTATGAATGAAACTAGGCATTGTTTTCCATAATAAGGTCAAAAGAGGGGCATGATTTAAGCATAAAGATGATACCATAAACACATGAAAACAGCAAGAAATAGTCTACGTCTCAGATCTATGGAAAGACAAAAATTCATGACTAAATTAGAGGTAAAGTACATTACAAAATGAAAAATAGATAATTTTGATTATGTTAAATTTAAAAGTCTAGAAGTTTTAAGAGTTTTCATTTTGGGATTGGTTTCTTTTCAAAAAGCATGTGGCTCATTACTTTTAATTTCCCTTGAGTCTTATTTTAATACATCTGTACACATTTCCTTTCCTCTCTTTCTGTTTTCCTCTGTTTTCTTGAAATACAAAATCCCAGTTTTTCTTTTTTGATCACTACTTTCATCTAAAGATTCTTAAGTAATATTTTCCTGATCTTTTGGTTAATTTCTTCTAGGAATTCTAATATGTCTTATGAACAATGTTAGTTTTTCTTTAAGGATTACCCTTTCTTGATCCCCTAGTAGTCAGTGATTTCTCTTCTCAAATTATATTATATGTCCTTATCTGTTTACATTCTTTATGTTTCATTAGAATATAAGCTCTTTTAAAGCTAGAATTATTTTTCCAGTTGTGCTCTTTAGACTAAATGACTATTGTATGAACTTGGCTGGTTTCCCTTTCCTTCCATTTAGTTAAAACTTCTTTCTGTTCTTTGTTTTGTTAATTATGAGAATGTCAAAATTGGCATTATTCAGTTCTTCCAGTAATATTTCCATATGTTAGTCATTGGAAAAAAGCTTGTATCTAGAGTACCCATATTTAATATAATGTTAATAAAGAATCTGAAATCTGTACAATGCTATTCATCTTCTGATCCTGTTCCTTTTTAATAAAAAGCATGAGTCCACCAAAGAACCATGGGGAATTTTGCATTTTTTCCCTTGATCATCTTTCATCATTTTTTCATTTCCAGTCTGTGTAGTTATATACTATTGATTTATCTACTTTCTATGACCTAGTTATTTAATATTATCTGATTATTATCTGATTCTCTGATATTCAGTAATCATTTATTATTGTATTTTGCTCATTATGCATTGACTATATACATAGTACTTGCTGTATGCTATCCATTGTCCACTTACTACCATTCTGAGTACTGACCAATATTTGCTGTCCAAACAGTATTCATATTTTTAGGCCTCCTACTGATATTGTAACTGGAAATATATTTTAGTCCCACATTGACCTAAGACATATTTTTCATTACTCCCAAGAAGCATAGGACTTAATTTATTGCTTCCCTTAAGTCATTGATATCATCTTCCCCTCTTTCCCTCAGCTTTTTTCCCATTCAAATACTCTAATAGCAGAAATTCAGTTTTTATTTTTATGAAAATAGAAATTTTCCTGAAGTAGCTCCTACATTTGGAGAAATGGGAGAAGAAACATACTAGTTTTGTGCTATATAGAGGGCGAATAAACAAATGTTATTTGTATTACACTTAATTCAGTTTGGCTAATTCAAGAAACATTTATCAGATGCCTACTACATTAAATATACTGCACTAGTCAATATGGTTAATTGTAAAAGACCTTAAAAGTCATTGAGTCCAACTCCTTCTTTTTACCAATGAAAAAAACAGAGTTTGAGAGAATGCAACTTGCACAGGTAAAAATTTAAAATAAAATAATCTGATCCTTCAGGGAATTTATATTCTAATAAAACATAGAACATGATAAAAATTAAGCAAATACACAATGTGAGAAGGCAGAGGTCATTAACAACTAGGTAATCAAGAAAGGCTTTCCATGGGAGGAAGCACCTGAACTGAGTTTGGAATTAAGCTAAGGATTCACATCTTTCAAATGGTATCAGTTATTTAAAGGTGAAGTTCCTTCCTTACCCAATTAATTTGTCATATGTATAAATGTGCCAGCAATGAGATTGTGAGCTGGGATATTTTTTATAAATTAGAAATCTCTTGGATTGGATTAAGAAAGAATGGGAGGATCAGAAATGTCCATGACACCAACATCAATATCAGCTAATCTGTCTGTGAGCTCCATTTAGAGATTCAGCCCAGAGGTGGAAGATTTCAGCATTACAGTTTTGGATTCCAGTTTAAGCCAAGTTCCTGAGATAGAATGGCTTTTTAAGGGAGACAGAGGAAAAAGAGAACTTTTCCCTCTTTTCTCACACTTCTTCATTGACCAGCAGAATTGAACCAGTAAGAAATTCATTAGTCAGGAGCAGAAAGAGATATGCCTAGAGCTAACATAGTCACAGAAATATATTGCCAAATAGCCAATATAGAAGAAGCAACTTCAACTATTTCATGCCTTGAATTAATTATTGGCTGTATAATCAAGAAAGAATTTCTAATAAACAGGATACATGACTTTAAACTTTGAACATATATGTTCTTTACACTTATACTTTACTAACATCATATTCTAAGCAAAAAAGGCAATCTTATGGCATATTTTATATGTACTTGAGGGAGAAGAGGCTATTTAAGGAGAAATGTTTTTCAAAGCTGTTATTAATATACCATCTTAGTAAATAACCTCTAAAAGCAAATTAAGATAATTACCTGATAACTATTGCAAAACACACAACTGGGGTCTCATGATTGTCAGAATTAGAGGCACATTTAGCACCTTAGAGTTATCTCTAATACCTTGAAAGAAGCAAAAGTCATTATCTTTTGGGAACTTGATCTACTTTGTGAGAATGAGCTCAGAAGAGGTGATACAGATATGAAAACATGAAAGCTAACATAAATTTATTAGCTGTTCTTTCTAGTATGGCTAATGAACACAGAATCAGAAAAAATGACTTATCATAGTCCTACCCAGAGAGACATTTCCCCCTCAACATCTTTCTTCTCTCATAGAAACAAAAAAGGTTCTGAAAAGGAATGGCACTCTGATTCTGTATCTGTATTCAATTTTTGTCAGGTATGGGGTAAGAAATGTCATCTTTTGGGCTTTGAGTTTTATGATTATAATATAAAGGTATTAGACTTTGATGATGGTAAAGATTCATTCTGGTCATGACATTCTATTATTTAAGTTTCGATTCAGTTTTAAATTTTGATAGTGGCTGGTGAAGGAAAGATGGAGAGACCTTTCAGAATGAGAAGGGTGTTGGTAGAATGGTGGAAAAAGAAGTATGAATTGTCAGCAGCAGAGCCTGCAGAAGAATGAAGGAGTGAATTTAAAGTTTTCTATTTGTTTAACGAAAAGATGCTTAGCTGTTAGTAGTACATATTCTGTAGTGATTTTATCCACACAACAGTGGTGCTTTAAGATTGTAATAAATATGTAGCATTAAAATAAGGCTCCAATTTAAAAAACAGAAAAAGAAATCTGAAGATAAAATCACATTATAGAACATGCAAGTTAATGTCACAAACAGATTGGTATTATGGAAGGATAACAATTGTTTCAAGTTGTTTTATGTGCTGGTTTTTCCTCTTCTCCTATTGGTTGACTTAGCAAATCAAGTCCAAAAAATCCCTACCATGTTTAATGGTCTGATTGGAAACAGATTTTATTAGTTCAGCACAGTTTAAGCATTCTCATGCATCATTAACATAATGCATTGCAAGAACACTACTTTTCCTGGAGTGGAAAGCTTTAGGTACACATAGAAAACAGCAGTAAATAATGGACTATCCGACAGGTAGATAAGCAGTCATTCCAAATGTAAAGCGTAGTGTCCGTAGAATGATGATGATGATACTGGTGAAGTGTATAATTAGAAATGCCTTTTTAAAATATTGCTTATAAAAAATCACAAAGTGCAAACTGCCTGCACATTATGAATTATTTTTAGTTGTGAGCAAACTTGATACATGCTACACTAACAGAAGCAATCTATTTCTGAAATGGAGTTGTAAAATTATTCCTCTCCAGATTTTTTTTCCTTAGGTGCTTTGGGTAAAATCTGAAATGAAGCCGAATCCAATAAAAAGCCACACATATTTATGATGCCCCTACTATGAATCAGGTACTGTGTTAAGCAATGGAGCTTTTTTGTGTGATGATATTATTTTTCCCCTTTGGTTTGAATTGGTATTATGATGTATTTAATAGAGTCAAGTCTAAGAGAGAAAACACCTTCTACCAATGTAGATCTGCAATTGTTCTCTGTTCTGAAAATCAGTTTTTGACTCATAAATCCAGTGCTCTGATATATATATATATATATATATATATATATATATATATAGTTGTCTTTTTCCATTTTTCTTTTTCAACTCTTTACAGATTTTTTTGAGGGCATGGACTGCACCATTTATTATTGTTTTACCTTTAATGAAACCAGAAAACCTTGAACATTTGCATTCCTTTTGGGATCTAACTTGTGATTTCATCAGTTTAAGGAATAGCTGATCAGCCAGGTGGTACAGTGAATAGAGCCCTGAGCCTAGCGCCAGGAAAATCTGTATTCAAATTTGACCTCAGACACTCATTAGCTGTATCATCCTAGGAAAGTCATTTAATTATGCTTTAGTTTTTTTCATCTGTAAAATGAATTGGAGAAGGAAATGGCAAACCATTCCAATATCTTTGTCAAGAAAACTCCATGTGAGGTTACAGAGTCAGACATGACTGAAAAAAGTCTAAACAATAATAATAACAACAAGAAAAATAGTTGGTATAGAAAAATCTAAGAAAATCTTAAAAAAAGATTGGTATAAGAAAATCTAAGGTATAGAAGGTCTAAGTGACTCATCCATTAGACTTGAAGTCCATTAGACTTGAACCCAAATCTTTCCAATTCTCATCCTCCTTTTATCCCTTATATTATGTTGCTTCTCAGGGACTTGCTAAATCAATGGTTGTTTTTTTTTTTTATTAAAATAATTAAACCCAGTTTTTCCCTGGGTCCTAACTCGTTAGCTAATCATTTTTTCCTATCAATTTTGCCTTTCTTTTTGGCATGCTTTTTGGAATAGTTGGTTTCTGATATTCAATTAAATGGAAGGTACTTGGGGATAACAACTTTGTTATATTAATCTTTGTATTTCTAGATCATTACAAAATGTCTTGGACAAATGGGGCTTTGGAGAAAATGTTGATCTTGCAATAAGAAAGATTTAAATTCTAATTCCATTTCAGGCACATGTCTGATCATAAATGAGCCACTTAATATTTTTGTTTGCAACATCCTCATCCATAAAATGGGGCAAATAAATCCGTACACTTATTACCTTTTAGCTTAATATAATGAATAGAGAGCTAATCTTGAAGTGAGAGGAACTGGATTCAATTCCCATCTCTGATACAGATGGTCTATGAAACATTAGGCAAATCCTTTAAACTCTTGTCACCACAAGGGGATAAGACTAAAAGATGAGGATGTTTTGTTTTTGTTTTTTTTTAATTGTAGTTTTTTAAATTACTGGTCTCCCTTGGCAGAGTGAATTTCCCCCACTAGAAATAAGGAAATCCTCCATTCAGCCAAAGAAGCTATTTTCCTAAAATACAGTCCTAATTAGATAACCCTCTTTCCTCTACCCCTCAATCAATAAACTCTGCTGGCTTCTTATTGCCTCAGAATTAAGTACAAGTTATTCTGTTTGGCAATGAAGGCCCTTCACAACTCAGCTCCTCCTATTTATCCAGTCTCATAACTTATCCATGACACTTTGATCCAATGCCACTGGTTTTCTGGCTGTTTCATGAACAAGATGCTCCATTTTTTGGTTCAGGGCATTTTCTCTGACTGTCCTGCATGCTTTGAACACTTTATTTCCTCTTCTTTGATTACTAACCTGCTTGACTTTAAGTCCCAATTAAAATCCTTCCATAAAAGGCTTCCCCAACCACTCCAAATTCCAATGCCTTTCCTCTGTTAATTTTTGTTTCCTGTGTAACTTATTATGTATATATTTATTTGCATGTTGTTCCTCCCCCCACTATATTGGGATCTTCTTTAGGGTAGACAACTGTCTTTTGCCTTTTTTGTAAACCCAGTGTTTAGCACAGTTCCTAGCACATAGTAGGCACTTAAAAATTTTTAAACATCAATGAAGTCACAGGTACTAGGATCTTTCCTTACCCACATCCCTCTTCCCCTCACAAAAGACAGAACCTTACAGATAATTTTGACATTCAAATGAAATATAATGAGTTAAGTGCATTGCAACCTTTAAAGCATAGAATGCTATATAAATCTCAGTTATCAAAATTGTGGATCTTTAACAAGTATTTCTGTAAGGTGATGCTGTTTCACCGCAACCTTTAGCTCATGAGGACTTCTGAACTGATTCTCTTATAATTCCTGGCCCATTTCGTGGTCTAGATCTCAATTCTGGCCCACATCAAAGCCTATGGCCCAGTTTCTTACTCTCCCTTCTCTGCCTCTACTAACAATGCATAGTTTTATGGTTGTGTGGTATTCACTGTATCCCCAAGGCAAGTTTCTTCCAAACTGTTTTTTCCGGTATTGACTTTTGATCCCTTGAACACTCTTGGAATGTGTGTCCCTTTGATGAACTGTAGGATTGTTGTCTCCTGTTCCTAACTTTTTTCTTGACTGCCTGTATGGTGTTCTTCCTTCATCATTACACTCAATATGGCATCCAGCATATATACTCACAACTTCAACTTTAAAATGCCATTTTCTTTTTATTCAAATAATACATTCCCGCAATTTGTTTTGATGTGTTCCTTGTTCTTATTATTAGCTTTCTAGCCCTAAATATGGATGAAGCCAGTTACAAGATGTATGTATCAATAAATTACATCTGGTATTTCTGTTTGCTGTCTTAAAATAAAGATAGGCTTTGTCAATGGACCAGGAAAAACTGTTTTAAAAAATTCTGGCTATGTTTTAAATTGATAATTTTTGAGACATAGATATTTGTGAATTATGCTCACAAAGTGGGAGTTGCTGAACTTGTTGTAAGGAAATGTTTTGGAGTAATGGAATGGGAAGGAATTATAGCATTTAGACACTTAAAAGAATATTTGCTCCAGTGATTTTCTGAATGTACATTCTCTAGCTGTCATGTAGTCAAAACAATCATCACTATGGAATAACTAAAAAGGTATTGTTTTTAGGTTCAAAATTCCCATAAAATATAACATTAGAGGGAGAGCAGAGATCGGGCTCTATGATTTCATCAGAAAACTCCCAGTGTATAAATTTCCTTCACTAATGTAGGTCAGCAAATCATCTGTAACTTAAATGGATTAAACTTCAAATCTTAGTGCTAGGCAGACCTGGAGGCACATGCCAGCGATCCCTGATGTGAAAGAAGCTGAGGATGAAAGATGAGCTTCAGTGTTTAGTGCTCCAATGGGCTATTAGGAGCTCAGATACCAGTGGAAAGTTTGGCATTAATATGGAAACCCCTGAGATTGGGGGAATAGGGACAGGGCGGAAGTCAGGGTGCCTAAGGAGGGAAAAACCGGGACAAGTTAGAAATAGAGCAGACCAAAATTCCTCTTTTGATCAGACATCAACCAGGTGCATGCACACACACACACACACACACACACACACACAATGAGAGAAAACCATCTTCAAAGCTAAGAAGACCTGAGTTCCAGTGAAACCTCTGATATATACAAGTTGTGATATATACAACCTCTGCAATTTACTTAATCTCTCAGTGCTGTAGGCAACTCATTAAAATGAGAAATTATAGAAAAGTGCTAACTTGCTTTGGCAGAGACAACTTTCTCTTTGGGGAGTTTCCTTTATCATTGTAATCCATTTTATTTTATTTTATTTAATAACTTTTTATTAACAGAACCCATGCCAGGGCAATTTTTTACAACATTATCCCTTTCACTCACTTCTATTCCGACTTTTCCCTTCCCTCCCTCTATCCCCTCCCCCAGATGGCAAGCAGTCCTATACATGTTCAATAGGTTACAGTAGATCTTGGATACAATATATGTGTGCAGAACCGAACAGTTCTCTTGTTGCTCAGGGAGAATTGGATTCAGAAGGTAGAAATAACCCGGGAAGAAGAACAAAAATGCAAGCAGTATTGTAATCCATTTTAATACAGGTCCAATTCCTCCTCCTTTCTATGTATAGCCATACTTTAATTACAGAACTGTTTAGAATAATGGTAAATAAAAAGAAGACTTTCATATAAATTCTTTCTCATTAAGAAAAGTCTGATATGTGTATAGGTAAGGGATATATATTATCTAAATGGATAATATATAAAACAATGTTCAAAATTGTAATTGCTTTATATCGTATTCTTTATTGAATTTGGGCAATGGAAGTAACAAAAATTAAATTAAAAGAATTATACTTTGAATTACTTATAGATAAATCGCTTCAGAAGCCATCAACATGAGTTCCTAAAAGCTACATTCAGGTTTGAATTAGCAGTGTCCTGTTAAATAGCTAACAACCCGCACTCTGAAAATAAAATTTGTTTATATGTTTATAAGTTTAAAACTAGATTCCAATTGGTACAAATAATGAATCTTATGAAGTCATATATTCAAATGTACGATATTTGAATATTTAATTATGTAACATGTGATAATAGATTCCAATCAAATAGAAATAAACAGTACAGACTCAAACGACGCCATCACTTTGGGAAATTTATGATGGGCTCTTACCTGGGACCAGCTCTCTTCTGTGTGGGTACCGTTTTCCCGCCACCGTTCTTCCCGCGTAATTCATCCTTTTGCTTTCTACGAGGAACACCTCTCTATTTTCAAAGCAGACATTGCCTCGATTTTGTTAAAGCCATCCGTTGCTGGATTCTTTGCTCGGCGAAGTGCTAAGTTAGCCGCTACGTCTTTATTTCCAGCGGGCTTCTTTGCCGTTTGAACTGTGAATGGATTGACTTCTGGGGGGCGGAGCCAAGATGGCGGGATAAAGGCGGGAAGATGCTCGAGCTCTCCCAGTTACCCTGGAAAACCACATGAAAGGAGCCTCTGAGCAGAGAAGATGCCGTGGAACCTCTCCCCAGCTTGATAGCCTTCAAAAGCGTCAGTCTCACTGGGCTGGAAAGGGTGTTCAGCGCAGGTGAGACAGACTCTGGGAAAGAGGGTCTTAATCACAGCAAAGCAGCCACTAAGTCCCATAGGATACTGTATGAGGATGTATTCTGATGGAAGCGGATTTCTTTGACAAAGAGAAAATCTAACTCAGTTCCAATAGATCAATGATGGACAGCAGCGGAGCCCAGCAGGGGGCAGCCTCCAGTCCTATCTTAGAAGGCAAACTCCGGAAACCAGGCTGTGCCCTGAAAAGAGCAGGCAAAGCTACTTCCTGCAAACACAAGGGGCGCTGTGCTCAGAGTCAAGGTTCTGGGCTGCACCGGAAGTTTGGGACAGCAGTCCCTTAACTCCAAAAAAAAAAAGAGCTCAAGCATAAAAGTAAAAAAAAAAAAAAAAAAAAAAAAGGAAATACCAAAAGAAAAGGAAAAAAGGAAAAACTGAGCAGGAAACAGAAAAGAGCCTTGCCCATATAGAGCTAAATATGGGTTTAGGGCAGAATAAAACGCAAACTCAAAGACAAAATGTGCACAGAAAAAATATCAAGGAGTCATAAATTGGTCTCAAACCCAAAGAGGCTTCTTGGAAATGCTCATACACACACATAAATTAAAAGGCAAATAAGTGAGGTAGAAGAAAAAATGAGAAAGGAAATGAGAGATATGCAGGAGAGAGTTAGGTTGGAGAAAGAAGAAAAAAAATATCAGAAGAAAACAACTCCTTAAAAATAGAATTAACCAAATGGAGAAAGATGTACAAAAGCTAAGTGGAAAAAAATCACAGGTTAAAATCCAGATCAGGGCAAATGGAAGCTGATGATTCTGTGAGACAGCAAGAATCCATGAAAAAAACTAAGAAGAATGAAAAAATAGAAGAAAATGTGAAATACATCATTGGAAAAATAGCTGATAGGAGGAATACAGAGAGGCTTGGAGAGACTTGCATGAACTGATGCTGAGTGAAATGAACAGAACCAGGAGATCATTATATACGTCAACAACGATACTGTATGAGGATGTATTCTGATGAAAATAGATTTCTTCCCACAAAGAGAAGATCTAGCTCAGTTTCAATTGATCAATGACAGACAGAAGCAGCTACACCCACAGAAAGAACACTGGGAAATGAGTGTAAACTGTTTGCATTTTTGTTTTTCTTCCCAGGTTATTTATACCTTCTGAATCTAATTCTTCCTGTGCAACAAGAGAACTGTTAGGTTCTGCACACATATATTGTATCTAAGATATACTGTAACCTCTTTAACATGTATAGGACTGCTTGTCATCTGGGGGAAGGGATGGAGGGAGGGAGGGGAAAAGTCGGAACAGAAGTGAGTGCAAGGGATAATGTTGTAAAAAATTACCCAGGCATGGATTCTGTCAATAAAAAGTTATAATTATTAAAAAAAATGAAAAATAGCTGACCTGTAAAATAGATCCAGAAGAGACAATTTAAAAATTATTGTCCCACCTGAAGGCCATAACCAAAAAAAAACAAAAACAAAAAAAACAAAACCAGCTTGGATAGTATTCTTTAAGAGATAATTGAGGAAAACAGTTTTGATATTTTACAAATGGAGGAAAGAATCCATTGTTCGCCTTCAGAACAAGATCCCACAAAGAATCCCCAAGGAACATTTTTGTGAAAGTCTAGAACTACAATCCAAGGAAAAAAACTGCCAGACAAAAACAATTCAAATATCAAGGAGCAACAGTCAGGATTACCCAGGATATGTCAGCTTCTACAATAAAGGATCAGAGAGCCTAGAATATCATATTCTGGAAGGCAAAGGACCTGGGGTTACAACCAACAATTAACTACCCCGTGAGACTGAGCACCATATTTCAGAGGAGGAGAGGGAGCTTCAAAGAAGTAAGACTTTCAATAATTTCTATAAAAAAAACCCAGAACTAAACAGAAAATTTAATCTACAAATACAGAACTCAAGAGAAGCAGAGAAAGATAAATGAGAAAATAGATATTTAAAGTTTAAACTTTTTTACATTTCTAGAGAGGAAACCAATGTCTGTAACTCTTATAAAATGTATCTGACACTGGCGCAGACAGAAGGGGACATCACATGAATTGAGATTATGATGTGATGACATCAAAGAACATGACATTAAGGGCTGGGAAAAGGATTTTACTGGAAAAATGGAAAATGGGAAATATAATGGGACAATTGGTTCACACAAAAAGGTACAAAAGACCTATTAAAATCAAAGAAAAGAAGGGAATGGGATGAGAATTATCTGAAGCTTGATCTCATCAGTTTTGGCTGAGAGAGAGAATAACAATCATTCAATTGGATATAGAAATTTATCTAACCCTATAAAGAAGTAGGAGGATAAAGAGGAAAGAAAAAGAAATAAGGAATTAGAATAAGCAATGGGGAAATTAAACTATCACTCTTTGCTGATGATAAGATGATATACTTAGAGAATCCTAAAAAATCATCCAAAAACCTACTGGAAACAAAAGCTTTAACAAAATTGTGTGGTATAAAATAAAACCACACAAATCATCAGCATTTTTACATATTACTGACAAAGCCAATCAATAAGAAATAAAAAGAGAAATTCTATTTAAAACAACTTTAGACAAGAGAAAGTTCTAACTGCAAAGACAAACACAAGAACTATATGAACACAATTACAAAACACTTCTCACACAAATAAAGTCAGATCTAAACAACTGGAAAAAATATAAATTTCTCATGGGTAGGCTGAGCTAATATAATAAAATGACAATTCGTTCTAAATTATTCTACTTTTTTAATACCACACTAAATTGCCAACAAATTATTTTATAGAACTAGAAAAAAGATGAAAATTCAATTGGAAGAACAAAAGATCAAGAATACCAAGAGAATTAATGGGAAAAAATACAAAGGATGGTGACACAACAGTACCAAAAGTAAAACTATATTATAAAACAGCAGTAGTCAAAACTATTTGGTATTGGCTAAGAAATAGAATGGTGGATCAGTGGAATAGATTAGATACATACAACAACCCTTCAGTAATCTAGTGTTTGATAAATCTCCAAATTTAAATTTATGGAATAAGAACTCACTATTTGACAAAAATTTTTGGGGAAACTGGAAAACAATATGTCAGAAACAGCATATATCTACATCTCACACTCCATACAAAAAAAAAGTCCAAAATGGGTACATGATTTGGGCATAAAGGATAATACCATAAACAAAGTAGGAATAGCAAGGAATAATTTACCTGTCAGATCTTTGGAGAAAGGGGGAATTGATAACCAAAGAAGAACTAGAGAATATTATGAAAGGCAAAAATAGATAACTTTCATTACATTACATTAAAAGATTTTTGCACAAACAAAACCAACACAAACAAGATTAAAAGGTAAGTACAAAGCTGGGAAAAATCTTTACATGTTTTTGATAAAGGTCTCATTTCTAAAATACATGAAGAAAGTTTCAAATTTATAAGATTACAATCCGTTCCCTAATTGAAAAATGATCAAAGAATATGAACAGACAATTTTCAGGCAATAAAATTAAAGCAATCTATTATTATATGAAAAATTGTTTTAAATCACTATTGATTAGAGAAATGCAAATTAAAACAAACTCTGGTGTACCACCTCACACATCTCAGATTGGCTAAGATGACAGGAAAAGATAATGATAAATGTTGGAGAGGATGTGGGAAAAGTGAGACACTAATACATTGTTTGTAGAATTGTGAAACGTTCCAATCATTTTGAAAAACAGTTTGAAACTTTGCCCAAAGGGTTGTAAAACTATATGTGCCTTTTGACCTACCAGTGCCATTGCTGAGTCTGTATCACAAGGAAGAATCCACATGTGCAAAAATGTTTGTAGCAGCTTTTTTGTGGTAGCAAAGATTTGGAAAATGAGAAGATGGCTATCAGTTGGGGATTGACTAAACATATGAATATGAAAGTAATGGAATATTATTGTTCTATAAATAATGATGAACAAGCTGATTTTAGAAAAACCTGATAAAATTTACATGAACTGATGCTAAGTGAAACAAGCAGAACCAGGAACATCTTGTAAATAATAACAGCAAGAATGTGGGATGATCAACTATGAAAGAGTTCATTCTTTTCAATGGTTCAGTTATTCAAAACAATCCCAATGGATTTTGCACAGAAAATGCCATCTGTGTGCAGAAAAAGAACTAAAGAGACTGAATGTAAATCAAGATATGCTATGTTCACTTCCTTTTTCTGTATTTTTATCTCTTTATTAATTTTCCCTTTTGCTCTGATCTTTCTTTCCCAACATGATTCATAAAGTAATGTGTATTAAAAATAAACTTACTAAAGACAAAAAAGATAAAAAGTTAATATTTCTTTTTATGAGCCAGTCACAGACTCAGGTATACTGGAAGGGAATCTTAGTATTTTAAATCTTTTTTGACTCTAGTCCACAGTTGTACCCAGTTAGCAATACAAACATTTCTTAAAATCTTATTCATCTTTGTTTTTGGTGACAATTTCATTTCCTCTCAGTAGAAATTCCTCCACACTTAATTGATATTAGGTAATCATGATTAAACTTTCAATTCTAATTGTGTCCCTGACATTTAGTACCACTACCACACAAATTTCCTGTTCATTTAATAATGCTTGGTGATTTTTTTTCTAAATTCCTGCCATCATAGTTAGCTTACTGCCTTCCTTTGGACATAGAATATACTTGAAAAAATTTGACATAATTAAGAGAAGTAATAATTTTTCTCCTGGTCTTCTACTTAACATTAACATATCCAGTCAGAACCTAAGTTACCTAGTCTGCAATTAGGTCCCATTATTGATCAAAATCACTATTAATTTGAATAATTCAAGCATTTTCACCCAGCTGCTTCTTACTATTTACACTAAGCATATCTCCATCCTTCCACTTCAAATTCTACTCCTGTTAGCAGGGATGTTTAGTTTCCTAATTTAGTTAATTCTCCCCACCCCAAAATCCAAAATCCAGAGAGACAAAAACTATTGGGCTGCACACTCTCATGCTGGAATCCAGAAATGCCTTTTTTCTGGATTTACCGACATGAATATTAAACAACTAAAGGCTTTTCTTTCATTAAATGCCGGGAACACAGAAGAATTTGGGAAAAAATTAGAAATCATATTGAAGGAAAAAATAGTGTAGACTTGATGGAAGGAGAACAACTATTGAAATCTACCTTTGGAAGGGAAAATGTACTCCAAAGAAACAGGATAGATAAATAGGGAGGCAATAATATTTATTAAAAATATATACTTTTATGATGTTGAGAAGGGAATCCTTATAGAGAAAATTTAGTTGGTTTCATTGAAGTAGAAAGCAAAATTGTGTGTGTGTGTATGTGTGTGTGTGTATAAGTGCGCAATCATGATATAAGGATACACATATAGAATACATATTATATGTATTTATGTGTATGTATAAATATATATCTGTATACATACATATATGTGTGTACGTGTGTGTGTGTATGTGTGTGTGTGTGTGTGTGTAGTATGAGGAAAAGCTTCCTGACAATTGAAATAATCACAAAATAGAATAACCTGCCTTAGGAAATTGATTTCTCATTTTCAAAATATTGTTACAAAGTCTGGATGATCATTTATTGAATATGTTATACATGATATTATTATTCAGGTATGAGTTGTACTAGATGGCTTTTGGGGTTATGATAGAGATTTGTCATTCTGTGACTACCAGAACTCCATACTTTGCTTTACTCCTCTGAATTCTCCAACATACTCGAGGTATCTTTTTAGTGTTATTTCAGTCATCACACCTCATTTTACCCTCGTTTCTGGTATCCTTATCTCTCTCTGAATAGAGAATGGAGAGGTCCTCCTAGAGCCTCTATTTAAGGGGAACATTCAGGTCAACCATCTTTTGATTTCCTACCATATTCTGTACTTCTCTATAAGTCCTCAACAATTCTTATAAATGCTTATTGATTCACTGATAAGAACTTATTAAATTCTTCTTGCATTAATATTAGAGTCTGACACTCTTCCCTGAAATCTTACTCTTTGAAGAACTTTCACTGTGTGAATAAATAATAAGTAAAAGAGCATTATTAAGCATTTATTAAGTGTCAAGTATTGTGGTAAGTACTGGGAATTAATATAGAAAAAGCTAGACGGTCCCTGCTTTCAAGGAGCTCACATTTTATGGGAATGCAACATATAAGGAAAGTTTATATGTGGAACAGATGGGAAATCCCAGAAATCCCAGAGGATATATGGAAAAGCCTGAAGATTCTTCTCTTATTTAATATTTAAGTGGAGAGTGCTAGGACATAACAAATCATAGAGGCAAGAGAGTTAGCAAATTACAAAGCTTGGAGAATCTTAAGAGAGGACAGATGGTAAGGCCTTATGGTGATTCTACAACTCATCAGAAAAATTGAAGTTTTCGACTTTCATCTTATTCAAACATTAAGCAGTCAAATAGCTCCAGGTAATAGAAGGGAAGGGACCATCCTTCCTGCCCCCACTAACTTGTGGAAGCTCTTTCCTTCAACTGATCATTAGAATTTGGTTCTAGGTTACCTCACTCAAAAAAAGGGTAAGAGAGGTGAGATAGTGTGGAAGGAGACAAGAGTGTGAAGGGCATTTTGGATTATAGGGACTCTTTCATTATTAATTTTTATTATCTGGCTGTAATCTGGCTGTAATTCCAGGTAATTCATCTCATTATACCTTTGTAGTAGCATCTAGAACAATGCCTTTACAGAAACAAGTAAGGCATATATTGGTGTGCTTGTTATTTGAGATATAGAATTGTAATTTATTTGGAGAACAACTGCAAATTTAAATTAATCTATCTTTAAATAATTTTCTTTTTTGTTAATATTGTAAGTGAAGTTAGCATGAAGGAATAGAAATGACCCTCATAACATCCCTCTGAAGTTAAGAACTAAGTATTGCCATTATTGCTGTTGCTGTTGCAGTTGCTGCCTCTTCTGCAGTGCTGCATTGCTGCTATTGATTCAGTGGCTTCCAAAGCCTGATCCTGGTCTGGGGTTCCCTTCCACCCTAGCTCTCCAAAACTTTCTTACTGAGTTGTCTTTGGACTCTGTGGGCTGAGGGGTCTGTCATTGCCAATTCCTCTCTTCCTCCCTCCTCCTCCTCCTCCTCCTCCTCCTCCTCCTCCTCCTCCTCCTCCTCCTCCTCCTCCTCCTCCTCCTCCTCCTTCTTCTTCTTCTTTTTCTTCTCTCTCTCTCTCTCTCTCTCTCTCTCTCTCTCTCTCTCTTCCTTTCTCTCTTTCTTTCTTTCCTAGTGTGTCTTGCATTGAGATTGTGCTCTAGAACCACCCAATACAAGAAACCTCTCCTGCAGATTTTCTAAGTCGCCTATAGCTAGAAAATTGTTCCACTCCATCTTTTTATGGATTTTGATGCCTTAAAATTTCTTTCAAATCATTATTTAAAGGTTTTTGGAATACTCCCTTTACTCCTCCATCTTAGCTCTGCCTCGAGAAAAAACACCCTTTTCATGATAGCAGTTGTAAAAAAAGTTCAAAAAGCTCTCTTCTGTAGTGCTGTGCCCTACATTATTTGGGGGGTTGATGCAAAGTCCTAGTTGCCTGTTTGTAAGTTATTGTGTAGAAAGTATGTTTCTTCATATGAGTGAAGGACTGAATGACTGCTAGAGTGTTTTTCACTAAACAATTCTGTAATTTTCCAATTTCAGCATTTCTTGCCTTGAACAAGTTTGTGGGAAGCAGGCAAAAACTTGAGAACAAAAGAAGGCATTGACATTGTATGATCTCTGAGCTTTAGTTTTCCTATTCCCTTACAGAATCAGTCACATGCATAAACACTCATTTGTAGAAAAATAAGTAAGTGGGAAAAAAAAGAGAAAAGAGCTATTTATTATAATTTTAGTCACATGAAAACTTATTCACTATCTGAAATTTATGCTATTTTGATGTTTGTTTGTTTTTTAACCTTTAATGAATTTAGAAACTTGGAGGCTGGTATACTTTGAAACAACCTTTTCCACTTTTTCACATACTCTTCTATAACTTCATTTGGTGTGATCTACAAAATAGAAGCTAGTTTCTATTCCACTCTCCAATGGAGGGAATAATTAGAAACCACAAAGCAAAAGGGCACACAGGCTATGACATACAAAGGTCCTGTTTCAGGACTTTTATCTGTGGCAGGAGAGAATGATAGAATCTTAAGTTGTGCTCTAGGACAAACTCCTGGAAATATCCTAGATAGTGGAGTAAATAAAAGTTCTTTTTGGATAGCAAGACTAATATGTTTTATGATCTAGTCAAGTGCAGTAACTGTGCAAACACGATTTATTTTTCTGCCTTTGAATCTTGGACCCAAGGTTTTTGTTGCATTATGGATTGAATGACAAACTTATTCCTATTTCTTAAGTTGGTTTTTCACTTTATTTTTTTTTACATAGCATTGGAAATATACCTTATATTCTACGATTTCTTATTTTATCTTTGTAAATCATTCATCTATCATTTACTTAAAGGTTATAAGTGCCAGCTGCTCAGCTTGTCACTGAGGATATAAAAACTTAGGTGAAATAAAGGAGGCTATGTTTTATTGAGGAGGAAAATATGTACCTCAACTGGTAAATGTAAAAGAGCTACAAAAGATTTTCAAGGTGATTTGAGGAGTAGACGTTTCTAGAGTGGAGTCTACATAGAATATGACATTTGAACTGAAAATCATGAAGAACATTAGGGATTCTAAATAACTTAAGAAAGTGAGAGAATGAATTCTGTGACTTGGGATAGTTACTGGCAAATCATAGAGACAGAAAATAAAGAGTTGTGTATGAGAAGCAATAAGACTGTTTTTAACTGGTTCTTGAAAGTGTGAAGGGGAGTAAGATTAAAAAAAGTTAAAATAGTAGATTGGGAGTCTTGTTATGAAGGATTTTAAATTCTAAAAGAAGAAATTTATATTATTATAAAAATAATAAGCCACTGGTTTAAGAGAAAGGGGATGGTACTAGTGAGATACAAACTTTCATAAGAATATGTGATGAAAATTAGTGTAATTTTGAGTCAGTGATTACTAAATTGGGTATAAATAATTACTCAAAGATGCTTCCTGTTTTAAAATTTGAACTTTTATGAATCTGTGATCTGAACTGGTTAGATAATTCTCCCAGCAAATCATATTCCAATCACATTTTTTCCCTGTGGAATTCTTATCCATATTTCACATAAATTCTCTATGAAGGGTACATGTTTTTCTCATACATGATTTATCATATCAACATACTTTGCTGTGATCCATACTCAGTGCCCACAGTCCTCTCTCTCTGGGTGCAGATATATCTCTTCAGCACAAGACTATTGGAATTGACCTGAATCACTTGACTGTTGAAAAGAATCACCATCAGAGTCCATTAGGAACTGATCATCATATAATCTTGCTGTTGTTGTTCTACTGGCTGTTTAGAGACTCTTAACTAAGGACCTAGATCATGATGATCATGAACCCAGTCAGATCTGAATATTGATGCATCACAATTTTTCTCACAATTATATATCTCAAGCTACTCATATGTCTTATCTTAAAACTGACCTTAGAATGATCAATCAGTTATTGTTTCCATGTTCCTTTGATTATTTACAGACACTTAAGGGGATTAGGATACTTCCTTTCCTGAATTCAGAGAATTGCACGTATTTACTTTTATCCTCCCAATTTAAACAGTTCCTAATAATTCAATCAATCAAATTAATTAATATTGTATTGTTTCCTTTCAATTAATTAATTAGCTTTCCTTATTCAATGAATTGTTTATGATGTATAAAAGTATGTTTCTCTTTGTATTTAGGGTCAGAGCAAAATTAGGAAATTAATTGGTCCTAATTTCTTGGGTAATTGACTTGGATTGCTTCATATATTGACATGCTCAGAAGTTCAAACCTTTGTTACCTCTGTCATTTCATTTTTTACCCAGCAGTTTTTGGTAAATTGAGCCAGGTCAAGTCAGGACTCCAATGTCTCATCAACAGCCCACCAGAAAAACTACCTAGAATATTTTGGTTAATAAGGGATTTTTACAAGGACTGTCTTCAAAGGTCCGACTCTTGTTCTCAATCTCTGTTTCTTCCAAGCTCAGTAACATTTAGGATGTAAATTAGATTGTTTGCTCCAGGAACCGGGGTAGTTTACATTTAAATTGTTTGTTGCCGGGATTGGGATGATTTAGGAAAAGGATTAACTTTTAGTTTTCTTTTTAAGTTTTCTCCCAGGATCTCCCAAAGAGATCATAAAAAAGGGAAAAGAACGCACATGTGCAAAAATGTTTGTAGTAGCCCTTTTTGTAGTGATAAAGAAAGGGAAACTGAGTGGATGCCCATTAGTTGGAGAATGGATGAATAAATTATGTTATATGGATGTTATGGAATATTATTTTTCTGTAAGAAATGATCAGCAGGATGATTTCAGAGAGACCTGGAGAGACTTATATGAATTGATGCTAAGTGAAGTGGGTAGTTCCAGGAGAACATTGTACACAGCAACAAGAAAATTATGTGATGATTAATTCTGATACATATGGCTCTTTTCAACAGTGGGGTGATTCAGGTCAATTCCTATGATTTTGTGAGGGAGAGCCATCAGTACTCAGAGAGAGAATTGTAGTGACTGAATGTGGATCACAACATAGCATTTTCATTTTTTTGATGTTCTTTTCTTGCATTTTGTTTTTTTTTTCTTATTTTCTCCCTTTTTGATCTGATTCTTTTTGTGCAACATAATCATAGATATATGCATAGAAGATCTGCACATATTTAGCATATATTAGATTTCATGCTTTCTAAAGGAAGGAGAGGGGGAAAAGGAGGGAGAAAAAAGTGGATCACAAGGTTTTGCAAGGGTGAATGTTGAAAAATGTCCATGCATATGTCTTTTTTTTTTAATTAAATAACTTTTTATTGACCGAACCTATGCCAGGGTAATTTTTTACAACATTATCCCTTGTACTCACTTCTGTTCCGATTTTTCCTCTCCCTCCCTCCGCCCTCTGCCCCAAAATGGCAAGCAGTCCTATACATGTTAAATAGGTTACAGTAGATCTTGGATACAATATATGTGTGCAGAACCCAACAGTTTTCTTGTTGCTCAGGGAGAATTGGATTTAGAAGGTATAAATAACCCGGGAAGAAGAACAAAAATGCAAGCAGTTTACATTCATTTCCTAGTGTTCTTTCTTTGGGTGTAGCTGCTTCTGTTCATCCTTGATCAATTGAAACTAAGTTAGATCTTCTCTTTGTCGAAGAAATCCACTTCCATCAGAATACATCCTCATACAGTATCGTTGCTGAGGTATATAATGATCTCCTGGTTCTGCTCATTTTGCTCAGCATCACTTCATGTAATTCTTGCCAATCCTTTCTGTATTCATCCTGCTGGTCATTTCTTACAGAACAATAATATTCCATAACATTCATATACCACAATTTACTCCACCATTCTCCAATTGATGGGCATTCATTCATTTTCCAGCTTCTGGACACTACAAACTGGGCTGCCACAAACATTTTGGCACATACAGGTCCCTTTCCCTTTTTTAGTATCTCTTTGGGGCATGCATATGTCTTGAAAATAAAAAAGCTTTAATAAAAAATAAAATAAAATAAAAATAAGTTTTCTCCCAGGGATGGTAAAGGAAGATGGGTCCTAATAGTAGCAAAATACCTATGTATTACTTCTTGGATAGATTTTTGATGGCATAGAACCAGGGGATGCTCCCAATAGTTAAATGAATATCTAATGAGTACACAACTGAATCATGTAATACCTGATATAAATCTTCAAGAGATTCAACTGGCCACTCCTTTTTCTCTCTCTCTTGCCTTGCATTAGGCTTTTTTCATTATAGAAAATTGAAAAATATGGTGCTAGAAAAAACATGTTTGTCATCATTTTGTCTTTGTTCTTATTTCTTTATCAAATATAGGAAAATATTTGTTTTTTTATCATTCTTTTGTTGTTTGTAGATTATGTTACCTTGAAAGATTTACAAAAGGAAAAATGAAGCCAGCCAGAAAAAAGTGCTAAAAAACTGCAGCTAAGTAATTTAGTATTCTGGGAAAGATTAATGAAGTTTCATACTTCAAGCAGTTGTGCTAGTAAACAGGACTAGGTCTCACTTTAGCCTTTCAGTGAAAGATTAAGTTAAAAAACTGCCCAACCAATTTAACAGATTTTGAAGATTAAGGACATTGGAAATTAATAATTTTCATTAGTACAAGCTTAATATATGCTGAAATACTTACATGAGTTTGGGATTTTACTCCATAGAGCTGGTTTTAAGGGAATTGAAGGTATTAGGACAGTGTTAGTTAATTAATTAATTAATGGTTAATTAATTAACCATTGTTAATTGTGAAAATTGAATGAATCACACTGATTTCATTTTGTGACTCAATACTGGAGCTAGCTCAGTTCCCTTTCTATTGAATTATGGGTCTAGTTTAAATTCTGTCTTGTGAGACATTTTATTCAGTTGTGGGAATTGGAAGGAAACCTTATAATATTCTTTGACCCTAGTTCCTATGTGACTGGGGAAATGGACCACCTCTTCTTTCTGTTTAAAAATCTTTAAGGATTTAGGGCAATTGGGTGGCTCACTGGAGAGAGTGCTGGATATAATATTAGGAAGACTCATCTTTCTGAGTTCAATTCTAACCTCAGACACTAGTTGTGTAATCTCGGGTTAGTCACTTAATCCAGTTTGCCTCAATTCCTTATATGTAAAATGAGCTGGAGAAGAAAATTTAAAAACATTCTAGTATCATTGCTAAAAAAATTCCAAATTTCCAAGTGAGGTCATAGTAAGATATGATTGAAACAACTGAACAACAAAATAAGAACCTAGGTTATGCTGATCTGAAATCCAGTCAGATCTGAAGATTTATGCAAAAAATTTCTCATAATTATATATTTCAAGTTACCCATATGTTTCATCTAAAACCTGCCCCTCTACTGATGAGTCAGTTATTATTTCTATGTTCCTCTGACTGTTTATAGGGGCATGAGACACCTTTCCTTTTATGAATTCAGAAAATTACACCTGTTTGCTTTATCCCTTTTCAACATGTAAAGTTCGTAAACTTTCATCCAATCTGATTACCTAATATTGTATTGTTTCCTTTTATTTAATTGACCTAATTTAATTAACTGTTTTTGATACATAAAAGTCTATTCCTGATTTATTGTTAAATTGCCATGTGTTGCTTAATAATGCAATACTAATGCAATATGCAACTTTTGTTTTTTCAGTCATTTTTGTTCACCTGTCATAATTCTGTTATCTCTCTGTTGTCCCTCATTCTTGTTAGATGTTCAACCTATCTTCTTTTCTTTACATATACATTCCCAATAATATATTGTGTGTTATATTTTGCTTTCAAAAAAGGGCAATTGTATAGAGAATAGAAAGCTGTGCTTGGTACTAGAAAAACCTTTGTTCAAGTCCTACTTCTGACTCATACTGATTGACCCTGAGAAAGTGATGCTTCTTATTGTTTGAAGCTGCTCTCTAAGACTATAACTTTTAGATCAGCTAGCTACTCTGACTTATGTTTGAAGAGAGAGTTGGCTAGCAATGAAATATTAATTCCATTCCCTATCTCTATTCTTTGTCCTTCAAGTAATTATTGATAACATACTGAATCATCTTGATTTGGTTTTATATATTATTATATATGTATAATGGGCACTAGTTAGGGGTAGAAGATAATATGTTTTTCAAAAATGTCTGTGCCAGGATATAAAGGCAGAACAAATAATAAAGGACTGCATTTACCAAGGGATCTGGTCCCTCAGTGTAAGATCTGATTTATAAGAACAAGTATTCCAAATCCTTTTTAGACATGCATGTCAATAATGTAGGTTAATAGTGTTAGCCAAATGAGAAAACAGAACAATGTTTTGGAGAATGTCTATATCAGGTTTATGGACATGTTGAAAGATGGGGATTTCTGAGAAATAATAATGGTAGTAACTGGATTGTTGTGGTTATTGTTTGTTCTCGCTGCCGCTGGATTTAACACGAAAATTTTTATCTAGAGAAAAGCTAGGGCATGTGGACTAGCAAATGGTGATCATGACTGGGAACAATGATGAGTGCCTAAGGCAAGGCAAGCCAGAAACTTTATAGACACTGGGATCAATCAGCTGGGCAGATGATGAGTATTGGATCACAGATAACAGCAGGAACAAGCAGTAATTCCAAAATTATTCACGGACTATGTTTTACCTCCTTCCTTTCTGTTTCAGATATTTAGTATTCATGAGTGAGAAATAGAGAAAAAATAATCAAATCGGAGTTATTTAGAAATGTGGATCAGATAGGTTTCTATTATTTTTTCATTATTGTCACAATTAAGTATTTCATAATTTTGACATTGTGTCACAAATATGACCAAAAAAATTCACTGAATTTAAATTTAAAGGAATCTCAAAAATGCATCCAACCTACAAATGAAAAGGGAGGCCTGCTGTAGCATAGTAGAAAAAGGAATTATCCAGTCTTGGTTTGAATACTTCCAGTGAAGGAGAACAAACAATTACCTGAAATACCCATTCCACTTTTAGAAAGCTCTAATCATTGGAAAAGATTATAGATATCAATTTTAAATTTGAGCTTTTGCAACTTCTATTCATTATTCCTAGAACTGTCTCCTTAGAACCAAACAAAAGAAGTCTAATCTACTACCATTTGATATACAAATATATGAAAACATTTTTCAAGTCCCTTCTGATTTTTCTCTTCTCTAGATAAAACAACCTCAATTCTTTCAGTGTTTCTCATGTGAGGTAGACAAAAGGTCCTTTGTAATTCTTATTGTCCTCCTGTAGATGCTCTCTTATCCATATCTTTTTTTGAACTGAGTTAGCTTAGTACATAGTAAGCATTTCAGAAATAATTGTTGATTGATCAATTAGCCCAGAATTGCATATAGTACTTCAAATGTGTTTTGATTAGGCCAGTATGGATATTTTAGCATTTTAGGAAACCTATCCCACACATGGGTCAAAAAGACTCTTAAGAGACCACTGGGTTATGTATTAAATAGAAGTACCAGGTATGGTTGTACTCCTTAGCTGGAAAATTAATAATGTGACTTATTTGTCTTCCTATAGGATTAAGGAAACTAGCAATGGAGTCCTGTATTTAAAAGGCAACAAGAAAGTGGCCTCAAAGGGTATTGAAGTCTCAATCTATTCATTTATCTAAATAATCAATAAATTTGTTGAATAGCACAAGACTAAGCCTGGAAACTCCACTATAGCTCTCTTAAGTTAATCCTTTAGACCTGTTCATTTAACTTGTTCAGAATCAATATAATCTATTTTCTACTATACATACATACATACATATATAATAGAAATACATACGAGAAAGCAGATATATTTTCATTTTTGTCATAAGAATAGCATGAGATGCTTTATGAAATGTTCTTCATTTTCTACAAGCAGCTTTGCTTAATTTTAATTTCACAGAACATAATGTTTCACTCTGAATAAGCGATTACCTGAAATCTTATCACCATTGACTACATTTTGATGCTCAACATATTCTCTATTCTCTTACTTGATCTTCTCTTTTATTTGGAGAGCTGGAGTGTGGAACAATAAAATCTTCCCAAAGTCTTCCTTTATAGATATTTCAGATTAGAATTTTCCAAGAAGCTCTCTATTTTCCATAAGCAATTCTACTTTGAGTCCATTAACATCATGCCCCTGATTACATAATTTTGAGTCTCATTTTATCTATTATTAGATTTTAAGTTCTTTGAGGGCAGTAACTTTTTTTTCTTTTTCTTATTTCTACATATAATAAGTGCTTAATAAATGTTTATCAATTCGAGTGGTTTACTAAATCAAGACAAACCATATCTCAAGCTTCCTCTGATTTACTAATTTAGTAATCCAATTTAAAAAGGAAATAAGATTGTCCTGATATCACCAGTCTTATGAAGCTCTTTGTAAGTACCACTTCTATTTTTTGAGGTTCACTAGTTTCCCAATTTAATAAACTCTAGTGACTCCCTATGATCTGCAAGATCAAATATGAATCCTATGTTTGGCATTCAAAGTCCTTCATAATCTGGGCCCCTCTTACCTTTTCAATCTCTTCTTGACTGCCATATATTCTGTGATCCAGTGTTCTTGAACCAGATACTCCATTTCCCAACTCTGTACATTTCACAAATTCTTCTCCATGTCTCTTCTCATTTCTGTCTCCTGTTTTTCTGGGCTTCCTTCAAGTCCCTGATAAAATCTAGTGTTGTTTTTTGTTTGTTTGTTTTGTTTTGTTTTGTTTTTTTAAGAGAAACTTTTTCTTGTTCTACTTAGTTTTTTTTTTCTCTCTGAGGTTATATCCAATTTATTCTGTGTATATTTTGTTTACATGTTGCCTCCCTGAGCTGTCCCTTTTTATTCTATTTCTAGCATTTTACACAATTCCTGGCACATACTATGTGTTAAAAAATTCTTGGTGATGTCATGATGACCAATTTTATATCCACAATGGGTTTTGGGTTTGATTTTTCTGCCTTTTTTTAAGAGATAATATTTTCCATTTTTCATTTTTCTTTCCTATTCTTCACAATCTCTCAGTTATCCATGACAATGGCCCAGTCATTACATTTTTCAATTTTTACAATATGTAAGGCTATCTTCAGTTCATTTTGGTCACTAGGCCTAGGATTAATATCTAACACTTCTAACTCCAAATCAATTGCACTATGTACATGTGTATATATGTGTATATATGCATATATATGTATGTATACAAATGTGAGTATATCCATATTCAGATATCTATATATACAAATACACAAATATGTACATTTATATGCATATAAATACATAGATGATTTGAGACTCATATTTACAATTGTGAGCTCTTTTAGGTAACCAGTGCCATATCCATTTAGGTCACACGGATATTCTTTAATCAGATATTTAGATCTGAGTTAACCTTAGAAGTTCCAAGTTTTCTGAGAGCAAGTGAACTAGATATTTAAATTATCATTAAGAATTCACATTATTTGATCTTCTTTTTAGCACTATGGGAATCCAAAACTGAGACCTCGGGCTATGTATATTTCCATTGCCCTGTGGGCTATTTGGATTTTTCATTCTCATAAATTTATTATGTTTTATGATTCCCAGCCATTAGGCATTACAAAGAGAACATTGGTATTCAAGAGATGGAGAAAAAGGAAGAATTTGGAATCACTGGAAGCACTGGCTAATTTCCTAAGTGTGACTGTACCATTTCAGTTGGTAGAAAAAATTAAGGAATACTAAATACTTGTTAGCTAGACAATTATTACTTAATCTTAAATGTGTTGTTTCTAATTCTTTATAAATGTTACTTAATTTTAACATTTTAAATTTGGGCATGTTGGGAAGAATTCTAAAAATCCTTAGGAGAAAAAAGTCAAGATCAGGAAGATTCACTTTCTCAAATTTTTAGTTTTTTTTAACCCCTTCTTATCTTGACATTCATAAGTATAATTCAATCAAATAAATAATTGTAAACTACTATATCTGTTGACAGTCCATTTAGTAGAAGAGCTGAATATAAGGAAGTTATGAACTAAGATTTCTTTAGATGATAAAGAAATTAGATAACATTTTTTTACATCCCATCTACATATCAGCATGCTTGAGTTTCTAATTTTGCCTTTGTTGTTTATATCTTGCTTGCTTGATGAAAAGGTTTTGAAGTGGCTGCTTATATTTTGACTTAAGGAGACAGCAAAATACTGACATGCTTTTAGGAAAGTTAATCAGTTCCTCAAATACTTAAACATAATATTCTTGCCAAGTCTTACTTCAATCCATTTGGTTTTCTGGGATACCCAGGCTCAATGCCCTTTTACTTTAACTTGGAGAACAGCTAAGCATCTGGGATTTGATATGTTTTCCACTATGTCCACTGTTATTTGGAAGGCTTATGCAAGCTTTGGAATATTCCAATTTGTTACTAATCAGGATTTATAAATTTATGAAACTGCTTGGAAGCCCAGTAGTTTTCTAGATGAGGAAAGAAATTAAGTTTATGTCTGACACTTTTCTTTTGGTATTTAGTCTTTCTTTGGTTATCTAATGGCTTGGTACAGACCTAGGTGTCATCCCTTTGCTACGCAAAAATCCCTTCTTACTAACTGGGAAAGAGCTTACTTGTGTATCCCATTTATTAGGAACTTCTTCCTTTTGTCCTGGACATTTTTATGCTATGGTTCTGAGCACATAACTCATCCAAAACCCATTACTACTTTTTAATTAACACTGTACACACTAATCAGATGTATCCTACTATTCTTAGAAAAGCCCCTGTGATTCCCTTTTCTGTTCTGGTGACTTTCTAGACCAAACATCATTCACTGGCTATCATTCCCATAATGTGTTTTCTTCTTCTTTTTGATACAACCTCCTTGAATTTTTATTCTTATCATTTAGCACAATGTCTGACACATGCTTAATCTTTTCTTTTAATCATTCATTCATTTTTCCATCAATTTGTCTAACCTATTAAAATATATTTAGCCTATATTTTAATCTCACAACTTCTCCATTTTATAGTAGGATACAGTGTGACTATTACATTTTGACTTTAAAATCCTAATACTAGTCCAAAATAAATTAATAAATAGTAGATTGATAATGAATAAAATATATATATATATATTTTTTGCTAATCACTCATTGTGTTGCAGGGACCAGGCTAAATATTGGGGATATAAATATAATACAGACATCCCTTGATCTTAAGAAATATTATAGACATAGACATAGATATAGACATAGAGGGAGACAACACATTTCATGAAATCAAGAAAGAGTGCTACATCATGATAAACTGATCCATAAAGTTGTCAAATGACACCATTGCCAAGATCTATGTTAGTATTGTGGTTTTCACCTGATTACAAAGCTCATAACTTGAGTCAGAATTTACACATATATGTTGAGATTTGGGGGTACTGTGGAATATGGCAAAGTGATTAAAATAGATGATTTGATAACATGTGAAACATGATCTGTTGATTTGGGGCTGGCTAGATATAGTAGGATAGTTGAGTTTATACTAACTTAATCAATAGTAAATTCAAGTTGGCCAGCACTGAGATCATATTATAAATGGATAACTATAAAGGTCCATTTGGAACAATTTTCTAATATCTTGGTTTGGAGGTCCTATTCCAAAGTGGGAAAATCAAAGTTATAGCATAGCAGAAGGCCTAATGGTTTTAGTAGACAAATGATGTTTTGTTTGTTTTTTTTCATGTTCTAATCCTTGAAAGGAGATTTGAATTTTGATTTAGGTCAGTTCATAAATGTAAAGGATTAATGTTTTAGAATTTCAACCTATCAACAAACATTTATTAAGTGCCTATTGTGTTCTGGGAACTCTGCTAAATGCTGAAAATACAATGCAAACTGGACAAAAAAAAAAAAAAAAAAGAGTAGTCACTTCCCTCAAGGATTTTACATTAAAAAGGCTATACAAAAATGGGGGAAGAGAGAAAGGCACTGGCTTAGGAGCATTATAGAGAAAATCTGGAAGAGCCTTAGGTACATCTTGCAGAGGAATGATAATATAACTGAACTGGATCACTTTCTTAAACTAAAGGTACTGGGAGGAGTCAGTTAATCAAAGGGAGTGACAGAATGAGCTGAAGATACTTGCAGTGTTTAGGGGGGAAGAATTAGCTGTCTGGATGGAGTAGGTTCTGGGATGTGTGAGACAGTGACCCTTACCCAAATTAAAATCAGACATTCTCAAAGTAAAAAAGCAAAAAAAAAAAAAAAAAAGGATTTATTGTGATCTCCCGAGAAAGGGCAGCTCCCACTAAAGTGTTGTCAGTAGAGTAGTGCAAAGTACAAGATTATGTAGACCCTAATGCAGAAGCCCCCACCCCTTTCTGCCTTTTTCTCCCATTGGGTGGAGAGTTCAGGTTTACATTCTAATTTATCCAAAGATTAAAAATCTACTTCAGAAACAAAGAATACTAATAGCACACTCTTTATTGTGTTAAGTACTTAATGCTAATGAAAAGCTATGTATGGGGGAACAGGAAGGGAATATAATTTTACCTAAGATAATAGAACATCTGCAGCTTTTAGCTATAGCCCAACTTGTATTGCATAAGTCCAAAGTCACAATTAGGGCCCAGGTCCAGACCACATTCTTATGAGAGGCCTTCACTCAATTGATTCCATTCAACCCCTCCTCTTATTTATTAATCTTTGAAGACCTCTCACACCATTCTTGATACATTTCTCCACCCATCGGGTCCTCAGTCTCCAATCCCTATGGATCCCTATTGGGGTTCATCTTCATCCTTTTAATACTCCAAATCTAACTGGACCTCCACAAGTTGTTCAGTCTTTATCATCCTGACCAGTGATGTGTGTACTACCCTTGTAATAAGCTGTATCACACAGGGGAGGCATACAGAGAGTAGTATGACTCCGTTTAAAGCTATCAGCAGGAACCAAAGAATCTGTTTCCACCAGCTGCCTCCAGATTAAGACCACCAAGAGGAATTAAATGGTGAGGATCACGCCTGCAATGGAACATGGGCCAATTGTCTAATGTCTTTGGCGAGTTCCTTCACTACCTGTCCATTAACAGCAAATTTCACACAGCAAGTAGATAGATTTAATTTTCCAGAAACTCCACCTTCTTCAGCCAACAAATAGTCTAGTGCCAAGCTGTGTTGGAATACTGCTTCTGTAGTCTGAGTGACCTGGTCTGCTAACAAATTTAGTGTCTTTGTCATTCTGGTTAGTAATTATTTCAACCATTCCTGGAATCTAATGAACTTATTCAGAATACAAATTGGGGATCTGTACCCCCAACTCCCATCTGGGCCATTTATCACCCCAACTATTTTCATTCCCAGTAATTGGATTGGGTAACCCTTCACAAATAAAGATGTCTATCGTGAAGTCAGCAACAACAGAAATTCTAAAAGGACCAGATACAAATATGCATCTAGCAACAAATAGACTAAATACTCATTTACCTGCTTATTTAGGGTATGATGACCACATATTTTCAGATAGGAAACTGCAAGACCTTACATACTTTAATTGTGCTCATGGCTTCTACAGAGCATTTGCTCTGATTATAGAAATTTGATGTAATAGGAAAAAGCAGAGAAGTGATTATAATAAAAAACTGCTCATTCAGGCTGTAGTCTGAGAACACATACATGACAGGATAAAGCATCCTTAGCTTAGTTTGAATTTAGGTAATTGTATGCAATAACAATTCCACCTTATACCCAGGCTGAGGAATAATTAGATGGGCTCTTATTCAAAAGAACACCACTGGATCCCACCTTAAGTAGAGGCCAAGGGCAATTCTTGCCCAGATACTAACCTCCACCTGTAACAGTTCAGGATCACATTCCTTTGATAGCTTCTGGCTTCAGATGGTGGATTACTGGCTAGATGATCTATCAGACAATCATACTTGAATTTAAAACTCCAAATAATATCAGCTACAGATCCAAGAGATTTAATCTCAAATCAAATCATCAGGTGAATTTAGCTCTCAAAGCCTAACTATTAACTATAATCTTACATTGAGAACAGTAAGAGACTCTCACAGCTTATCTTCATATCTCAGTAAATGGTTTTAAATTCAATCTTACACAAATCATTTTATTTTGAGTTACTCAATAACCAATCTATAACAAAACATGTTCAAGTATTAACCATGTTCAAAGAGACAAAGACATAGACCACTGTTCTCAGAATCCCCCTAAAGAATGGGAACAGCTTTAAGATGACTCAATATAACCAATTAGAATTCAAATAAAATATAGAATATGCTGTCCTAATTTTACATTAAAGAAGCTCTCAAAATTAACATTAATAATTTCTTCATACACAAAAGTGTTCATTCAACTTGCTTCAATTGAGTAGTTCTTTTAAACTTTTTTCTGGAAATATAAATAAGAGGCACAACAGAAATATTGTTAAAATTTCTCTAAGCACAATTAATCTCCCTTCCCACCAAAACATTCCTAGTTGCCCTGGTACAAAGACAATTCTAGAGGTTATAAATTGTCCTTTTTTACTTTCTAGAAAATTTATTTATTTTAATACACATTGCTTTATGAATCATATCAGGAGAGAAAAATCAGAGCAAAAGGGAAAAATCATGGGGGAGAGAAAAAAACAAAAAAAATGAAGTGAACACAGTATGTGTTAATTTACATTCAGTCTCCTTAGTTTGTTGTTGTTGTTTTTGGATGCAGATGGCATTTTTCTGTTTAAAGTCTATTTGGATTACTTTGAATCACTGAACCACTGAGAAGAATCAAGCCTTTCATAGTTGATCATCACACATTCTTGCTGTTATTTGTGTACAATGTATTCCTGATTCTGCATGTTTCATTCAGCATCAGTTCGTGTAAATCATTCCAGACCTTTCTAAAATCAGCTTGTTCATCAATTTTTTATAGAATAATAATACCCCATTATCTCATATACCATAATTTATTCAGCCATTCTCCAGTTGATGGACAAATACTCATGTTCCAATTCTTTGCAACCACAAAAAGAGCTGCTACAAACATTTTTGCACATGTGGGTCCCTTTCCCTCCTTTATGATTTCCTCAAGATACAAACCCAGTAGAGGCAGTGCTAGGTCAAAGGCAGTTTTATAGCCCTTTGGGCATAATTCCAAATTTCTCTCCAGAATATTTGTGTCATTTCACAATACATAGTGTCCCAGTTTTTCATGTCCCCACGAACCTTTATCATTATCTTTTCTTGTCATCTTAGCCAATCTGAGAAGTGTGAGGTGGATCTCAGAGTTGTTTTAATTTCCATTTCTTTAATCAATAGTGATTTAGAGCATTTTTAATATAATTATTGATGGCTTTAATTTTGTCATCTGAAAATTGTCTGTTCATATCCTTTGACCATTTATCAATTGGGGAATGACTTGTATTCTTACAAATTTGACATAGTTCTTTATGTATTTTAGAAACGAGGCCTGTATCAAAAACACTGCTATAAAGATTTTTTCCCAGATTTGTATTTCCCTTTTAATATTGTTTGTGTTTATTTTGTTTGTGCAAAAACCTTTTAATTTAATGTAATCAAAATTGTCCATTTTCATAATGTTCTCTAGTTCTCTTTTGGTCATAAGTTCCTTCCTTCTCCAAAGATCTGATGGTATAAATTGTCCTTAACACTCTATTCTTGAAGTTCCTCCACAGGTCCTTTAAGCTTGGTATTTTCAGCTTCCAGAATGCAGTCTCAGTCAGCTGTAATATGGCAAGATCCTTCCCACTCTGTTTCTTCCAGGATTTAGTAAGCACCCATTCTCCTGGAACTGCAAAGTCCAAAGGTGTTGTTTGGGCTAGCATGAGGGCTGAAAGGGGTGAGGACATTGCCAGTATATAATTCCTTAAAAACGTATATAGGGAAAATCTCAAACCACTTCTGGAGACAGTTATAATTCTTTAACAAAGCAATCTGCAAAGATTTGATCCAAGGCAATCTAGCATCTAATATCAATTTAGTAATATCTAAATAACTTTGGAACAAATTTCACAACATTTATACAGCATATCCAGCAGAGCTGATAAAATGTTAAAGTACAGCTCATACAGTTTTTTACAAATTACCCAATATACAATTTAGAAAGCAACATGGTACCTCGAATATATTTCATCTAATTAGAAGATATAAACATGTAACCTCTTTATGTAAGTTCCTAGAGAACTTTGTTTTAATACCCATTTTTTTCCTTAAAATCAAATACAGATGTTTTTAAAACTTAAAATCAAATCAATTACAGATTTAAACTTCTAGTAGCAAAACTTCAATGTTAATCCACACATATTTCTAAAAATCTTATACTACTATACTAGAATAAAGAAGTTCACAATTTCAGCGCACCCTAGTTAATAGTAACTATCAAGGGGAACATGCACATCTCTCATTTTCATCACAATGTCTATAAGAATGGCTTTAAAAATTGACATTTAGGACCGTGGGTGAGAGGGTTGGAGAGTTTTGGACCCAGGTATCCAGATGCGGGTCTGTGGCCCAATGACTAGCTCATCCTCCATACCAGAAATGCCAAGGAACCATACTGAGAATGTTGGAGTACCTCCTTGGGTTGGAGGTGAGAAGGGAAGTTCCATAGCCACAGACACAAGGGCCAGCAAACACAAAGCTGCATAGATACTCCCCTTCAATATTAAAAGGTCCTTTGAATTTATACCCAGCCCTCCCGGAGATTGACATTTTTTCCAAGCCTGGCTCCTGCCCAAACAAAACAACAGTATTTCATCATTTTCTTTTTATCTTTCCCTATCTGTTTTGGTACTTCATCCCAATTTTTCCTAAAGGGCTATCTTCTAGGACATTAAATAGGTTTTAATCAGCTACCCTAGATTTTTCCTTTTCCATGAAGGACTTACCTGATGTTAACAAAGGAAATAGGACTCTATGGACTCAATCTTCTTAAAGTCTCCCTACATCAAAGGGAAATGGGAGCACTATTATGTACTCTCCCAGCTCCAGTCACCCAGGCAGTTTACCAGTTCTTGTCAAAGGGAAAGGTACTCTCAAGGACTCTCACCACTTAGAGTCTCTCTCCGCTTCACCAGTTTCTTACCTACCTGGGTTGTGTGCACAATATACTGACTGATTCTAAACTTTTCTCCACTGGCTTATCTTCTGAACCAAATTAAATCTTCTGTCTTTGCTAGTCAGGTCTCAGAACTCCATAACTTTCATTTTTGCTTTTTCCGAATGGCTCCCTTTGGAAATTTACCTTATTGGATTGGGATTTCCCTGTGCCAAATCCAAGAACCACCAAAAAACTCTCCATGAGGTCATCTGCCCAAGAATATGGTACCAGAGAGACTCCTCATGAACAGGAAATATCCTGGATGAGCTGTATGGGATACTGATCCTTATGCTAATTAAAATCAGAGGCTCTTAAGGCAAAAAGCAAAAAAGGCTTTATTACAGTCTCTCGAGAAAGGACAACTAACAGACAAGTAGGGTGCAAAGTACAAGTTGCAAACACAGGATTATATAGACCCTAATGTGGAAGCTCCCACCCCCTTCTGACCTTTTCTCACATTGACTGGAGAACCCAGGCTTACATTCTAATTTACCCAGAGACTAAAAATCTATCCCAGAAACAAGGAATAATAGTCAATAGCACATTCTTTGCCATATTAGATATTTAATACTAATGAAAAGGTGTGTGTATGTGGAGGGAGGGAGGATGGACAGAAAGGGAATGTAAGTTTACTTACAATAATCAAACACCTGCAGCTTTTAGCTATAGCTCAATTTGTTATTGTAAAGTCTCAAGTCACAATAGGGTATAAATTGAGGCCACATTCTTCTTAGAGATCTTTACTCTGTTTATCCATTCATGGGAAATTATAGAAAAATTCTCGGAGACTCAGGGATATAGCCTGAAAAAGAATGAAGTCCTTAAAGGAGGCTGCTGTAAGAATCAAATTCACCCTGAAGGAACCTAAACCATGCAAACTCATCTTTAAAAGAAATACATATATCTACCTGTAAGAAATAAAATATCTTACCAATAACTTCACTGATTCACTGATGAATGAAGGAAAGATTTATTTTACAATCTTGCAATAATGGGGGTCTAGGTGAGTAGATATACATTTGAAACTCCAAAGGCAGTATTTTATTTCCTATCCTGAAGCATCTTTCCCTATTAATTGGATGATACAAAAGTTATATGACATGAATATCCATCTCTCATTTTTAACTTAGGCTTCATTTCTCCAATTTATTTTCATAACTGTGGAAGCCAAATAAATGTCCATTCATATCTCACATATCCAATGATACTGTGGAGTTGAGAATTTTTGAATATCTAATGTGTAGAACAACCTAATCTCTCAAGACCTACAGTTATGGGCAATGTAAAGAAAAATCAAGAGATACATACTTACAAGTTAACTAAAATATATTTCTGATGCTGGCTTATATACAAGAATTGTTATGAAATGCAGTTTACAAACTATTAGATAGAAAAAATCAAATGGACCAGTTATATAGTGAGAAGTACCATGTGGACAATTCAAGTATGTAAAAAAAATGCCCCCAAAAACTCTAGAAGAGCTTTATCATCACTCTCGGAAAACATAGATAATAAATGAAGAATGATTTGTCATGGGAGGGATTTCAGTTTTCTTACATGGAAGAAATAACCATATCAATGAGATCAATAAACAAACAAACATTTATTAAGCAACTACTGTGCTTCAAGAATTATTCCAGGTATTGGCAATACAAAGATAAAAATGAATCAGTCTGTTCCTTTGAGAAGCTTACTTTTTTTTTTTTTTGCAGGAGAGAAAATGTGTGCAAGTTTATAGAAGACAACTGTAAGATGATTTTGGGGGAATATTACTAAACAATGAATATCTATTGATAAAGTCTATACCCTAGAGAGTAAAGAAAAAGGATCATTTGCACAAAAGGATTATAAAAGATCTTTTTATATAGCAATGATGTAGTTTGAAGACCAACATGAGATTGGTGATGTAGACACCAGATGATGGTAGGCACCAAAATTTGGGGTTTGGTCAGGTCAAAAATTCATAATGGCCATTCTCTTTGGTAAAAAATAAATTTATTTAGGAGAGACGTTAGAGACAAAATGAAGGGATACAAATAGACACCAGAAATTGTAAATACGAAAGACAAGTTCCTCAATAAAACTCAAAATTATTCAGTGGAAAGGAGTTTCACATAAGGTTGGGAATCCCCTTAGCTGTCAGACTAAATCTGAAAGGGATTTAGTACCCTGAAAGAGTTAACTGTAAGGAGGAGAAGTGGAGTTGGGAAGTATAGTGGAAATAAGGAGATAGCATGTCCATGGGGGAAGGGGAAGAGGAAAGACTCCATGAGGGAAAGTACCTGTGGAGAACTGATCCAGAGGAAGGCAGCAGGCATGGGATGGCCCAAAAGTAGATTTTATAAGGAAAGTTTAACATTAGGGACATGACTAGGATTTCTGAAAGGGCGTGACAAAGTGAGACTGGCCAAGACCTCTGCAGAGGTTGGGTCTCAGGGGTTTGATGTAACTTGTATTTCTGACTGGAGATCTCCCCAGAGGATAGGACTGTACAACTAATTTGAATCAGTGTCCTCGGCCTTTTTGCCTCAGGGCAAGTTCTTTTCTTTCACTTGGGCCAAAACACCAATCAGGACCTCACCAGTAACCCAACCCTGGAAAACCTTTTGACAAATGGCTAATCAAACTATACTGATAGGATGCAGCTTTTAGGGGACATATGGCAGTAACCCTAAGGGCACCTGGCCTTGGGCATTCTGTAGTTTCACAAACAGTGCTGGCTTCCAGACACCAATTTGATAGTCAGTAGTAACAATTTCTGAGAAAATAATGAGGAGCATTCCAGACTATATCATAAAACTCAATAGGTACATACCAGACCACTCCTCAATTCTACATTGAATCTCTAAGTCATAAAAAGTAGCATATCAGTGACATGAAGCATCCAATCTTTCTTTTTCCTATAAATTTGCCTTCTTTGCTAAATTCTTTTGGAACTTAGCTCACTTTCAATTGGCATTGTGATTATTATAAATTTTTCCCTTTGACTTGGAGATGGGTTCAAGCCTGCAAATTCTTTTGAGACACCTCATAACACTAGTCTGCAGCTCCAAACTTTTGGGGTTTTCTTTGAACTTCAACAATACTATATAACGTTAAGTAGAATTTATTACATTATAAAAATAATTAAAAAAACAATAATGGCATTAATATAGCACTTAAAGATTTGAAAAATGCTGTTAAAAATGTTAACTTATTTGATCCTCACAATATTCCTCTGAGGCAAATAACTATTTCATAAGGAAACAGGTGAAAATAGGTCATGTGACATTCTCAGAGTCACACAAGTAGTCCATAATTAAGGTAGAATTTGAACTTAGTTCTTTTTGTCTCCAAGCCCAGCACTCTTAACTATTGTGCCATCCAGTTGCCAGTAGAAATGAGAAAATGGAGAGTTTCAGAAGGAACTTGAAAGACTTCTATGATCTGAACAGATCAAAGAGAAAAGAAAAAGAAAAATTCATACAATCACAGTAACATTATAAAAAAAATAAATTGGAAGATTTTAGAACTCTGATTCATGCAATGAACATATGTCCAGAGAACTGAAGATAAAGCCCATCACCCACTTCTCAGTAGAGTAGTGATTACTGTAAAATGAGAGTGAAACAAGCATCTGGACATGGCCAGTATGTGTATTTCTTTCACTGGAATATGCCTTTGTTGTTAGGGTTTATTTTCCATTGGTTGAAAATGATTTGCTTGGGTGGGAGCAGGGGGAGGTAATGATATTAAAAACATGAAAAATAAACTTTAAAAAAAAGACATTTGTGACTGTATGGAGAGACATTGCACAGATTCATTGAATTATGTAAGTTATCTATTATATGTGACAAAGTACTAGAAAGGCATTGATAAGACAAAACAAAGAAAAATCTGTTACTGTCTTAAATAGTTTCATAGTCTATTGATAGGATGTAATATGTAAATAGATTAGTAAATACATTATCATTTGAAATGAGACTCCTAATGATTAGTACTTAATAATATTCATAAATGATAATTATTATTGATTCTAAATAAAGGTTTCCCATAGGAAGGCATATGTGGGTTTGGTCTTGAAGAGAATCAGCCATTTGGAGGTGGCATGAAATGCTAATTTCAGTGAAACCCATGTAGGCTTGTCTGGCTTAAATACAAAAAGCACAAAAGTAAGTTCAATTAAATAAATTCAGAAAAATACACTGAAATCAGAAACTGAAAACAGTGTTACATGATGTTATAACAAATGTATTATTTTCTGCTTAAATTTAATTTAATTTTTAAAATTATCAATTGAAATTGCCACAGAGCATTTTGTTCGCCCATGAACTCAGGTTGTATCGTCTCTGATTCCATGTATGACTCTTTTAGGAGGCGGATAATCAAGAAGAAAAAAAAAAACACCACAAAAAGGAATCTTTCAGAAAATAATACAATTGATCACAGCATGATATAGAAAGCTAGCTTGAGGAAAGTAGGATGTTTGATCTGGAGAAGATTTAGAGTAGAGTGGAGGGAGTGAGAATAGACATAAATTTACAAGGATGTAATGTTTATCTTTATTGACTCTGGCACATGTTACTAGGAACAGGGTTACCAGAAAATAGATTTCAGCTCAATCAAAACTTCCAAATAGGTCTGTCCAAAAGGATTTCCTATTATTGGAGGTTGTCTCCCAAAGGTTGGCTGTGCGCTTTTTTGTTGTAATGGATATCTCTCTTCAGATATTGTTTGAACTATATGCTTCTTTGCTTCCAACTTTAAGATTTTATGATTCTGTGATGGCAAAGATCCAGCAGCATCCCTTAGATTATAACATGTAGGAGGCTTTCTCATTTTCTTTCTGTACAAGGGCAGTCTCTGGATAAGTTTTCTCTATTCTATTGACCATAGTTGCCCAGAACTGCCCCTTTCCCATTGTCACAGTATTGCATGAAATCCCTGATTTTAGGCTACATGTCACAACTGTTATTGAAGCCACATCTCTCCACAATTTCTGGCATACTCTGGTAATTTCTCCTCATCCTTAGATGAGCTTTTAAAGTAAAACAGTCATTTCATTAATTAACAAGCTCTTAGATTCTTGCCCGCTAGTGATATTTGTGTGAATCATTGTTACTTGGTAACATCAGCAGCTCTTTTAATGACTGTTAAAAGTTCGTGTTCAATGGGTTTTGAAAGAGAAATAAAAGCAGAAGATTCTACCGACACACAGGCTAGGCTAGATCTCTGCAGTAAAAAGTGAAGGTGATAATTTAGTTCAGTTAATTTAGATGTATTGATAATCAGGAAAGTTCAGTTGGGCCCACATTTCACTTTTGGAGAACAAATGTTCTGGTCTGGCTGATCTGCATTGATCAAATAAAGTAGGTGCCAACTCTCCTTTTTATTCTGTGTTCTGTTGACATTCCTATAAATCCTTTAACCTCAAATTATTATTGGTTCACTGGACCACAAAGGCCCTTTTGAATGCTGTCACAATTGATGGCACAGATACAGATTTTAAAACAAACTTTGAAACAATCCTGTTTGTGATGTAAGGACCTATGTTTATCTAAATGTTTGGGAAACATTTAATCTATTTGTTAATTTTGTACACAATCATAAACATTTTTGAGATTATTTTATCTTTTATGTGGATATCTATTATTGAACTGCTATCTCATTATGTTATCTTTATTTTTAAAGTAGTTGCTGCTCATAGAAAGGAGCCATATTTCATTCTTACATCTTTTTGAAACTATGAAAATAGATTTCTCACTAGTACCAAGAAAGATGACAAGATTTATAAAAATATAATTGCCTTAATTCATAGACTTTTGGAAAAATTTGGAACAGATTATGTCCTTGGGTCATTGCAAGAGATCTATGTGGCTCTTAGTGTATATATTCTCTTCCCCTTTTTGTTATCTTTCCTTCAAGACTCTATTCGTGTACCAACAGAAAGAAATCTTTTCCTCCAAATAATTTCCCAGAGAACTATGATTTCTCTTTTGACTCCATTAATATATACCTTCTATTATACTTCTTTGTGTGGTTGACATTTATTCACAGTAGAATAAAAGTCTTTGGAGGGCAGCAGCTATGTCAATTTTATTTTAATACCTCTAGCACCAACTATAATGCCTTACAAATTGTAGAATATATATATATATAAAATTTCTTAACAAGACACTGAATTCAACTGGATTTTTATGATAAAGTTAGAAGCTATATATTGTGTTTTCTTTCCCAGTTGTTTTTCCTTATTGATCTGATTTTTCTTGTGCAGCAAGATAACTGTATAAATATTTATATTTGGATTTAACATATATTTTAACATATTTAATATGTATTGAACTACCTGCCATCTACGGGAGGAGGTGGGGGAGGAGGAGGGGATAATTTGGAACAGAAAATTATGCAAGGCTTAATGTTGAAAAATTACCCATGCATATGTTTTGTAAATGAAAAGTTTTAATTAAAAAAAGAAAACTATCTTTATATGTATTTGAAAAAATAAAATACTATTGAGAAAAAAAAAAGAAAGAAGCTAAAGAGAAAATAATTTCAGTGATCCAAAAAGTGCTATTATTTCTAGAAGATGGAAGAGATAAATTCATTAGTGCCATAATATATCATTAATGGAAAATTGAATCCAAAGATTTATCAGATTATGATTAGATTTGGGTTTAATCACATTTTTTTAGTATTAAAAACTAGGCAGGAAACATGGTGTAGTGAATGGAGATTCAGATCAGAAAAACCTAGGTTCAAATTCTATGTCTCATACTTACTAGTTATGTGAATTTAGAGAAATTATGTAGCCTTTATGTAATTCAAAAAGCTTTCAAGAACCAGTTCCTACACTGATATTAGATGATTCAGGCATTTGTATACTAACAACAACTTGGGCAAGATAGGAATAAATTAGCTTTACTAAATAGAATAAAATAATTTATAATTAGTATGACATAATTGGATAGCTAGGTGGCACAGTGGAGAAAGTGCTGATCCTAGTGTCAGGAAGTCTTTTCTTCCTGAGTTCAAATCTGATTTCAGACATTTACTAGCTGTGTGAACCTGAACAAATCACTTAGCCCTATTTGCCTTAGTTTCCTCATTAATAAGTTGAATTGCAGAATAAAATGGCAAAAAAAGAAATTCCAAATAGGGTATGAGGAGTTAAACATATCTGAAAACAACTGAACAACAATAACTTGGTATTTGTTCTTAACCAAAAAAATACCTTGGAAGTACTATCATATAACTTATTACTTTGAACAACTTAATCAGTCAAATGTTTAAATTATTACTTGTGATGATTCTTTACTTAGCAAATGTATAACCTGTAGCTTACATCATAGTCAATAGATAGTTTAAATTATTTGAGTTTTACGGCATCACTTTCTAAAAAATGTTATCATAGTAAATTTAGCTATAAAGATTTTGGAAAGAGAAACTTTCCTCATATTTTCAGTGATCCATTCCTCAATAGTTGTAGAAATGTAGAAACATTATGGTTTTGGGATTCTCTCCAACATTTTTTAAAAATAGATTTTATTGATATCTTCTGTCTTTTACATCACCTAAGTTTTCTCCTGTATCCTTCTTCTAACATCCTCCCAGAGAGGCATTCTTTATATCAAAGAGGTTTGTTTTTTTTTAAAGAAAAGAGGTAAAAAAAAAAGAAAAATGAAGCAAAACAGATCACTCTTCTAAATTACTAATATTATATTTAATATTCTACAGCCATACATGCACCCACCTCTAAAAAGAAGAGGGGGATGTATCTTCTCATATTTCCTTTTGGGACCAAGAATTTATTTACAATTATAAAACTTTAATTTTAAATTATTTCATTATTGTTATTTTTTCTACTTGTACTGTTGTAGTCATTTAATACTTTGTTTTCTTGTCTTACATTACTTCACTTTGCATTCCTCTCTGTATTCATTCTACTTTATAATAGCCTATCATTGTATTAATGTACCATAATTTCTTTAGCCAATTGATGGGCATCTACTTAGTTTCCAATTCTTTTCAACCTTAAAAAGTGCTTCTCTCAGTATTTTGTAGTTTACGGACATTTTTTGGTTCAATCACCTCAAAAGGATATATTTATACCAATGGAATCTCTGGATCAGTGAATATGTGCAGTCTAGTCTCTTTATTTACATAATTCCCAGTTGTTTTCCAGAATAATTATACTAATTCACAGCTCCTCCATTAGTGTGCCTTTTTTTCTACAGCTCCTTAAACACTCACTATTCCCTTCTTTTATCAGCTTTGCGAATTTGCTGAGTATTAGGTGAAATCTCAGTGTTGTTTTGATTTGCATTTCCTTTGTCATTAATGATTTAGGACAATTTTTCAAAGGGTGACATGAAGAATTCATAGTTCTTCATTTGAAACTCTTTGTTCATATCCTTTAACCACTTGTCTATTGAGGAATGACTTTTAATTTTAAATATTTTTTTTTAGTTTTCTCTATATCTTTCTCTTTTGGTTTCAAACGCTAGTGACTACTTAGGATAAAAGTGGAAAATTGAGACAGCTGCTTTCCAAAGAGACTAGAAAAGTCAGAATTGGGTGAGAATTTGATGAGCTTCAGTAAAATGTGCTTTCATGGCAATGTCTTCAAATTTTTCCAGTTAGCTCATTATGACACAGCTCTGATTTAAGGCTCTGAGCCCTGGCATGCATTTAATTTAAGTTCATTAAAATAAGACTAGCGTGTTAAATACAGATCAACTAATTATTAACCATCAACTCAATCACAGCAAAGAGCTATTTGAGAAGTCCATCACTTTAAAATTAAATGTCATTTTATTACCAGATAGTAACTTTCTGATTAAAAATTGAAATGGATGTGGGTCATTGAAAAACCATATTGAAAATATCTTCTAGCTGATTATGAAAGTATTGTCTTCAGTTAAGGAAACTGTGAAAGTAACGCAATTCCTTTTGGCCAGCTTAGTAGAATCCTATATTAGATTGAATAGCTTGCAACTTTGAATTGGAGAAGATACATAAGTCCTGACATTTACTGACAGTGACCAGGATTACAAAAGAGTGGTCCAGATGGTCTCTTGATGCTGCTAATTGGTGCAGTAGACATGTTAGGATCCTGGCCTTTGGTGTTTGTGACAGAACATGGAATAGTTATTGAGTCCATCCAGAGGACAAGAAAATCATAATAGTGTGATATCAATAGTGTAGAATGCTTAGTGAATAACAATTCTGTAGAAAATAAAGAAGTATGTCAGTGCATGTCTTCAAAATAGAATCCCAGTCAATGTGAAAGTGAGTTTCAGATATAGAGATTCCCCAGCTTTTTATGTTCTCTAGTACCAATTTTCATTTAGGGAGCATGGGAAAATTTGCAATTAAAGTACCATTGCAGAGCCTGCATCCCTTTAGCCAAAGAGTGTGACTTCCTATAGAAAGAGCACCTGAAAAAGACAGTATATATACTTAGCAAAATTCTGTCCTGCTAGTATTTTGTCCACACAAAAAATCAGAGCTTGAAAGATTTCAGTGGGTTTGGTGTGGCGCAAATGGTCATAATGATTAAACGATGAGACAAAACGGTAAGAATGGATTATAGCTTAATTTTGAGAGTAGCTAAATTTGGTGGTGATGAGCAATAAAGTAGAGAGTGTACAGGATAAGAGATTCAAAATATTGGAGGGCCTAAAATCTAAAATCATACCCTAGGAGGGATAGTTAAAGGATTGGAAATATTTAGGTAG